>NC_133658.1:154192934-154537809 GCF_037893015.1 Macrotis lagotis
TATTCTAACAAGCACTTTCTACAGAGAAACAGAAATAGGTTTTGATGGAGGATGGAAGAAGAAAAGTCAGAAATGCATCAGTCTGATGAGAACCATCCAAAGGACAGAGAAGAAAATTGGAAGGGGGACAAATATATGATTCACTTATTTTACAGTGCTTTGGATTTTTGCTGTTTCCTAGACCCCAAATGAAAAGTCTAAAGTGAGAGGCAATCTGTTGCAAAAAAGAAAATCCAACAGGTCAACAAATATCAAAGATAGGTCAAGCATTGTACAAGGTTCTGGGGAGAGTCAAAGATAAATAAGACCTGATCCTACAGAGATTTCCATCTAGATGATAGATAATATATGTACCACTTCTACTCTGCCTGACTGAACCAGCTTGCTCATTGGTTGCTATGGCCAAAAAAATTTCTATCACCTAGCAGTCATGCCCCTAATGCCGATCCCCTGGTCTTCCCCATGATAAACATGCAGCCTGGTGTTCCAATTTGCAAATTAGTATGACCCATCAAAGTCTGAGTTCTTTTGGCACAGTCCAGAAGAAGCTAGAATTATGACCATAACATGATGAGGAGGCATGTGGAGGGGGGATAGTAAAGGAAGATTAAAAAAAAAACTTCAATGCAAGAATGGAAAAATAGATGAGATCAATACAAAAACTGTATTATATACACTGCAATACAAAAGATACCATCTATCATTTATTTTAAGGTAACAAAAAACTACTCTACCATAAAAAGTATTAAAGTGCCAAATACATTTCTCAGTAGCTCCCTTAGTTAAAACTGAATGACATTCAGTGCCCTACATCATCTGATACCAATCTGCTATTCCAGGTTATTTTATATTATTCCCTTTTATACACTCCCAACAATCCTGATTTCTCTTTGTTTCTCCAACATACCCTGTGATTTCCCCACCCTCCCAGTTTTTGCTTATGCCATTCCTATGGTTAAAAATGTACCATCGGGGCAGCTAGGTGGCGCAGTGGATAGAGCACTGGCCCTGGAGTCAGGAGTACCTGAGTTCAAATCTAGTCTCAGAAACTTAATAATTACCTAGCTGTGTGGCCTTGGGCAAGCCACTTAACCCCATTGCCTTGCAAAAAAAACTTTAAAAAAAATGTACCATCACCCCTTTTCATTTGTTAATATTTATCTTTGCCTTAAAAAACACAAAAGACACCTTCTGCAGGATGCTTCTTTCATTTTCTTTTTCCCCTTCTGTAACTATCTTCACTCTCAGACTTGACAGTTTACTATTTTACATTTTTCTGGTGCTCTCACCAAGTAACTCTGTATAGTTATTTGTGTTTGCCTTATTCTCCTACTAGACTATAAGCTCCTTGAAGGACAGAAACTGTCTTAACTGTCCTAGTCAAATCCCAGTGCAATACTCTGCATTCAACAGACATTTTGGAAATATTTACTGAATAAATAAGCTTAACTCTTCTTCGAGTACCTCTAGCACGTCCTCTATTGAAGAAAAAAATGAATGCCTTTCCTCTGGAGGCCTATATTAGATCCGGCCACCCTCAATCTTTATGGCTGTGTCCTTTGAATTAGCCTCATCGCTTACTACATTTAAAACATTTCAATCTTGTAGAACAGCCCAAGCTTTCCAAGATCACAAAGTTTCTTGTTTTGTTCTCTAATAAAAGTCCTAAGCACCTTTTCAATTCCAGGTAACAGCATATTTTTTTTTAAATGACAGCACAAAGTTTAGTCAAAGGATCTGGGTTTGTATTTGTGTCACACTGACCAAGTAAATTAACTACTCTGGTTTTTCAGTGTCTTCATTTTCAAAATGGGAATGGGGTGGAGGGTAAGGGTAGCATAAACTAGATTATTTCTAAAGTTCCTTCCGTCCTCTAAATCATATGATCTAGTTTCCTCTCAGTATCAAGATTTGGGGGCCCCCATTTTCCATTCAGGACTAGAACCAGTGAAGTACTGTCCTTGACCCCTGTTATCTCTCCATTTGCCAGCAAAGCTCAGGATCCACATTCATAAAAATGATACTTTTTCAGCATTTGAAAATTCACTTGGAAAATTAGAAGAAGGGGTTATGATAGCATATTTTAATCATATTTAAGACCTACCTTAAAAAGAAAAAATTCCTAAATATTCCACTAATTCATTTTTAGTTCATTTATACCTATTTATATCTGATTGAAATTTCAGATGTTTCATTTCCATCACTGCTTACAAAGTGCTTTGTAAACAACAGATACTTAATAGTTACTGAATGAATAAATTAAAGGCTAGATGTATGAATGAAACATTTTTAATAAAAAATAGAAGTATGAATGTTATATTCTCCACGAAAATCCTATTCCAAAGTCTCACTGTGGAATGGAGGTAATTCCAGGAACCATGACAGATGTTACCAAGCTAAAATGTCTTAAGTATGGGTCCGGGGATACAGTGTATCTCTATTGTATGATGCAGATCTAGATAAAATAGCAGAGGCTCGATCCCAGTCTGGCTGCACTGTGATGAAATTTTGGGGTTGCAGTAAACTCTAAGAAAATTATCCAAGTTGTAGAGTGCAGAGTACCAAAAGAGATGAAACCACAGATCCTAGAAGTATTTATACATGAATAATCTTTATTTTCAAAAATTATTTTATAAAGTATAAATGATAATCAATTCAACAGATATTAAGCATTTGTATGCTTAGACTCTAATAAAAATATAAAGTTTGGATAAGATACATAAGGATACCATGCACATATATCTTCATAGATAATTAGACAATAAAAATTATCAAAAAGCTAAAGCATTTGGGAAGTATAAGCAAAATACCAAGGTAAGACCTCAGTTAGAAAAGGGTTACCATCTGAGGTCCTCAGGGATGGTTTTGTGTAGGTGGTAACAGTTAAACTGAACTTCAAAAGATTAAGGAAGGGGGCTAGGTGGCCCAGTAGATAAAGCACCAGCCCTCAGAGTCAGGAGTACCTGAGTTCAAATCCAGCCTCAGACACTTAATAATTACCTAGCTGTGTGGCCTTGGGCAAGCCACTTAGCCCCATTGACTTAACAAAAAAAAAAAAAAAAAAAAATTAGGGAAATTTGATGGAATGCCATTTCTGAGGGATAGACAATAAGAATTAAGGAATTTAGAAGAGGGAGATATCATTATAAACTGATAAGGATTAGGGAAACTCTCCTGGAGGAGGTAATAGTAAAGCTTTGCCTTGAAGGATAGGTAGGATTTGAATAGCATACAATTTGTCCTGAGATTGCTGTTTTTCTGAAGATGATAGTGATTGAAGATGTACTATCTCTGAAAATATAAGCTTTAAATATCATCTAATCAAAGCTCCTCATTTTACAGATGGGGAAATTGATAGTAAAGAAGATTAACTGATAACAGCACTAGAGCTAAAAGTAAACCTCAGGTTATCTAATCTGACCTTGTTTTATAAAGCTAAAGAAAATGAGGCCCAAAAAAGATGGGTTAAATGATTTTCTAAGAATCACATAGGGCAATAATTGAGGGAATCTAAAATCTGAATGTAATGAATCTAAAATCTGATTCTAAATCCAGTACCCCTTTTTACCATACCACTATGGCTGAAAGTAAAATAGTTTCTGATTTAGAAAATATATTTTAAAATCTATTTCATTTTAATGACTTGATATAATGCAAAAATTTCAATACTAAATAAACAAATTGTGAAACTATCATAAAGATGATTGTGAAAGTGTTTTCAACATGGCTGAGTGGATGATTTAGCTTTTTCCAGTAATATAATCTTTATTTAATTAACTGGGTGATTTCATATCAGTAGTTTGCTATTACTGCCAATGCAATCAAATATGCAATAATTTAAACACTAAGGGATGAACAACTTGGACAAATTTTTAAAAAATATATTTCTTCTTACAATTGTGTTCATTAATAATAGTTTGTTGTTATTTTGTCAATAAAGATAGAAAGCTCTTGTTTATCTTATAGACTTTAAAGTTTATTATATTGACTAGTATTGCTGTTATAAACAAAAAAAGTAGAATTCCTCTGTGCCTAAAAGTAAATAACCCCTTCTTCCTCCAGTCCCACACTGTTCTTTGTTCCCCATATACCTCAATCCATACCAGTTAAGCAAACCCCTTCCACTGTGCCGTATGGTAATTCTTTTCCATAAATAATAATCTTCATTTTAGACCTCTTCTCCTCATCTTCCTTTTAGCTTTTGGCACTCATAGAGTGAGTCTTCCCTTCCTATGCATAATATTGTAAAGCAAGGCATCCTATTCAGTACTGGTCTTGGGAAGAGAAACAGAAAATTCCTTGTTCTATACTACTACCATTTATAGACTCTTCCTGTGCTACTACTGTCATTCCATAACCTCTCCCACTTCAAAGTCTATTCTATGCAAATTTATCACCCAATCCAGATCCTTGTGGCTTATATCTATTGGTTCATGGGTCATTCTCACTCCTTTCTCAATGAATTCAGTGCTTAACTTACAGACTTCTTTTCTACCCCAACCCCTGCCTTTATATTAAGTGGACTGTTGATTTTCCTTCAAGAACCCTTACTGCCTAGTTACTCAGTCTTTCAATTCCCACATGGGTTAAAGACTTAAGGACTTTGCAACTTCACCTCAGCTAGACAAAGCAATGGAGATACTCTTGATCTTGCCATAGATATTCTACTTCTGTGATCAAGAACTCTGAAAATCTATTATTTGATCATAATCATGGCCATTCCATCTCTTCCTATACCCTACTCTTACTAAAGCTATTCTTTACTTTCACTTGTTCTCTGGTTCCTCGGTCCCTCAGGATTTTCCTAGGTCACAGACCCTGCTCTAGCTACATCTTATTCTCTTTTCACTCTATGCTTTAGTGAAGCAGTTCAACTCCCATTCTCTCCTCTCAAATTTCTTGTTCTCTAGGTCCTTTGTCAAATACTAACCTGGATTACTCCCATTATCAATTTGCTTTGATCCTATTTGAGTATTGCAGAATGGAATCTGAGGAAGTCATGGAAGTATGCTGACAAATGCAAGTTTGCTTCAAATGCAGGATATCTATTCTCAAATGGGCCTTCATTATAGTAAGGCAATCCTTTTACTCCTCCTTAATTGATTCTCTATCTTACTCCCTTCAATTAATTATTAAATCTTTTCTTTTCCTCCTCAAGTCTTCCATAAAAATCTCTTATGAAGACCTCTTCTCATACTTTTTCATGAAAATCTAGGCCATTTCAGGCTCCCTCTTCTCCCTTTCTCTAAATCTCAAGACCCCTTGACTTCTTTTATTTCTGTTTCTAATGGAGATGTTTCCCTTCTCTGTAACGAGGTCAACATCTTGATCTGATCCCCTTCAATCTTGTCCAGCCAATTGCCTTCATTATAATTCCTTCTTATTCTCCAAACTTCAAACTCTCTCTGTCCACTGGTTCCTTCTGCCCTGCCTACAAACATGACCAAGATGCCTACAACCTTTTAAAAAAGAAAGTTCACTAGATCCTAGCATCCTTAAACTCTTTTCTATCTTTCATCTTCCTTTCACAAGCAAAGCTCTAGAGAAAGTCCTACTTCCTCTACTCTCTTTCTCAATCCGTTGTATTCAGATCTCATCTTTCAAATGAACTTGTTCTTTCTAAAATTGCCAATGGCCTCTTATTTGCTAAATTTAATGATACTTCTCAATGTTATTATATAGTATGGCATAGTCTAGTCAACTACTCTGCAATTTATAGCCTTAGAAAACTGAATATAACATTGATAGGTTAGGCAATTTGCTTAGAGTCAATTAATCAGTATATATCAGAGACAGGTTCCTCTGACTTTAACTATACCATCCTCTGAGGACCCTCATCCAGATTATCAAGATATGTTCTACCAACCTTACAAGGCTATTGTGGGATCATATAAAAATAGGGTATGTGAAAAGGCTCTCTATAACCATAAAGTGCTCAATGTTTGTAAGGTATAATCATTTTTCTTGGTGGTGTTTTTTTTTCCTTTAATTGTATAATGCTTAGACAGTTTTCTATTTCCTCTATCCAAATAAATCTTTAGAGATTCAAATAAATTTAGAGAATAAAATAAAGGTCTTACATGACATCTAACCTAACTCCTTTATTTTGCACTATAGATAATGAAATGAAGACTAAATTATCAACACAGAATCATAGAAATATCAACTTAGAGCTGGCAGAAAGCTTGATCTACCATCTACTCCAATACCATCATTTTACAGATAAAAAAAGCAGAAAGCAAGAAGGATGAAGTGAGTTGACCAAAGTTACACAGGTATGAAATGTCAGAGGAAAGAATGTAACCCAGAACTTCTGATTTCAAGTCCAATGCTCATTTCATTGTACCACCACCTCCGTAAAGTGATTTGTACAATACAGAGCATACATACAGAGCATAACTAGAACCTGGTTTAACAGCACTTCATACTTTACAAACACTTTTCTCATACAACCTTAGAAAGTATATTAGAAAAGTATTATTTTTATTTCAGTTATAGAAATTGAGTACCTGAAAGGTTGTAACTTGCCCAAAGTTATACAGCTATTCTGGAGGTAGAGTGATGAAAAACATCCAAGTGTTAAAAGTAAGATGAAACAAATTTTGTCTAAGTTAACTCACTAGATAAGAAATAAAAATCTTAAACAAAAAATGCTTTAAGTAAAAAGGTAAAAAATCAGTTTCCACCTTCAAGATATTTTTGTCCCAATCATGTTAATTATTTTTCCCAAAATATTTTCCTCCTATCATGGAACTTTCCTCCTTGATTGTCTTTCTCTTTTTTTTTCCTTTGAAGGGTATTAGAGTTAAGTGACTTTCCCAAAGTCACATAGCTAAAAAGTTTTTGAGGTCACATTTGAAATCAGATCCTCCAGACTCCAGGACCAATACTTTACCACCACTTAGCTGCTCCCTTTCCTTGATTTTCATCTAAGTAAATTAGAGAAATGATATAAGTAGTATGCACAATGTTCAAAAAAATTAACTTCAGAACTGTGATCATGACAATATTTTTTTATCTTGAGCAATTCATTTTATTTTTTTATTTTTTAAAGATTTTATTTATTTTGAGTTTTACAATTTTTCCCCTAATCTTACTTCCCTCCCCCCACCCCCCACAAAAGGCAATTTGTCAGTCTTTACATTGTTTCCATGGTATACATTGACATGACCATATTTTTTTTTTAGGTTTTTTGCAAGGCAAATGGGGTTAAGTGGCTTTCTCAAGGCCACACAGCTAGGTAATTATTAAGTGACTGAGACCGGATTTGAACCCAGGTACTCCTGACTCCAGGGCCAATGCTTTATCCACTGCACCACCTAGCTACCCCATCATGACCATATTTTCAATACTTTCCCTGATTATTATTCATTGAGGCTGTAATTTCACTTTTTTGGTTTCTTTAACTTCCTAAATTAGGGGAAAGAAGCCTAGAAAGTCAAAATAACTTTTTCTTTATTTCTCATCTCTCTAACTACCTTTCGGGTACCTTGAGATCAAAGTCTACCATAGTTAAGTGATTAATATAGAGTTACTCAATTCAAAATACAGCATTCAAGACAGTATATCCCTATTAAATGGCATGCAGTGCTTCTATATAATTCTGAAACAGATAAATTCCATTAAGAAAAAAAGATTTCAGATTTTCACAATAACCAAAGATAGAAATGCACCTACTAAGAAAGTCTCAGGACTGACTGAGGAAATGAACTGAGAACACAAAGTCAGAAGTCTTCACTAGACAATTTCTGAATTTTTTTTGCAATTGAATCAATTGATAGTTAACAATAAAATTTCAAGGTTACTGCCAAGTATGCTATTTATATAAAAGAAGGTCAAGTGAATGTTTCAACTAGAAGTCATAGGACTAAGCTAATTGATTAAATAAGGGAGGTAATGGAAAAGCCAAAGATAGTGCCAAGGTTTTAATCATGGGAGATTGGATGAATGTTGGTGCCACAGGATTTTTAAATTTTTTAATTTTATTAGTCATTTGATATTGCCAAATATTCAAATATTTGATACTACTTCAATGTAATCTCATCATATACCTTTGAAAAAGTAGCACGGAATTAAGAACAGTACATAAAGTGGCAAAAATTATCAAGACACATACAAAGAATACACTCAGTCTTCAGATTGAGGACTGGAAGTGCTTCAGATTTACATTTACATTTTAGAATTACTAGAGAAAACACTGGTGCTAATCTTCAGGCTGGGGTAATTGTTGTTGTCATGCCATGCACATATAAATATTCATCCAGATTTGAAGGGGAGTAAAACCTCCTTCATGGTATCACTGATAAAACAAAAATCTCCTTTTTTTCCTGTATTCTAATGAAGCACATTTTGAAAACTTGTCATACTTAAAAATGATTTACCCCTGAGTCTTTTATGTGTTAACAGCACTGTGAGGTTGAGGCTTTCATTTTTAACATGATTATTTGATTAGTTTTCAAAGGGTTATTGGGTTGTTTGGAGAGTGGGTGGTTTGAGGAGGTAAAGTTACAAGGGGAAAGTAATATATGATTCCATTAGTCACAAATCTCTAGTATGTATAATTCTGCTTTTTGGAAATAATAAAAGTCTCAATCCTCGTATTTTTCTGGTTTTTTCTTTTCATTTCTACACAAACTAATTTTTTTCTGATTAAAGGGACTATTGAGAAGAAAAAATTAACCCTAAACAGACATCAGATTATACACTTTTTAGATCAAGTAGATGTAACAACCCTCTGAGAAATTCCCAAAATGTCAGACAAGCTTCCTCTTTTCTCTTGTTGTCACCACTTTCACTTTGCATTCTAAGGAACTAAATTCCTACCCTGTGCAGAACTTTGGACAGCTACAAGATGTAGATAAATCATGATCCCTGTCTACAATGAATTTAAATTCCAATGAGTGATATGATACATACTAACAAAAAATAACTGGAGTACGACACAGACTGAGATGCAAAGTACTATGTGAGATCATGGGTTTTCATTGCTCACCTGTCTAACTCTTATCTATTCCTTCTATAACTTCAGCATTGAGGAATCCATTAAATCCTGAGACAATCCATTTCACTTGTAATTATCTTTCATTGTGAAAATGTTTTATCCTGCATCTTAAACCTAAGTCTGTCTCTGTAACTTCTATCCATTATTCCTAAGTCTCCCTCTATGGACAGACTACACAAGACAATTCTATTTCCATATTATGGTCCTGCTCTGCAACCTCTATCCATTTTTTCTAAGTCTCCTTCTGTGGACAGACTACATGAGACTTAATTCTTTTTCCATATGATTTCCTGCAAATATTTAAAAGATCCTTTAATATTGCCTTAAAGCATGTCTTCTTCAGACTAAACATACTTAGTTCCTTCCACTGACCTTCAAATTGCATGATTTCTAATCAGCTCACCCTCTTCTATAAATGCTCTAGTTTGTCAATGACTTTTCTAAATTGGAGCAACCAGAACTGATTAAACAAGAAGATGTGGCTTGACAAGATTAGACAATTGGCTCCCAAAAAGAACTACTTCCTTCATTCTAGAAACATTATTTTTCTAAATGTAATTGTGGAGTGGCCCTGAATTTGTTTTCTTGAGTTGCCCTATTTTTCCAGAGATGATCTTTTGCAACTGAATTCTATTAAACTCTCAGTGCTCGTGTGAAGCCAAGTCAGCTACACTCCTAGCTCTGGCCAGCCTCACCCAGACTGATAAATCATTTGTGCAGCTGGAACTTGAGGATAAGCAAGACCACCCTACTTTCATGATCTAGGCAGTACTCAAGAGAGACCCCAGACATGCTTCACTTTTCTCATGATTCATCTCTAAGGAATTTCCCCCCTTCCCTTTCTTTTCCTCTGGCAACCTTCTGTCCTCACTGTAACATAAATACCCAAGGTTTTGCGTGTGGTGCTGTGCTCCATTCACATGCATGTTCATTTCTCTTATAATAAATCCAGTTTTTACTCATATCTTATGGAGCTGTAATTTTTGGTTAATACAACCTAAAAGCTATCATGTTAGGCTTTTTTTGTCTTTTGGCTTATATTAAGCATGTGGTACACTATAACCCACAATGCTGTACTTGGACATGAATTTGGTGGGATAAATGCTAGGTAAAAATCATATAAAGTCTGAGCCCACCATTCTCCAGTGGTATAGGAAAGGATGTTGGAGTGAAATATTTGTGACTTTTATTCTTGCTATATCTTCAAAAAAAAATTCCTTTGTAAAAGCTAATTGATATTAACTGGTTACTTGTAACAGAAGAATTAATTGTTGGTTAACAATGATGAAACATCTCAATGTGAGAAGTGAGAAAGATAGCACTGTAGATATCCCCTCCACCTCAAGGGTACCCTTAGAACCCTGAGTGAAATATTTAAACCCCCATCTAGAAGGGGGAAGCCTGATCATCTCTAAAACAACATGTATAGGGATGGCTAGGTGGCGCAGTGGATAGAGCACTGGCCCTGGAGTTAGGAGTACCTGAGTTCAAATCCGGCCTCAGAGACTTAATAATTACCTAGCTGTGTGGCCATGGGCAAGTCACTTGACCCCACTGCCTTGCAAAAAGCCTAAAAAAAGATAAAATAAAAATAAAACTGATATAAGGGACAAATTTTTGTAAACATTAGTAAATATGTCACATAAAGTATAATTTTCAATATAATTGTTAGATTTTTTTAAAATGATAGAGAAGAATTTTAATAGACTACACAATGATGAGACTCAATGTCAGGATAAGTAAACTGTAGATCTATATGTGCTAGTTAAAAATGTGACACTTTGTACAAGTAGGGCATATCACATGCTTCACTAATAAACACTTATATGAAGAAACATAAGTGAAGACTTATATGTAGTCTTTCAAGTTGCTCCAAAAATAATAACCTTTACAAAAAGAGTCTATTGAAAGGAATGCCCTTTACAAAATCATGGTGCTATATTAGGGCAAAATATAAATCACTTCCATTATAACTAAACACCCTAGATTTGTTGTGCTAAATAAAGTACTATGATGGGTGTTTGCACTAAAAGAAGAAATTGCCATTTAAAGTGACAACAATAAAAATGAAGCAAATATATTTTATAACAGAAATTTGCTGGATATTTTTGGAAAAACAGTACTTTAAATAAGCTAATGCTAGATCTTTGAATTCACACTGATCCATAAAGATAAAATGACTGAATTTATCAAAAAGTTAGAGCTACTAATAATGAATTGAAAAATATTTTCAATATATTTAATTTTTTAAAAAACACATGTCCTTCAAATGAAATAGACAAATTAAAGCCTTGTTTATTAAATATTGTGATCAATCTGTAAGAGCAGCTCACCTAAATATTCTAAATATGAATGGCTAAGGAAGCCATGTGCCTTGAAGAAATATAATGCAGCTGGTCTTATTCCATCTGAAGAAGTATTAATAAACTTGTCTTCTGAATGAATATTGAAAAATTCTCTGGTATGTCAAAGAAAGAAATAGAAATTTTACTATTATTCATACCATTTATTCAAAAGAGTTTTCTGATGTGGCCATTATGAAGTTAAAATATCAATCTTATTTGATAGATGAAAAATAATGACTACCACCAATATCAAAGAATTCATGTTTTGAGAAATTCTAATCTAAAACTCCTGAGTCACATTGTCATTTGTGTTTCAAATATATAGAATTAAATGACTTTTTAAAAAATAAATTAAAATCTGTGCATGTTACATTTATGATATATTTATGATTGATGTTATGATTGCAATAAATTCAAAATTTTATTTTAGTAAAATATAAACTCAGACAATTTATTTGAGTATGTCATTTCATAAAAAGATTGAGAAAGTTATGATTTTTTGAAAACCATTGTGGTAACAGATTAAATATGAAAAGTGAAGAAAATGAATAGTAAAATACAGTCTCATAGTTAAGAACATGGGGAAAAGGATGAATGGTTTTAGAGGGGCAAATAGTAAGAACATTTTGTTATGTGCTGAATTCAAGATGTCAACAGAACATCTATTTTGAACTCCTGGTAGGTAGTTAGTTATAGATGTGAGTATGGGATTCCAGAGGAAACTGAGTCCAGATATATTGCCCCCAGAGTTAGAGAAAAGAATAGAAACAGTAAAGAGTAAAAGATCTTCGAAGCCAAGGGAAGACAGACAGAGTAGCCAGTAGGAGGGGATGGGTAGATGTCTTAAGTTATAGAGCGATTATAGAGGATAAGACATATAAAAAGAACATTGGATTTAGCAAGTAGGAAGTAACTGGTGACCTGAGAAGAAACAGAGTGGTGAGAGAAAAAAATCAAATTACAAAAAGCTTTAAAAGACTAATAGAGAAGATTATATGCTACTGTACCAGCAATAGGGAGCCACCAAGTTAAACAAGTAGGAGAGAGATAGGGGCAAATCTTGACTTAAATCAAAATCACTTTGACAGTTATATGGAAGACAGATTAGAATAATGAAATATTCAAGGCAAGGAAATCAATTTGAAGGCTATTGAAATATTCAAGACGAGAGAATAAAAGACTAAAGTTGTGTCAGTGGGAGTATCTAGAAAATGAAAATAAGAGATAAGTTGTAGGGATAGAAATAGAAGAATTTGTCAATTTATTAGATGTGTAGAATGAGAGAAAATGAAAAGTCAAGGAAAATGCTAAAATGCACCTGGGAGACTGGAAGAATGGTACTTCTTTCAATAGAAATGGAGAAATGAAAATAAGGTTAGGAGGAAAGATCATTAGTTGTGGTTTGGGCATACTGAGTCTGAGATGTCTCTGATGAAATGTTCAACTGTTAGATGGTAAAGTGGTAAAGTTGGAAGTTGAAGAGGGAGACTATCTGGTATAGAGACTATAATTTTACAGTGGTTGATAAGGTCACCAAGAAACAATATGACAATTGCCAGTAAGGGGGAATTGTTGTGGATAATGAAGAAAGGAAAATGAAAAGGACAAGCCAGACAGGTAAGAGAAGAATCAGAAGGGAGTAGTCTCATGAAAACTGAGAGAAGAAAGAACATGCAAGAGAAGAGAAGATTCTATTTTGTCAAATGCTGTTGGAGGATTGACTAAGAAAAGATCGCCTGATTTGGCAATTAAAATGTCATTCAGGGGAGGCTAGCAGTAGATAGAGCACTGGCCCTGGAGTCAGGAGTACCTGAGTTCAAATCTGGCCTCAGACATTTAATAATTACCTAGCTGTGTGGCCTTGGGCAAGCCACTTAACCCCATTGCCTTGCAAAAAAGCCTAAAAATAAAAATGCCATTCATAACTTTGGGGAGAGAAAATTCATTTATGAGAGGGCAATGAGGGAGAAGGTAATCAGCATTAAGGTGGTCAGTGGAAAGTCTCTTGTAGGAGGTGAGATTTTTGCTGAGACTTGGAGGAAGTTAGGGAGATGGAAGAATGTTTCTGGAATGGGAGACAACAAGCAAAAAAGGTAGAGTCAGGAGAGGCAATGCCCTCTAAAGAAAGAATGAGGCCACCAGATCATACAGTATATAGAAAGGAGTAAGACTGGAAAATAGGAAGGGGTCAGCTTAAAAAGAGTTTTAAAAGTCAAACAGAAGATTTTATATTTGATCTTAGAAGTAATCAGATGCTACTGGAGTTTATTGTGGAGAAAGGTGACACAGTCAGACCTGCTCATTAGGAAGGTCACCTTGACAGATTGAGTGGAGGATGGCCTAGAGGAAGGAAAGGCTTGAGGCAAGAAGATCAACCAGTAGACTGTTATGATGGACCAGATGTGAAGTAAAGAGGGCTGGGGGCAGGGACTCAAGAGAGAACCCGGAGCAAGTAGAAGAGAGGTTGCAAAGGTAAAAATCAACATGACTTAGAAAAAAGATTGGATATGGGGGGTGGAATAAGGAGTCAAAGATGACACCTAGGTTGAGTCTTGAGGAGCTGTAAGGATGGTCTTACTCTTGAAAGTAATAGGGAAGAAGAAAAGGGTTAGGTCTCAGGGGAAGATGAGTTCAGTTTTGGACAAGTAGAGTTTAAGATGTCTATATGCAATTGAAAGTGAGAATGAAGGTCAGGAGAGAGGTTGGAGCTGAATAAATGAATCCCAGAATCATGGTATGAAGAGGATAATTGAATTTATAGGAGCTAATGAGTTCACCAAGGGAAAGAATCTAGAGGAAGAAGAGAAGAGGGTCTAAGACAGAAACTTGGAGGTACCCTATTTTGCAGACATGAATTTGATAAAGATCTAGAGGAGTCTAAGAAGAAGGATTAAAATGGAAGGAGAACAAAGAAAGAGTGACTTGGGTTATTATCCCCAACTCTTCACTTTCTTTTACTTCTCACATCCAATTTATTATCAAGTACTACTGATTTTACTTTCTTAATACTCCTCGTATTCTCTGAAACTTTTAAAACCACCTTGATGCAAGATTTCATCACTTCACCATGGATTATTTCAGAAGCCTTTTGGTTGGTCTCTATACTTTTTCAATTGACATCTTCCATGTCTGTAATCTCTCTCTCCTCTCTGCTTACCTTCACCTCCTGGCTTCCCTGGCTTCTTTCAAGACTCAGTTCAAACAGCACCTTCTTTAAGAAGTTTTTCACAGTCCCTATTTCCCTCTCTTCCCCCCCCCAATAATAATGCCTACCCTCTAAGAGTATCAACTATTACATCATATTATTTAATACATATAAGAAATATGATAAACATAAATATCACATAATCTATGCAATTTTTAATGTCCCCATATGGGAAATGAGTTCTTTGCAAAGTGGGGAGAATGTTTTTCCCTTTCTTTCTATCTCCAATACTTATCAAAGTGCCTGGTATGTATTGGAAAGCATTTATAAATGTTTGTTGACTGACTGACTTACTAACATACAGAAGTAGTGAAAGAAACAGATGAGTAATATAGGTGAAAGCACTTTGTAACTGTAGAAATTTGTTAATAAAGTAGGTAGAGTAATATAACAGAAAATAATTGGTTGGATTTGAGACTCTGTCACTGACTAGTCAGATAATTCATTTGACCTCTTGTGGATCTTAGTAGACTAGGAAAATGATTGAATAAGCATGAGAAAGGTGATGGTTCTAAGGTGAGAAATGAATATAATCATTAAATATTATAACTATATGTTTTTCTTTACAAAGTGTTTTTTATGGTTTCCAAATACTTTCAAATACATTGGCTCCTCAATGGCCCATTCTATAAAATGATGAGATTGCACTGAATTATCAAAATTTTCTATCAGATTACTTTCAATTCTAACATTGGAGAATACTAATAGTTATCATTAGAATAAAAACTGTATCTTATTGCCAGGCTCCTGTCTACTATACCACAGTTTTCATTCATTTCTGAATAAAAAACACTACTAATTAAAAGATGTGCACTTACCTTGTGAAATAAAAGTAGTCCCCAAAATTATTTTCTAAGAGAATCAGTTTTCCCTTTCTTTTATAAGCAAACCCACCTAGATCTGCAATAAAACCCTCTCTTGTTCTGGGCCTTCCGTAAAATGTTTGGCTTTGGCACATGCTAAATTAAATGAAGCATTGCTTGGGGATTCATCATCCCAAGAACTTAATGAATGCAATTCGTCAGAGCTGCAGCCATTTTCTTTGGCCATTCTCAAACAAAGGCAGCAACTGATCAGCCAGGGAGGGCATGGGGCAAAAAACAAAAAAAAGCATTAAAGATGGAAACAGATGATATTTAATTATATAACTCTTCTCAACAATTCTCTTAGGAAAGGAATTATTACCTGGCTAGACACACACATATATTAGATCACGCTACTGAGAAAGCATTCCCTACGTTGCTCTTTTTTTTTTCCCCCATGAGAACCCATAATGACTGTGTTTATAAATTGGGTGTCTGAAAGCCTGGTAGCAACATGAATTCACAATCTGAATCGATGATATGTGTCTATCTATCTAACTACATGATATAGCATATATATGTGCATACAATATTTCTTTTTTTAAAGGCTCAGGTTTATTCATTCAATATTTATATTTTATTATTACACATAATTACATCCAAAGAATTAGCAATGTTCATTAATGCTACACTAATGCAGTCATAATTATGTCCATTTAAAAACTATAGCTAAATGAATCTAGAAGTATATTCATTTGTAATTCAAGGTATTTCTTAGTTAATTTTTAAAATATGAATCTATGCTTGCTCCCCTTATCACCAAAAGAAAAGGAAAATCTTTCAGGGAAAAAACAGTTTAGGTTTTGACTTGACTAAGAACCTTCTGGTAAGGGAAAGATATAGAAAACTGGAGCATTCACTAGGCTAAGAGTTAGGAAGGAAACCTAGGCTCCAGTCCTGTTTTGGCCTCTTTTATGACTTTGGACGAGGTGCTTCACTCCCCTGGGCCTTAGACTGCTCATCTGGAAAATGGGAATAATGGCATCCACTACTCTGCCTTCTTCACAGGATACTGACCCAGGCTAGACTCTACCATTAACTAGCTATGTGTTCTTTAACATGCTCCCATCACTTCTGTATGATTTAGCTTTCCTAGATATATATTAAAGGTCCTCCTGAAGCTAATATTCCATGATTCTCTGAAATAAAAGGAATTATTTTCAGATTTGATATTTAGCCTGGCTTTACATAATGATCTGTTTCTTTTTTTTCTTTTTAACCAGGCATGAGCTAGTTTGCTCTCATTTGGATCCTACCTTCTTCCGGATTGAATCAAACCCATCTCAGAGAGAGAGAGAGAGAGAGAGAGAGAGAGAGAGAGAGAGAGAAAGGAAGGAAGGAAGGAAGGCAGGCAGGCAGGCAAGGGGAATTGAGGAATTGAGTGACATATTGAGTGCTACATCTGTAAATCATTTCTGAGAAAATGAAAAGATATTGAAGTTGTAAAGGTCACTTTCTCAAGAAGGCTGAAAGAAAACAAAACATGCTTTTTCAGAGTCTACAAATTAATTGAAGATGCAAAATTAGGAATAGAACAAATAGGAAAGCTTCTGTTGCAGTGATAGAATGGGAAAAGGGTCTCTCATTTCATTAACTTTCAAGTCATTGTTATGGGTTGCTAACATTATTCCTAGCCCCAGCTAAATTAAAAAAAAATAGAGATTGAGGTACTAAAATGTTGCCCTGCAAATGGCTAGCAAAAATGGACAGGAAAAAGTACCTGATCAATATATTGATTGGAATGTTTGTCAGGTTAACATAGTAAAGATATGAGATGGCAACCAATAAATGGAAGGAAAGAAGGTTCCTTTTCTCAACAAACGCAAAATAAAAACAGGCACTTCTACAATAAAATGTGCTTTCCTATAAACTATATATATATATATATATATATATATATATATATATATAAAAATATATGTAGACCAGTGGACAGCCCGAACTATTGTTCTTCCCCCAAATGTCTCCATAAAACCAAGAAAAAACTGTTCTTGTATATATGGGGAAAAAAAATCTCAGAGAATTTTTACTTATACATCATGGATTTATAATTTGGATGCAGAGGAGCAATACCTATAGTGTTTTTTTTTTGCTTTTCATTTTTTAATTGTCTCCTATATCCCAAAGGGATAATGAAAACTATCACTACTTGTTTCTGAGAAAAGAGCAGAATTGATTGTCAGTTTCTCTCTCCTCATATACCCTAGCACTGCTCCTTGAGAGTGTCAAAGAGCATTTAAACATCCTCTTAAAGGTCACACAGCTACTAGGATTTCCATGTCTCTTAGCCTACATGACTTTGAAGAGTGAGCCTCAGAGCAGCCTCGGTCGGACAAGAAAACTCTTACTTCGGACAAGCTTTGTCCTTCTTCCTTGGAACAAAAGAAGGCTCCCCATCTTCTGGAGAGCAAGAGAACATTTATTTCTTTCAATTCTCTGGATTATTGATGATGAAATACTGAGGGAGAAAAGGAAAGACCTATACCAGCCTCAGTTAATAATCTTCTCCCAGCAAGAAATACTAGAAAAATTCAGGAATGGAATCATGGTAGCAACCCATAACAAGGACTTCAGCAAGCTTCATGACTTACTGGAAAGGTGGCCCTTGACAAAACTTCAATGTCAATGGCATTGCCTTTTCTCATTAAGTCTCACTTGATAGACTCTTTGTTTTTAAAAACTCTCTGTAATAATCTTTATGGACTAGACATTGGGCCTCTGAAGGAAAGCAGACATTTTTCTAAAACTATGTGACTACCTGTCATACAAACCAGATAAACTTTCAAATTGATCTGAGAAAAAAATCTTATCATTTTGTGTACTTGCTCATCTTGTCCTTACTTTCAAGCCAATTGTCGCCTCCTTTTCACCTCTACTGACCTCTACCTTCATATGTCCACAAAAGGACATGTTATATGCATGAAAGTACAGGAGGGTCAACTATTCCAACCTCCGAGTTTTCTTCATTAGGATAATGAAGCTGGGAGGGGAAACAAGATGACCTTGTCATCACTCCTTCAGTCTTCTCTTTTTTTTCCTCTCCTAATTTTTTTCCTATCTTCCTTTACAGCCAGAAAACTACCAAGAAAGCAGAAACAAAAACAAATTATCAAAATGTGTATGTATCAATTTCAGCCATCCAATCCGGAGACAATATCTTTTTTATAAAAGAATACATTTTGGACTTAAAACTGCCCTCTCATAGGATAATTTCATTTTGTTCTGTATTTCAGAATCCTGGACCTCAATAAGACATTCTTCCAAATAAGCCCCAGGGTTTAGCTATTTAAAGCCCTGCAAAGGTGTGTCTAATTTTTGCTCATCTAATGAGGTTGCTCCCTTTAATTCCATCAAAGAAAGGTGTTCGCACAGCATAAATGGATCAGAGATATATTCAGCTTTACAGTTATTCTAACACCTTGCTAACATCTGTTCATTATATTGAAGGCTATAAGGCTGGGGGGGATTTCTCAAAATTAAACTCCTTTCACATCTTCAAACATAAACACAATAGTCCTAGGAGGTAGACAACATAAGTATGATTTGTTTCCATTTAGGTGAAAAAAAAATGAGACTTAGAAATAAAGGATTTCTTCTCCCCAAAACTCTGCAGATGGGGGTTCCAAAGACATAAGAACATTGCATATAATGTTAGATTCTTTTGTCTTGATTTATTTGAATTTTTCCCTTTCATTTTTTTCCTTTTTAAAATGTTTTTGCCCTATGGAAGGTTGGTGGGTGGGAAGAGAAATGGGGACGCACAGGTGATATAAAAACAAAAGCTATCAAGAAAATTTATTTTTTAATGAGAAATTAAGTGCTTTTCTCAAGGTCATAAAACAGTTGGAATTAAAACCCTGATTTTCTGCCTTCAAGTTCAGGTTTTCTATTCGTTCTGCCGCTTTCAAAAATAAATATATGCTTTTTTGTTTTTAAGATAATGAATTCTCTATCGGTTAAAAAACAAAACCAAAAAAAAAAAAAGCCTAGTTTCTTCTTTGGTTCCATAATGTCAAGAAGTAGAATGTATATTTTATGTTACTGATGCCTTGTTTTTTAATACCACATTCATTTCTAAATATATTCCTTTCTCTTCTATCGAGGGTTCCCTTTTAAGGAAAATTTACAAAGGGAAAGTAAAAGCAACCAAAACTGACCATGTCTGATAGTACATGCAATATTCTTCATCTATAGTCCCACATCTCAGAAATGGAGGTGAATTTTTTCAACTCTTCTCCAGAACAAAATTTAAAGCCTATATAATTTCCTTTTTAGCTGTACATCCGAAAGATCACTGAAATAGCAGGATCCTAAATTCAATCTTCATTGTATATAGGACACCCAATGCTAGACATACCATCCAAGGAAATTATTTATAGTAGCACTTCTAGTAGAAGCAAAGTAGACAGCCATTGTATAGATACTGGACAAACAAATCATGATTCTTAAAGAATTAAGTATTGATGTGCTATAGGAAATACTGAGAATATATACAGATAATATAAAAACAAAAGATCAATAAAATTGATTTTTAAAATATGATACATGTCACTTATACCATATGCCTATATGTAACTAAATATAAAAATATGCCAAGAAATAAAAAAAATGAAAATCTTAAGATGCCAGTGATGAAAACCTTTTTGTAGAATTAAAATACTCTTATTAATCCTCTAGAAATGATATGTGGCTAAAATTTACAGGATCAAAAACATGATCCAACAGCCTCTAAGACAATTATTCATTTTTAAACAGTTTAAGTTTAAATAAAAAGCTCTTGAGGGGTGTAAAGTTCTATTATTTGTATTTTCTGAAAGCCTCCTCTATTATAAGTAAGGAAGCACAGTGAAATATTTTGCTTGGTTACAAAACAAAAATAATATAGTCATTCTCTTTTCCTCTACAAGGAACAGAAGCACCCTCCGTAAAGACAAGGATAGGAAACTAAGAGAGGTAGGTGAAGAGAAATTCCTTTGTAAAGGTAAAAATAATAAATTAAAATAAATATATCAAAGCTCTCTGACCCATAACTATTTGCAAATTTTAAAGTGCTATATTAGAGAGGATACTGACAAAAACTTAGGACCTCTGGATTTTTAGTATCTGCTCTACTACTTACTTCTTAGGTGACACTGGCAAATCATTTTAACTTCTTTCAGTCTCAGGATCTTAAAAGGACATAATAATACTTAGGATCTTTTCTTAGAAGGACATAATAATACTTGTACTGCTGGACACATAGAGTTGTTGGAAGGAAAGAAGGTTGTAAAATGCAAATCATAAATCTTAATTCATTCCAATTACTTGAGTCTGTTTCCTCACTGGGAAAGTGAAGGACTAGTATCGCCTTGGTTCTATGAGCAGCTGAAAGAAGTCATGGGAACTAGAGGGGAAAGAGGTTAACAGCCAGCATTTTGGGGAAGCACCAGCTTTAATTTGTACCAAATACTGACTTTCTACAGACCTACAGAAGCTATAGAGAGAGCTAACAGAGTTTGCAAAGCCTGTGGATTTTCCTTGACAGTGTTAAGAAGAAAAGGTCTGACCTTTCTGAATTCAGGACCAGGGCTCATCAAATTCCCAAGTTTTAGGATTCTATAAATAGACACTGGAATCCCTAGTGGTCAGGATTTGAGAAACAGGTGGTCAAACTATTCTTAGCCAACAAGGTCTTTGGCAAAAAGTCATTCATGTCTCTGAGCTGTTTTTAAATCAAAGTTATCCTCAATTAAAATAGGAGAAAGGAGGCTCGTCCCAATCCTTTTTTTTTCCTTTGTGATAGGATTGCAGAATTAGAACTTGGAGGTCATTGAGTCCACAGAGAGAGTTGAAGTTACCTGTCTAGGGTCACCCAGTTAGTGAGTATTGAGGGAAATGAACAAGGAGTCTCCTAGTAGATAGTACCAGTGCCATAGGGGAATGTTTTGCTTTTTCAGAAATGGAAAAGAATGGGGAAGGGGAACAAGGAAAGGCAATGGGGCAAAGAGGAAGGGTTCCCACAGCTATAACATTTCTGAGGTCAGATATGAACACATATCTTCCTGATTCCAGGATCAATGCTTTATCTTCTGTGTCACCAGATGTTTCATTATTTCAAAATTTCTTGGAGCAACTGACATTTCTACAAGTTTCTTTTGAAATTTATACTTCCCAAGGAACCCCATTCTAGCTCTGCACCTCAATATAACCTCATACTATACATAAAGAACCTGAAGTCCAGGGGAAAGTCCCACTGCTAAATGGCAAAGTCAGAAGCTGAACCCAGGACCTTTTCCTTCAGGTGCATGGACTTATTTCTAAATCTAAGAGTGAAGTATCATATTAATACCATAGGGGAAAAAAAGACAAAAGAAGCAAATACAGGAACAAACCTATGAGTCAAAGCAAATCTGCTTCTGAGGGGGTAAAAGTGTTCAACGTGACCTTTAAGTTGTAGGCCTCTACAGATGAAATGAGAAATACATTCAAATACTAGCAAAGAAAACAATGGATTTTAAAATTAGAAATGGATTGCTGAGAAAGCCTGGTAAAGCAAAGAGAGAAATTGGCCTCCAAGGCAATAAGACCTGGGCTCAAATCCCAATCTGAGCCATACTGACAGTGATCTTGGGCAAGTCCATAATCTCTGGATCACAGCTCTCCAAGACTAGACACTGATAGAGGGAATCCCTATCCCTAATCTTATAAGTGGCTTAAAGCTTAAGACTTATTTTTTTTTTGAATTTTTATATTTTTTCAATTATATATAAAGGTAATCTCCAATATTCATTCTTGTAAGATTTTGAGTTTCCCTATTTTTCCCCCTCCTTTTCATCTCCCTTCACCACAACAGAGAGTGATCTAATATAGGTTATACATGTACAACTATGTTTAACATTTTCCTATTAGTCATGTTGTGAAAAAAGAATTTGAACAAGAAAGGGGGAAAATATGAGAAGGAAAAAACCAAAAAACAAATTTTAAAAATTAAAAATAATATGTTTTGGTCAGAGCACCGGCCCTGGTGTCAGGAGTACCTGAGTTCAAATCTGACCTCTCACACTTTATAATTACCTAGCTGTGTGGCCTTGGGCAAGCCACTTAACCCCATTTGCCTTGCAAAAACATAAAAAAAAAAAAACAGGTTCTTTAGAATTGTCTTTGATCACTGTATTGTTGAGAAGAGCTAAATCTGTCATAGTTAATCATCCCACAATGTTGCTGAAACTTATATTTCTGGTATACCTTGTTCACCATAGAGTGTGGAAGTTCCACCCAGATTAATTTTGCTTTATAACATCTCTTGCAACATGAATCCTTCTTGCTCAAGATCTATTAGTTATTCTACATTGGCAATTGGATAAAATCCAAATTCCAAAATTGCCATTCAATACCCTCTATAATCTGGTCCCAAACTAACTTTATATTCTCATTTCCCATTATTTCCTAAAGAAAAATCCTGTCTGGACCTGTCCAAAGAGCAATAAACTGATCATACCCTTCAACCCAGAGTACCAATATTAGGCCTATATACAAAAAAAAAAAAAAAAAATCACAAAAAAATGGGAAAAGTTTATATCTTCAAAAATATGTATAGCAATTCTTTTGCCAATGGCAAAGAACTTGAAATGAGAGGGTGCCCATCAATTGAGAATAGCTGAACAAGTTATGGTATATGAATGTTATAGAGTACTATTGTTCTACAAGAAATCTTGAGTGGTCAAACTCTAGAGAAGCATGGGAAGAATTACAGGAACTGAAGCTGAGAGAAGGAAGCAGAACCAGGAGAACATTGTACACATTAACAACAACACTGTGAGTTGATCAACTATGATAATGCAGCTTCTCTCACCAGTTAAGAGATTTAGGACAACCCTGGGAGACCTGTTTTGGATACACCATTCATATCCAGAGGGAAAACAAAAACAAACAAAAACAAAACAAAACTACAAAAAGTGAATATATACCATGTTCACTTTTTTAAAACTCTTATGTTTTTCTACCTATTTCATGGATTGCTTTCTTTTCCTTTAGTCCTAATTCCCCTTAATTCCTGATTTAATATGTAAATATGTTAAACACGAATGTACATGTACAACTTTTACCAGACTATTTGCTGTCAAGAGAAGGGAGGTGGGAAGGGAGGGTGGTAGAAAAATGTGTAACATATAGATCTGCAAATGGATTAATGTTGAGAAACTACTATAGCAGGTAATTGGAAAAATAAAATATCAATTAAAAGAAAAGACAAATCCTGTATTTCATTCAGGACCATCTCCACCACATCACACAAACAAATCGTATGCATTCCCAGCTCAATGCTGTTTCCCCTTGATTAGAATGCCTTCCCACCAGCTCTTTATTTTGCCAAGTACTAACCATCTGAAAAGGTCTGGCCTATGTTCTGTCTCCTTCAGGAAACATTCTCTGACCACCCTGGACCAGTAATCTCATAAAACACTGAGTAACAATAGCAAACATATATTGCATCTACTGTTACAAACTTAGATTCATAGCTAACACCTCAGAGACCACCCAGTCTAACCCACATCTGCAGAATCCCTGTTTTTTCAAGATGCTCACAACTAGGCACTTTTAAATGCCAATAAACATTACGCATCTCAATGTCCCAGACACTGAACTGAGCACTACTGATACAAAAAAAAAAAAAGCTAGACAGCCTCTGGCCCACAGTCTATGATAGAAGACAACATTCAAACATGTACTCGCTCACTCGCTCTCTTTCTCTGTCTCTGTCTTTCTCTCTTCCCTCTATCTCTCCTCTATTTCTCTCCATCCTCCTTTTTCTTCTCTCTCCTCTCTCTGTTTCTTTCTATCTATCTATCTATCTATCTATCTATCTATCTATCTATCTATCTATCTATCTCCTTCCCTCCCTCATCAAACCTATATTGCCCCTTCTACCTTCTATCAATCTAACTGATTCCAATCCTTAGGGGCAAGTAGACCACATTCCATCCTTTTTACCTAAGATATCAAAAGGACAGGGGTAGGGACAGGGACTAAATCTGTGATTTCACCAGCAAAAGGGAAATCCTTCTGTCAATGCTGGTAATTTATAATCTTAGTAGCCTAAAGATCACGTAAGGATTAAGCAACTTGCCCAAACTTGGCCAGGTCCTTCTTCACTAGAAATGTTTTTTCTCTCCATTACCTTAACTGCCATTCTTCTCTAGGCTAAGAATCCCCACTTCCTTCAACCAGTCTTTATTGGTCAAGATCTCTCGTCTCCCCACCATACAGGATCCCCTCCTCAGCATGCACTCTCCCAGATCACTCTCCTTCCTAAAATGTGGCATCACAGACCTGACCACGATACTCCAGGGCTGGTCTGATGCAAGTACAGTGGGACTGGTCCTGAATACTCTCTTGTCTCTCAATAAGTCCAAGACAATAACTTGCATCATTTTCCACATTACATGGGGCATGCCAATTGCATCAGCAATTTGCTTAAATCCCTAGATCTGTTTAAAGTCTATATATGCACCTCTCCATCCCACACTTAGGAAGCTGTTTTTGGAGCCAAGTATAAGATTTCATCTAAGTAGATTTTGCCCTTGTCTTCTAGGCTGATGAGATCCTCTTGGACCTGCAAAATTCAGGAGCAGACTGTCCCTCCTTGGCTTCTACTCCACTCTAGTGTTATCTCCAGCTATTAAAATGGAAGCTCCTTGAATGAAAGGGTCATCATTGCTTTTGTATTTGTTTCCCCAAGCACAGATTTTGGCACATGGTAAATATTTAACAAATGTTTTTCTATGCATTAACTCATTCTTTCATTTTTGATCCTCTTCTTCAATATAGTTAAAAGAAAAAAAAAGATACTTCTCTGACCTTAACTTTTCTCACCTGTCTCATTCCCATCCTGAGCTTTAGCTATTATTCATGCATACATTTTGGAATTTCATCATATACTATTTTGTAATTTAAATGCTACATATGTATATGCCTTAATTATCTAATAAAATGGTAATTCTTTTGAAAGTAGTAATAATATCTTATATTTCTTTTCCATCTCTCAGAGTGTCTCACATGAGGCACCTTATATAAAGCAGGTGCAGGATAAATATTTGTTAAAATAAACTGAACTGAAAATAAATCCAGGAAAAGGAAAAAAAATAGTTGAAAATGGAAGTTGGGCATGCAAATAAATCTTTGGATTTAATTTAGAACCCAAACAAATATCCTCAATCCTAATTCACCCCCCCTTTCTTCTACCCATGCCAACTCACATACTCTTTGCCTATTTTACTAGGGTACTTAATCAGATAATTACTATCTTAAGACTATCACACCCTCTGAACAATATTTCCATGATAAATCCATCTTAGTCAGCTAAAGTGAATCACATAGATGGTGACTTTTAGTATGCAAAAGGAGATAAACTTTTGAATATTTGACCCATATATTATATAACTGATTCAATTACCTGAGTTAAATCAAAATCCAGGTGATTGCTATAGCCAGCAATTTCTCAAGGAGATTAAATTGAGAAATAAAGAAATCCAACAACCAAAATCTTATTAACTACAATAACTATTTGCACGCAAATATTATTATAATTTCTATTTCTTGAAGAGTAAACTGTCTGATCTTATAAATCCTACAATTCTAAATAAAGTATGATGATAACACTGGCTAAGCTCTTACCTAGTCAATCAGTAAATAAACACATTAAATATCTATCATACATCAAACACAAAGACAAAAATAATCAGGGCTTGCCCTCAAGAAGCTTACAATCTTTTCAAATATTTACATTGTATAGCTAAAATAAATGAGATCCCATAGGTGATCCAATTCAGATATGTAACATCCTGTTAACATATTGATAACAAAGCTGGGCCCAAATTTCTCAGTTCAAGATATTTTCACTATGTCATGCTGACTCTCTCACATGGATGAATGAGAAAACATTTATTAAGCATTTACTATGTCAGATACTATGCTAAGTCCTAGGGATACTATCATAACCAAGTAAGACAATCACTGCTCTAAAGGAGCTTCCATTCTAATAGGTTAAGAAGTTACAGTTAGGGGAGAAATTTCAAATATTTTACATTCAGTAAAAATGGCCTTATTTTTGGTATCATTTTACCATCATGAATTTTTGCAGAGATCACATTTAGTACTTTTATTTGGAGGAAATATTTCAGGTACAAAATAAAATCAAGTTCACATGATACTTTTTCTTCTAATTTCTTACAATTCACTGTGATGAACTTAAAATCCTTTTTGCCTTAATATGTATAGGTCCCATTCAATTCTTATGACTCTAAAATTATTAATATAGAACCAGAAAGAAAATTCACTTCAATTCACTGCTTCATTGGCAGATTTTGTAATACTTCTATTGTTCCAATAGAAATAAATCAGCATCCTGGGCAATTTGAATAAAGAGAAAGTTTTTCTTAGTATTTTATTTCCCAGGCAACCGCCCAAACATACATCTCTATGTTGCCATATTAAAAAGCCAAATTATAGGTTGGATAGAGGTCAATGTGGGCACAAATTTTCTTTTTACATGCAAAAGTCTTTGGCAAGCTTTTTAAAAAGTTGGTTTTTTCCTCTAATTATCCCATTACTCCTAAAATTAGTTGGTTCCCCAAAGAGTGAATGTAAGACAATACCAGAGTGTATAAGAATCAGAATATAGCTATTATGAAAGAATAACCATCATATAAAAATACAGCAAATTCTGAGTGATTTTTAATAAAGGCTGTTCAGCTTTGGTATGTTAAGCTGCTATAAACCTCCATTAAGAGCCTTTCATAAGACAGTTCCAATTTCCATAGAAACAGTAGATGGCAGTTTCCAAGAGAAATGTAAAACCTTTTCCATCACATTTTATAGTAATTTTTAAAAAATTATGTCTAAATAAATAATGGGTTGACCCCTATACTAATACTCTTTACTAAGAAACAAGTGAAACTTCCTTTTAAAATAAGAATCTATGAAAGAAAGTAAGGAAACAAGGAAGGAAGGAAATGAATAACCTTGGAATGATTTTTTTTTTCAAAAGTATCTTCGGTAATTTTTTCTCCCTCCTTTTTTATTACAAGTCACACATTTTTAACCTTTTTTAAGAATCAGACTCACCAATACCCTCCAGCTATGAAAAATTAGCAAGCAGTTGAGTAGATGCCCTAATGAGGCAGCTGGAGACACAGTGGATAAAGCAGAGACTGAAATCAAGAAGACCTGCATTCAAATCCAGACTGAGACACTTAATATATGATCCTGGGCAAGTAACTTACTTCAGGGTGTTCAATTGTAAAATTCAGATAATAATAGCACTTAAATCTGAGAGTTTTTGTGAGAATGAGATAATTGTTTTGGTTTGGGGGATTTTGTTTTTTGGGGATTTTTTAGTGCCTCACACAAAGCAGGCACTATATTAATGCTTTATCCTCCCTGCCTTCTTAATATGCTCAAATATACTGTGAGTTATCATAGTTTGAGGGGTCTTTTTCTACCTTAGAGAAAACTAGTGATATCTCTTCTAAAATCTGTTTTTGATTTATCAAAACCGTCCTAAGGTGTGTGTTGTCTTTTATGTTTCCTTCTAGAATCTTAAAAGGGACCTTAAAGTCTCTTACTTCTACCCCTTCATTTTCTAGGCAGGGAAACAGGGAACAAGAGAAATTCAGGTAAATGACACTGAACACTATGAATGAAAACTCTCTATACATCACCCCTAGGCTAGAATGATTTGGGTTTTGACTGCATAGGTGAATCAGAGACCAAGTTGAACATCATGCAGACAAAACAACTACATGTTTTAATGAAATTTTCAATTTTTCATCTGGGTATTTGGTCTCTTGTATGAATTCATAATTGATGACCTCTAAAACTCTCTCGAGCTTTAATGCACAGAAAATCTATGTCACTGTGAACTGAATCTAAAAGATACATAGTTCCCATTTACAATTCCCATTTCTTTTGGTCCTTATTCCCTTATCTGGAAAAATGAAAAGGGTTAAAATACATAATCTCTAACATCCTTTTCAGTTCTCTGAAAAGAGAAAACATAAGAAGATACTTATGTGCCAGATCCTGCACCAAAAAAACAAAAATAGATTTGATACAACAAAAAAAACATATATTAAGATTGTTTTTGCTGACTTTTTCAATTTTTCCATAATATATCAAAACTTTAAGATTGAATATTATCTTACAATGCATTATATAAAATGTCAATAGAGGTAAACAATTTTATTCTGATCTTTTTAGTCTAGGTCTACAATTGCATGGGGAGTTCCCTAGTGGGAAAGCTCCTTTAACTAATGCAAATCCAAGACCAGTCTGCATCTGACAGTCTCTAAGACTGGGGTACTGAGAGGCTCAGAAATAATATCTGAACTTGATATTCTTGACTCCAGCATGACCCTCTACCCATTATGTTATGATACTTTTATTTACATGATTCTAAAGATTAAATAAAAATAAGTGCTCAGAATATTTTACTGGTTTTCCATCTTCTATAAAAATTCTTCTGTCCACTTAATTGTGACCAAGGCTAATTCACCCCTTCTTAGGCAGACCGGTGTCACTCTACTCTGTTTGGCTCTAATTAGACCTCTAAATTAAGGTCCTCCAGAACATGACCCTAACTTCTCTTTCCAGTCTTATGTTTTACTACACACTAATACACACACACACACACACACACACACAGACACACACACACACAGCATATCACAGTGGGACAAGACCAATAATTTTTTTCCCATATGTATCTCTATAGCTAGAATATGGGTAACATCTCTGCCTCCTGAAATATTAACCATCCTTCAAAGTGACTTTTCAGGGGTTTTATAAAGATGATTCATACTTTAGGAGGAAGTTGGGCTAAATGATCTCAGATTTTTCCCCCCACTATAAAATGATATGATTCTATCATTATACAGCAAGATTCTAGAGATGACATTCTCCCAATGCACACTTGGACTAATAGGTCAGATTCCTAGAACTGGACTGGTTCATCAGTCCCAGGAGCTCTATAGATAATTCTCAGGGTTTGAGAGTGAGAGATTGTTCTAATACTATAGCTCACAAGCTCTCCACCTGATATATTTTCCCCACTATTTAAAATTTCCCCAATATAAGTTTTCAGTTATTATCTCCTCAATATCACCTCAATTTACCTAATAGATTGAAAAAGACATAATGAAGTCACAAAGTACAAAAATCCCAAGACTTCAACCCAGGTATGGTCTTATCCAAATATTCTTTACATAGCATTATTCCTCTCTCCAGAAAACACAAGAATCTACTTTTAGCAGGTATATCAAGGTACATAAAAGAGACCCTACTTCTAGGGAAGTTTGGGAGTTCTGAGCTGCAGTACTGCAATTGGGTATCTGTACTAAGCTCTCAGACCAATCTGGTGGGCCCTGGAAGTAGAGGGCCACTGGGCTACATAAGGAGGGGACAACCCAGACCCAGTCATAAAAATAGAGCATGTTAAAATTTCTGTGCCAGTTATTATTGGGAATAGGTCTATAAGTGGCTGTTATGCTTTCAGCTTGAGTAAATAGGGAGACCTAGTTTCCAAATTAAAAAAAAAAGATAAGGATACCTAGGCTAAATGAATGAATGAATGGAAAAAAAAATCACATATTAGGAATTTTCCATGTGCCAGATGCAATGACAAATCCTAGAGAGACAAACAGAAAGGTCCCTGTCCTCAAGGAGCTCACATTATTTAGGAAATGTCTACAAAAGATGTCATATATAAATATATCAGAATATTACTGTGCTATTAAAAAAACAACAATAAAGAATATAGAGAATTAAAGGGAATTATGAACTGATTCAAAATGAAGTAAAAAGAACCAGGTAAACAATATATGTAATGAATACAACAATGTAAATGAGATGAACAACAGCAAAACAATAAAAATTGAGTTACTGTGAAATAATAATGACCAAGTTTGGTCCCAAAGAAGAAATCTGAAAAATAATTGCAGAGGTAAGGACTTTGAGTGCAGAATACTGTAGGTTTAAGCATAGACTTTCTAGATGTATCCTTTCCCCTCTTTTTTTTAATTCTTTGTTATAAGAAGTATCTCTTCAGGTAGAGGAAAGGGCAAAGTATTTTGAAATGCAGGTTATAAAAGAACAAAATATATTAGTAACTTAAAAAATAAAAGCAAAACAAATGATCAAACCACATGATCTAAGCATATTCATAAAAAAATACAACATACAATTAATTCCAATTAGAGGTCTACCCTACCTCTACATAAACTGATTTTCATGGTTGCTATGTTGCTTCTATAGAAGACATTAAATGGAAGAATCAATCATATAAAAGTGCCTTTTGGACAAACCTACCAGTTTACTAGTTATACTATACATAATTAATAAATAGTATCTAAATTAAGAGAGAATCAATTCTTCAATTCATGCCTTCCTATATAATCTTGTTTGGAGGTCTCTGCCTTGAGAATTTTAGTGTCTGTTAATGGCGGTTGATCATTACTTAACCGCTTAGACAAATATTTGTAAATATTAATTGATATTATATCATTCTCTTAAATATTTCTGGAGCATTTATAATGTTCACGGAAGACAGACTATAAAGAGTTTAAATTCTATTAGAAGAAATACTCTTAAATAACTAGGAAAATAAAATGTGTTACTTCTTAAATGATTATTGAAATATTTCAATTATTTTAGCAACATCCACAGAGCAGAGATCATTATGGAGAAATATTTGAATATCTAATCATTCATTTAGTCATTGTATCAAATTATCTAGTCTGAGAGAGTTTACCCTGTGATTCCTTACTTCCATCAGAATTCAGAATCCTAGGAGTCATCTTCCAGTGAAGTGGTAAGGAAATAACCTTAACAGATTAACAGAAATTGACCCATTCTATATATTTCATTGTCTTAAAAACACGGCATATTACATTATTCACATTATTCCTCCCTTCTGAGTCAGGAAAACTACTAATTCTTGAATGGATTTTGTCCATATTATATTTATTCTCTGACTCAGGCTGTCTATATGCATGCATATGCTCATATAAACACAGTGACATAGTGGGAAAAGTTAACCAGACTTGGAGTCAGGAAGATGCGGGTTCAAATCCTGCCTCAGACACTTACTTTTGTGACCCTAGGCAAATCATTTAACCATTTTTTCATTGGTAAAATAGGTTTATAGTACTAATCTTACAAGGGTTTTCTAAGGACTGATGGGGATGATGCTTATACATTTGCAAACCTTAAGGACTGATGGAGATGATGCTTATAAATTTGCAAACCTTAAAGCATTACATAAATGCAAATTATCATTGTTGCTAATGTTATTATTTTTAATTTTGAATTATCTTTTCCAAAATAAAATCCAATTTAATAAATTTTGAAAGGATTTCAACAAGATTTTTCTTTTGAATCTACAAAAAAATGGACAAACTCAACTCAATTGCCCATGATAAAATTGACAATCCAGTTAAGTAAGCTATATATTCACAAATACCAGGCATCATTTCATACTGGAATCGTGCTCACATAAAAGTTGTTTGGGTTTTTTAAAATAGATAACTTGTTTGGGAAATGCAGTAGTTTCCTTTTGAATAAAATTGAATCATCCTTCAAATTGGCCCCAATACTATAAGAAAATTAGGGACAGCTGATATGGAGCAGTGCTAAATATTTCAATTCAGAAAAGGGCAAGCTAACCTTTTTAAATGGCCTCATTCCCTATATAAGGGCAGAAGCAAGTCTTCTTCATTGACTTGCATTTCCCTATAGTATTAAACTTGAATTTTTAGTAGGTGGTTATCTCCCTGGATAGATAACAGTTATGGAGCGTGATCTGGAGAACCATTTTCTACCATTTCTGATACTGTTCATATCTACCAGTGGGGCTCAGTTACTGCCTATTCAAGAAGGGTCTGGCTCTTAAAAAGTTATGATTTTTCTCAAGAGCTGTTGATATGAGGAAGCAAAAAATATTAAAACCAGGGTATGTGGTCAATTTTCAAATGACAAAAATGCAACTCCTAAGTATCTGCCATCCATTCTTTCCTAGATCCCACACAAGAAAGACCCTTTAGGAATCTCCAGAGATGGGTCACTGCATAAGAAATGTATAAAGAAATACACTACCTAGACCTCCATCCTACAGACTGGAACATACTCTGCTTCCTCCCATCTTTTGACCTAGGAATAGAAAAACTTGCAGAAATGTATTGTCTGGTGGAGGAGATAAGATATTCTTAGCTTCCCTCACAGTCTAAAAATGCTACCTAAACCATAAAGTCTATCCTAATTTTCTCAGTACTTAGTATCCACTCCATTGGAAATCATTATTTGCATTCTAAATATTTATCTGTATTCTACTATATTTATCTATCTGTATGTTTATCTCTATTTATTTGTATTTTTATCTGTACTCAATGTATCTGTATTTATTTAATCTGTATATACTTACTATATTTATTTATCCCAAATGATGATAATAATGATGTAGCTATTAGTAACTGGCATTCATATGATATTTTAAGGTTTTGCAAGATACTTTACATGTTATCTTATCTGATCCTTACAACAATCCTGTGAGGTAAATAATATTATCGTTATTTTACACATGGGAAAACTGAAGCCACAAAATTTAAATGACTTGTCTAAGGGTCACACAGCTAGCCAATTTCTAAAGCAACATTTGAACTCAAGTCTTCCTAACCCAAGTCCTGAACTTTATCCCCTGTGACATTTTTGTGCCCCTTAAACAGAATACAAACTTTTTGTTGTTTGTATCTGTATTCCTATCACTTACCTAAATAATAGGCATAGGTACTTAATGCTCATTGAAAAAGTGAATGAATGAATAAAATAGAAAGTAGAATACACTGCATAAGACAGTTATAAATGAGATACTCTGAGAACTGAAGGGAAAGAAGTTCCCCTTTCTTATGAAAGGCATTATAGTTCAGTGGAGAAAAAGGCACTACGGCACTACATGGTTAAGCTCTCTGCCTATCCTGTCTGGTTCCTTGGACTCTTTTACTCCATCTTTGTTTATGTCCTGTCCCTAAATGTGGTTATCCCCAAAGGTTCTATATTGGACCTTTTTTCCTCTCTCTACATTCTCCTTTTTGGTAATCTCATTAGCTCCTCTGGTTTCAATTGCCCATCTCTATGCAGGTAATTCCTGAACTTCAAGGCCCAACTTCTCGTCTTTCTTCTGATCTTCAAGATCACTGTCTATTGGATATTTTCATATGGATGTCCCATAGGCATCTCTAATTCAATATACCCCAAAAGAATTTACATTTTACCCCAAACTGACCACTCTTTCTTATTCTTACTTTTAGAGTACCACCACTCCTCAAGTCACCATATTCACAACTTCAGAGTCATTCTTTATTCAATCTCATCACTATATCCATTCAGATGTCAAGTCTTCACAAGTCTACCTTCAGAATGGGGAGGCAATCAAGGTTAAATGACCTGCCCAAGGTCACACAGCTAATAAGTATCAAGTATCCAAGGACAAATTTGAACTCCTGTCCTCCTGATTCCAACAACAGTGCTCTTTCCACTGGGCCTGCCTGCTAGGGTCGAATCTGGTCTCAGATACTTTACTCTTACAAGCTGTGTGGCCTTGACCAAGTCACTTAACCCTAATTGCCTCATATCCAGGGCCATCTCCAGTTGTCCTGATTCATATCTGGTCACTGGACCCAGATCTCAGGAGGAGAAAGTGAGGCTGGATAACATTGCACAGCACCCCCTCACTCAAATCCAATTTACCTGCTTGTCATGGCATCACCTCCCTGATGTCATGCTCTTCTTCAAGATTTAGGGATAAAATCACCTTCAGAATATCATTCATATCTATCCCCTTTCCTTCTACTAACATGGTCATGCCCCTGCTTGAGGGCTCTAAACACAGATCACCCAGATGACTGTGATGGCCCACTCATTGATCTTCCAGACTCGTCTTTCCCCCATTCTTGACCATTGGCCATAGCCTTAAAATACACATTGGAATATCATCACTTCCAGGCTTGAAAAGCTTCACATGTCCACTAAGATCAAATACAAATGGCCCTTCATCAACTTTCCAAACATATTATGCATTTCTCCCTTCTCCATTCTATGCTTCTTCCAATCTAGCCAACCTGCTTTTCTACTAATTCTTTCCTGCTGATTCTCTTCTAATCATTGCAAATACTGTCCCTCAACTCTGAGATACACTTCTTTCTCTCCTCCACATTTCAATTTCCTTAGTTTCGTTCAATAGTCATCTCAAATTACTTCTTATATAACACTTTCCTAACAGAAAAAAGAGCATACTCTTATGAAGTTTTTTGTCAGTTGGTTAATTCTAAGCATCTAAGTCCTGGGGTTTCAAAAAGACAAAGAAATAGATAGTCCCTTGTCTGAAGGAGTTCCAATTTGTATGGTGAGGCAAAGGGAAAAGCATGCAAACAATCATGGACAAAAGTCATCTGCAGTATAAACTTAGAAAGACCAACAGAGAGAAGGCACCAGAAATCAGAGGGATTGGGAAAGGCTTCTTGTAGAAGAAAGAATTTTAGCCAGGACTTGAAGGAATCCAAGTGGCAGAAATGAAGAAGAAAAGAATTCAAGGCAAAGGGGATAGCCAGAGAAAATGCTTAGAGGTGAGAGATGGTGTATCAGGTTCCAGGAAGAACAACAAAGTCACTGGATAAAAGTGTATGTAAGGTATAGGATATAAAATATAAGAAGATTGAAAAGTGAGTGGGGGAAAGTTATGAAGTTATGAAGGGCTTTGGATGCCAACAGAGGATTTTTTTTTATTTGATCCTGGAGGCAACAGGGGAAAATAAATATTAAAAATAATAGAACTCCAAAAAACTGGAGTTTGTTAAGTAGGGGATGACATGGTCAGACCTGTGCTTAAAGAAAATTACTTTGGCTGCTGAATAAGGATAGACTCATGGAGAGAGACTTGTAGCAGGCAGAGGGAAGGAATGTGCTTCTGAAGCAGGATAGTGACAGTATGAGAAGAGAGGAGGATCTTCAAGAGACCCTGCAAAGATGAAAGTGATGGACCTAGGGCACAGATAGAATATGAGGGCTGAGAGAAACTGAAGAAGTGAGGATGATATCTAGATCATGAGTATGGAAAATGGGAAGAATGGGAAGAATGGTGTTGTCCTTAACAATAACAGGAACAATTGAAAGGACAGAGGCTTGTGGGAGAAACATAACAAGTTCAATTCTGGACATATTGAGTTTAAGATAGTTCCTGGATATCCCAATTTGACATTGGAATTGTGAGCCTGGAGGTAAGCAATGCAAAACTAGGGACATTGAATCCCACATGACCTAGTGCAGTTTTAAGCATTAATAGCTTAGCACAGTTTAATGTGCAGTTAAGCTTTAATAGCTTTTTACATATAAATGTATAGATCCCATGGATGCATATAAAGAGTAGTAGGCATACAAAAAGTAAGTCTAACATTGTTTTATAGATATAGATATGTTTTATAGATATAGATAGATACACATATATAACTATATAATACATATAAATATATAAAATGTTCCTGTGTAACCTCTCATTTCTTCTTTATAGCATCTGAACTCCCTGAGAGCAGAGACTGTTTTGTGTTTCTACAACAGTGTAATACCTGCATCCATTCTCTGCTTTTTAAATTGAATAAATGTTGGATTTGGAGTGAGAAACCTAAAATTCAAATCCTTTGAAACTGACAGATGATGTGACTCTGGGCAAGAAACTCAATCATAAGAAGTCTCAGCTTCCTCATTTCAAAATGGAGAACAATCATACCTGTAGTTCTTACCTATTGGGCTGTCCTGAGAATGAAATGAGATAATGGATGTAAAGTGCTACGTAAGTATCAGAAATTATTATTATATTATACTGGAGCACATTGCCAGGAGAGTGACCAGGTAGGTGGCAGACCAAACTGGAAACCACACCAGCTAAGGCTTGGTTGAAGGGATCTGGGGGTGCTAAAAGTAAAAGAATAGTGGATTTGGTCAGGGGATAAGGTGGGAATGGTCAATCTTCAATTATTTAAAGTACTATCATGTAAAAAGAAGGAAGGAATATTATACTTGCTCTGCTTTCCCTCAGGGAATGATTACAGGGAAGAAGTTACAGAGAGGTAGGTTTAAATTTAATAGTATTAAAAAAAACTGGGAACTGTCCAGTAATGAAGTGAGGGTTGTCTTGGGAGACCTCACTGGGTTGGGTAATTACATATTAGGACCTTAGGGAGAGAATTCTTGGTCAGAAGCACATTGGTGAGGATACCACTACAAAAGTCCTTTCAATTCTTAGATTACAAGATTCTGACTCCACGTCCTATCTCCATTTTGTTACAAGTTTCCTCACCCTCAAACTCCAATCTATACTAAGGAAGAAGATCATTTTTCTCTTTTCGCAGAAAGCTACAATGCAAGCTCCAAAATAGCTATATATTCAAATGCCATATTCTTTATAAAACGTTCCTGCTTTCACCAGTAAAAAATAAACTTTTTCCTCCTCTAGATTCCTGATAAAATTTCACATATAACTTGCATTGTTGCTATTTACACACCTGTCTTATCCACTACTATATCATGTAAACTCCATGTAATAATTTTGGGAAAATTAGGAAAAATATATTCATTAAATCCATTTATGACAAAAGCTCTGAAAGACTTCTCAACCATCCTCAAAGCAGAAAAGTTTAAAATAACTCAATTTTAATAAGTACCTAAGTAAAGCATTCTTATACAAATATATTCAGCAAGTGAACAGTTCTTTTTAAAGATCTAAATGACCCCATCATATCTAAAAAGCTATTCATGTGGAAATCATTTAATTTTACTTTTTTCAACTTGTACATAAAATGAAAATAAACCTGTGCTAAGGTGAAAATTAGTGCTTGCACAGGAAATATTTTGTCCTTATATGCAATATTAGTCTAGATCACAGAAGGGCAATTCCTTTTTCCTCTGTATGTAGAGGAACCAATCTTCCGTTTGTGTGTGTGTGTGTGTGTGTGTGTGTGTGTGTGTGTGTGTGTTTAAGAAATCATGCTTCCTGGGGCAGCTAAGTGGTTAGAGCTCAGGCCCTGGAGTTAGGAGGACTTGAGTTCAAATCTGACCTCAGACACTTAATAATTGCCTGGCTGTGTGACCTTGGGTAAGTCACTTAAGCCCATTGTCTTGCCAAAACCTTAAAAAAAAGAAAAAAAAAGAAAAGAAATCATGCTTCCAAAAAAGAGAAAAGGGAAACTCTTTATGGCTAACATTTACCAACTCCTTTGATATAAGTAAACCCCCTAAGCCAAGGCACAAAAACAAATTCACAGGTATCTACCAATCAAAATAGCTCATAATTACTATACACATCATTACTGCATTATTTTTCTGTTTCTGTGAATTTGAGGTAATATATTAACACAATAATTAATATTTTGTTCATAATTACCATGCGTTAAGCTGTTGATTACATGTTTGCATTTTGAAGATTTTAATTGGTTTATTTCAATTGATAAAATGTAAACTCTCAGGGTATTTAGACTTGTGTATTTAATTATCATTGATTAGATGATTAATAGTATTGTCAAAATGGTAGACAAAGACTGGTAATTACAATTGATGTACACATATCTGTTAAGATATGACAAATTGGTTTTACTCTTAGAGGGCAGTTTTACAGTTTTGCTATGAGCAGACTGGTAAATGTAAGGCTTAATTTCTACTACATATGAGAGTAGGAACTTCCATTTTGGTTACTTTCTTAACTTTGAAAAAAAATTTTTTTTTAATAATTTGGGGCCCAAAATGTAGCACATAAAGCCGTGTTCCATCCCACATGACTTTTTTGCCGATTATACTCTTTGAGCATCTTTCAGCATTCTCATTCTTCTCTCATAATTTCTTACATTACTCAAACTGAAATGGAAAATTAAATTTTTCCTCTTTCAATTAGAGTAATGTTTCACAAACTCAATACTGTACTCTAAATTCAACTGTGGTAAAATATTCTTTAACCACTTAACAAATTCTATAAGAAAACAAATAAAGGAATAGTTAATGAATCATTTGCCTTAGGAAGTGCCAACTAAATTTAAGCAAAGACCAAAATAGTCATAGAGGAACAAGGACTTACTCCTTCTTATCACATTTGCAGATGCACTGTGCTAATAAGCATTAAAGATACAAAAAGGGCAAAAGACTGTCCTTGTTACTAAGGAGTTCACAATCTAATGATAAAACTGGAAAACTGGGCTGTCAATCCAAATCAGGTCAGTCAGCCATGGTTCTACCTGGTCATTACATGGGGCTGTTTACTCAATCCTAACTGACAGCTTTGGCCAGTTAGTGACAAGACAGTGAAGGACTCCTCTGCTCCCATCTGTCTGTAGTAATACAAAGAGAGGAATCCAGACAGCAATCTTAACCAGGCCTGATGGCAACCACTAGTGAATCTTCCAATTCCTGTTTAATGTCCCCTTCCTTGCTCTTGACTTCATGAAAGGAAATGATGGAGAGTGGTCCTCAAGATGACAGTTTCCTCAAACCAAAAGCAACAAAATGATAACAATATCTGAATTGATATTCAGAGAGAGGGAAATGGGGGGGGGGTGTAGGAAAAGACATTTGGAGAGGGAAGAGGAAAGAGAAACAGAAAGAAAGGGAAAGAGGAGAAGGGAGGGAAAGAGCAGGGGAGGAAGGAAAATAGTCAGAGTAATAAATAGAGGATTGAAGGAAAAACCACAGTAAGTGCATTGTGGCCAGCCAGAAAAGATGGCAGAATTCTGTGGGTCCTCGAGATGAGGTACAGCCAGGAAAGCTCTGGCCAAAGCAAGGGGCATTTAAAGCCTTCCAGAGCATGGAGTGGATATGAGGCACAGAGGCCTGAAGACATATGTTTATGGTAGAAAAAGAGAGAGGGAGATGATAATTCAGACCCAAATCGGGGTTAAAAGACGAGAGAACTAGGCCTCGGAGGACAATGATCAGTGTCCACCCTGGATATGACACACAAACCAGCATGACTACATAATGAGATTACACAAGAAGACTAAACCAACAAGGAAAGTGCACAGCGGTGCACACACACACACACACACACACACACACACACACACAGAGTTCATGGAAATGCTTATCCTAAATAGGAAATCAGGAGAGATCCAGAGAAAGGGAGAAAGGATTAAGAGGTGATGGCACCTCCAGGGAGGTATTAGGAACAAAGAAAACATCTTAAGCATCTTAAAGGAGGAGGGTAAAGGGTGGAAAAAAGGAAAAAAGAAAGTGAAAAAACATGTTCTCAATAACAGGGTGACAGATATGATAGATCTCTGTTGACCAGTGAATAGGAAAAGTTAGAAGTATATTTATCAGTTGAGCATTGCACTTTGACAAAAACTGTTTATGAGTTAGGGCAGGACTATCCAAAACGCTGCCAGGGTGGATTTATGCGGCCCACTGTGGGGGGCTAAATGCTTTAGTGAGCTACCCTAGAGCTCTTACTAAAATGGCAAATCAAAATATATCGTCTATTGTTTCAATAAAAACTTTTAAAAATAATGTTGGACAGCCCTGTCTTAGGGTATTAAAATCTCACACACAACTTTAGAAAATCAAGAAATTAAACAAATACTTTACTGGTCAAAGCACCACAAAATTATATCCTGTGAAAGATCTTTGAAGAAAGAGTTAAAAAATTAATTGAAAAGGAGAAAGAAAGAATCTGCCTTCAAGGAAGATAAAAAAGGCAACAAAACATCAAAGCATGTGGGACCCAGTGCAGAGCAGCCAAGGATGTACCCTCTTCAAGGTTCCATATCAGCAGCAACATCTGAGGATCCTGGAAGTGATTTAGAGAATTATGAACCTGGCTTTAATGATGTTAAAATCTTGTTAACTGTGGAAGGTTGTTTGCTCCTGTCCTTGATTGTTGATTGTATAGTGTTGCCCCTTGACACTGTTGTTTTGTATCTTGTCCCCCATTTTCCCCCTTCACTTAACCTTGGTCATAGCTGGCGTGACCAGAAATGACATGTTAAATTTGGGGGTCAAGCACTTTGGGACAGGAAGAATCAGTACATAGCTTGCCATAGGATATAAGACTACCACCCCTTATCCAACCTAGCACACAAGAAAATTTAAAAAGAAGTGCCCTGCTTCTTTCCTATCTTTCCTTCTTTGACTCTGGCAGGATGGGTTTTTGTCATGAGGCCAAATTAAGCAAAGCCTCATAGCTGCCTGCCCTTCTCTCTCTCTCTCTCTCTCTCTCTCTCTCTCTCTCTCTCTCTCTCTCTCTGTGTCTCTCTCTCTCTCAGAGAGCATGTGAATTCCTTCACTTTTTCAGTGGTCTTAAACCTCCTGGCTCTAATCTCTAAATCTTTAATAATTGGCAACAGAAGCACCAACCCTCTCCACCTACCCTCAATCAATCCTGCATAACCTCTAGCATGCTTCTGTCACCTCACTGACTTTTAGCAGTGATTTTAACTGAAACTCTTTCAATCACACCACTCCAGTTCCATCCTCAGCTCAACTTCTTTCATCTCTGTCCAAATTAGCTGTTGAAGGTGAAGAAAGTATCCCTACTGGCTTAAGAAGACCATTCTCTTACCATTCTATATAGAATCATTGGGGTCACTCCTTTCTGAGGATACTTGAACAAATACTGAAGAGTTTTAAATCTGTAAAATAGAATTTTGAAAAATTCCTGTTGAAACTCGTTTGGAAGAAGGAAAAAAAATGGACATTATCATTGAAGTTCCTCTAGGAAGTCTTATGATAATGGAAGATTTCATGAGATATGAGACTACATTTCCCAGGAAACAATGCAGTCTATTTTGTCTTATTGCCTGATGGGAAAGAGAGTTCCTTTGACTAGAATAATGAAGGTGCCATTTTGGAATCTCATATCCTGGTGAGCTTTTCTCACTATACTAATTCTTAGGTCTTAACTGTTTTCCTCATGATACTTCCCAATAAAACTATTTATTCTCTAAAACATTAGCTGGGGGCTTACTAACTTTAGGATTAAGAATTTGTGAGTCAATGGAGAAATCTCAGAAACCACAAAATATCAAAGAAAGTTATAATAATGAGTCAACACATCAAAATTTATGGGGTGTAAACAAAGCAGCCCTGAGGACAAAATGAATATTTTGAAATATTTCTCCATTAACAAAAGAGAGAGAGAGAGAGAGAGAGAGAGAGAGAAGAAGAAGAAGAAGAAGAAGAAGAACAAGAACAAGAACAAGAACAAGAACAAGAAGAACAAGAAGGAGGAGGAGGAGGAGGAGGAGAAGGGAAAAAGTATATAAAAAACTAGAAATGCAATCACAAAATGTAGTAAACCAACTAAAACCTAACTAAATGCTACCAAAGAAATTCTGAAGAAAAAAAAGATGGCAAAATTAAAGGCAAAAAACATCAGTGGATTAAATAATAAAATTAGAAGCTTTTAAAAAATGAAAACTAAATGAACCATTAAAAAGAAAAAAGGACAATCAAATTATTATAATCTATTTTATACCATTATATGCTTACAAAACTGACAATTTAAAGAGAATGGATGAATGGCTATAAAAAAATGAAATACAGATGAACAAAACAGTAAATGATAATTTACAGATGAACAAAACAGTAAATAATAATTTTAATAAACCAAAAAAGACACTGAATAAGCCATAAATTAACACTCAAAGGAAAAATACATCCAGAATTATATGAATTTAAAATGGAATTCTGTCAAAAATTCAAAGCTCCATCATTCCAATATCATATACATTATCTGAAAAGAAGTAATACTAACAAATTCTTCTATTATAAATATGTGGTCTTGATACCTGGATCAGGAAGACAAAAATACAAGAAGAAAAAAAAGTAATGACAAACATCCTCAATGAATAGATGGAAAAATTTTTAAGTAAAATATTAGCAATGAAGATATAGCAACACATGAACAAAAAAAGTTTTGCTATGAAAAATAGAATTGTTAACTTAAGAATTCAAGGTTGTTGAATATGAGAAAAATCATAAACTTAATGGATGATTTTAATAACATAACAAAAATCTCATGATTATATGATCAGATCCAGAAAATTACTTTGAAAAGGTGCAGCAGGAACTTCTACTAAAATGCTAAAAAAGCATATAAATTAATAATACTATCTAAAACCAAGAGCCAGAATTAAATGTATTAAACTAGCAACTTTTCCACTAAAACAAGGGATAAAGGATGAGCATTAGTGGGAGAAGCTAGGTGGCACAGTGGATAGAGCACTGGCCCTACAGTCAGGTAGGGTTCAAAGTCAGCCTCAGACATTTAATAATTACCTAGCTGTGTGACCTTGGGCAAATCACTTTAGCCCCATTACCTTGCAAAATAAAAAAAAAATGACCCCAAAATATATGCATTGTGATCAATATTATTAATATAGTGAAAGTAATACCAGCACTAGCATCACTAAATTTTAAAAAAAAGGAATAAGCATAGGTTAAAAAAGGTAACATAATTATGATTTTTGCATATGAAATGATGGTCTATATAGAGAACACAAAGGAGTCAACTAAAACTTTAATTGAAAAAATTTATAACATCATCAATGTATCAAGATATAAAATAAATCCTCATAAATTATCACTATATACACACACAAACACACACACACACACACACACACACACACACACACATATATGTAACCAAAACTATTCTATAGGAAAAAGACAGAAAAAGAAATCTCATTCAAAAACAACTATAGGGGCGGCTAGGTGGTGCAGTGGATAAAGCACCGGTCCTGGAGTCAGGAGTACCTGAGTTCAAATCCGACCTCAAACATTTAAAATTACCTGGCTGTGTGGCCTTAGGCAAGCCACTTAACCCCAATTGCCCCTGCCAAAAAAAAAATACCTAAAAAAAATATAGAACATATAAAATCTTTATAGATTCTACCTAAAAAGATAATCCTAGAATATTATTAGAGAAATATTAATTGCTCATATATTGGATTTTTCAATATAAAAAGTTAAAATACCATACAAGTTAATTTTTGTATTCAATGTCATACCAATCCAAGTACTAAAAGATTATTTTACAGATCTAGGAAAAAAACCTAAAAGTTCATCTGGAAGAACAAAAGATAAAGTTTTTGAAAGGAAATAATGAGAGGAAAAGTAGAAATGAAGGAGTTGAATTTTACTGCACTGCAAAGAAATGTAAAACCAATCAGCACAGTTAAAAAATAAAAAGATCTATTAATGAAACTTTACATAAATGAACACAGATACAGAATTTTAGAACTGATAAGGTCAGATTACCTTCCTTTGCATTTTTTCCATTGAGTCCCCTGATATTCTTGATCTTTTGTTCTTCCAGATGAATTATATTATTTTTTCTACAGCTATAAAATAATTTTTTGGTAGTTCAATTGGTATGGCACTGAATAAGTAAATTAATTTAGGTAGAATTGTCATTTTTATTATTTTAGCTCAATTACTAATGAGCCATTGATATTTTTCCAATTGAATGACTTTATTAGTGTGAAAAGTATCTTGTAATTATGTTCATATAGCTCTTGGGCATGTCTCAACAAACAGACTCCCAAGTATTTTCTATTATCTATAGTTACTTTAAATCAAATTTCTCTTTATATTTCTTGTTGCTAAGCTTTGTTGTTAATAAATAGAAATGTTAATGATTTTACGTGGGTATAGTTTCCTATCCTATGCCTTTGCTAAAGTTGTTTTTTAGTTGATTCTCTAGGATTCTTTAAGAATACTATCATATCATCTACAAAAAGCAACTGTTTTGTTTCCTCAATGCCTCTTCTAATTCTTTTGCTTCTCTTATTGCTAAACCTAACATTTCTCGTACAATTTTGAATAAATGTGATGATAATAGGCATCTTTGTTTTATTTCTGAACTTACTGGGAAGACTTTCTAGCTTAATCCCATTACAGATAATGTTTGCTGATGGTTTTAGATAGATACTACTCATCATTTTAAAGAAAGCTCCAATTATTTCCATGCTCTCTAGTGCTTTTAATAGGAATGGGTGCTATATTTTGTCAAAAGCTTTTTCAGTCTCTATTGAGATAATCGTGATTTTTGCTGGTTTTGTTACTGATACATTCAATTATGTTATGAGTTTTCCTAATACTGAACTAGCACTTCTTTGCTAGTATACATCCCATGTGGTCATAGTATAACATCCTAGTGACAAATTGCTGCAATCTCTTTGCTAATATTTAATCTAAAATGTTTGTATCAATGTTCATTATGGAAATTGATCTGTAGTTTTCTTTCCCTATTCTTGCTCTTCCTAGTTTAGGTATGAGCACATATTTGCATTGTAAAAGAAATTTAATCGGTCTCCTTCAGCTATTTTTCCAAATAGTTTATACAGCATTGGAATTAGTTCCTTTTTTAAATGCTTGTTAGAATTTGCTAGTAAAGCAGTAAATCTCACATTCAAATATGTAAATCCATATGGCCCTGGAAATTTTTTCTTAAGGCATTCATTGATGACTTTTTCAATTTCTTTTTTCTTAAATCAGTTTAAGTATTTTACTTCTATTAATTTAGGCAATTTATATTTTTGCAAATATTTATCTATTTCACCTAGTTGATCAGATTTAGTGGCATATATTTGGGCAAACTAGTTCCTAATTGCTGCTTTAATTTCTTCTTCATTGGTGGTTCATTTTTGATTCTGTAATTTGGTTTTCTTCTTCCTTTTTTTTAATAATTGAATTAACCAAAAATTTATCTATTTTATTGTTTTTTTAATAAAAAGCTCTTATTTGTTAGTTCAATAGTTTGCTTACTTTCCTTTTTATTAATCTCTCCTTTGACTTTCAAAATTTCTAATGTTTTTTAATTGAGGATTTTTAATTGTTCTTTTCCTAGCCATGTAAATTGCACACCCAATTTATTGTTCTGCTTTTTCTCTATATTATTTATGCAAGCATTTGGAGATATAAAATTTCCCTTAAGTACTGCTTTTACTGTATTCCATATATTTTGATATGTTGTCTCATTGTTGTCACTGTCCTTGACAGAATTATTGATTATTTCTATGATTTATTGTTTAACCCACTCATTCTTTAGGATTAGATTATTTAGTTTCCAATTAATTTTCAATATTTCTTTCCATGGATCTTTATTTTATGTAAGCTTTATTGCTTCATGATCTAAAAATAATTCATTTAATATTGCTGCCTTTCTGCATTTGAATGTGAGATTTGTATGCCCTAATATATGGTCAATTTTTGTGTAAGGTGCCAAGTGCCACTGAGATGAAGGCATATTCCTTTCTATTCCCTACAGAGCTCTCTAATCAATTGAGTGTGTATGTTATTCCCTTGTTAAACCAAATTCAATAGGAGTTAGGTTAAAACAATGCTCATCCCTCCCATCTTTCACTCTACTGTAAAAGGTATTTCATGTAATATAATTTATCCCATTTTGCCTCCCCCTTTCCTCTTCTCCCACTATAATCCATGTTTTGCCCCTTAATAAAATTTCTAATCATCACATCATAGTCAACTTATACCTATACCCTCTAACTATACTCTTAACTACCCTAATATAGTTCTTTTAATTTAAAATCCTTTTGCAAATTTATGAGATTCACATTTTTCTACCACCCTCCCTTTCCTCTCCCCCCCTCCAAGGTGACAACAGTCTGGCAAAAGTTGTACATGCATATCTGTGTATAACAAATTTCCATATTAGTCATGTTGTGAAAGAGGAATTGGAACTAAGGGAAAAGGGAAAAAAATGAGAAAGAAAGGAAAAACATAAATTTTTTTAAAACCCAGACCCAATAGATTTTTTTCCCATTCTGAGTGTGAATGGCATTGTTCATAGTAAATCTCTCAGAATTGTCCTTAATAAAGAAACAGTTCTTAAGAGTTAAAAGCATCATTTTCCCATTTGGGTTGAAAACAGTTTAACCTTATTACCATGATTTTTTTTCTATTCTGCTTACCTTTTTTTACACTTCTCTTGTGTCATGTATGTGAAGATCAAATTTTCTTCTTAGTTTTGGTCAATTTGAAAGTCCGCTATTTTACTGAAAGTTCCTGGAAGATTATACTCAGCTTTACTGGGTAGTTAATTATTGGATGAAATCCAAGCTCCTTTGCTTTTCCAAATATCATATTCCAAATTCTTCAATCCTTTACTACAGATGCTGCTAAATCCTGTGTAACTGTTTCTTTCTAGCTACTTGCAATATTTTCTCCTTGACATGATAGTTCTGGAATTTGACTACAAAATGCTTAAGAGTTTTCATTTTGGGATTTCTTTTAGGTGATCAGTGGATTCTTTCAATACTATATTACCCTCTGATTCTAGGATATCAGGGAAGTTTTTCTGGATAAATTTTTGAAAGATGCTGTCCATGATCTTTTTTATATCATGGTTTTTAGGCAGTCCAATAATTCTGGATCTATTTTCCCTGTCAGCTGATTTTTCCAATAAGGTATTTTAAATTTTCTCTTATTTTTCCATTCTTTTAATTTTGTTTCACTGATTTTTGATATTTCATGGAGATATTAGCTTCTATTTGCCAAATTCTAGTTTTTTAAGAAATCATCTTCTTCAATTAGCTTTTGTACCTCCTTTTCCATTTGGCCAAATCTACTCTTAAAGGAGATGTTTTCTTCAGTGGATTTTTTCCCATTTGGCCAATTCTACTTTGTTGTTGTTGTTGTTGTTTTTGCAAGGCAATGGGGTTAAGTGGCTTGCCCAAGACCACACAGCTAGGTAATTATTAAGTGTCTGAGGCTGGATTTGAACTCCAGTCCAAGGCCAGTGTTCTATCACTGCACCACCTGCTCACTCCCAATTCTACTTTTTAAGGAATTTTTTTCAGTTAATTTTTGTGCTCTTTTCCAAGCCGTGGATTCTTTTTTTTCATAATGAATAATTCTAATTTTCTTTCCAAAATTTTTTTATCTTTCTTACTTGATTTTTAAAATCTTTTTTTGAGTTCATTTGAGAGGATTTGGGGGCTTGATATCAATTGATATTGTCCTGTGAGGCTTCACATTTAAACATTTTGACAATGTTGTCCTCTTCTGAGTTTGTGATTGGATCTTCTCTGTTGCTATAGCAACTTTCTACTGTCAGGCCTCTTTTAGAGATTTTGCACAATTTTGAAAGTTGAGCTTTGCTCCTGGGATACTGGGGGCACTGTCCCAAGCTTTTTGTATTGAGTACTAGGGACCAGATCACTGGCTTTCTGCACCAGTACCTCTGGGGGTCGTGACTTGTCCACCATGCTAGATCGGACTTTCCTAGTCACTCCTATTGTGCCTTGGGTTCTAGGGCTTGCAGTTTGGCTGCTGCACTGTGACTGGAGGCTTCATAGCTGGTTTACTCCATCAGAGTTCAACTAAGCCAGGTCCACGGGGACCTTGGGATATGTGCTGAGGCTCTCCCCTTGGCTTGTTTGGGCGATGTCTGCACTGGGCTCTGCTCCCCTTTTACTGAAGTTCTTCTAAGTTATTTTGGACTGAAAAATTGTTTCACTCTGTCTTTTTGTGAATTCTGTGACTCCAAAATTCTCTTAGAGGCTTGATTTAAGGTTGTTTCCAAGGAAAACTGGGTAGAGCTCAGACAACTTCCTGGCTTCTCTCCATCATCTTGGCTGTGCCCCACTCCACTAATCTCTTGAAGTCTGTCCAAGTTCATGTTCATTGCTTCCATGACCCTATCTATCCATCTCATCATCTGACATCCCTTTCCTTTTGTCTTCAATTTTTCTCAACATCAGGGGCTTTCCCAGTGAGTTGTCTTCTCATTATATGGTCAAAGTATTAAAACTTCAGCTTCAGTATTTTACCTTTTCAGTGAACAGGCTAAATTAATATCTTTAAATATTAACTAAATGATCTCCTTGCTCTCCAAGGGACTCTTAAAAGTTTTCTCTAGCATCACAATCTGAAAGTGACAATTCTGTGGCACTCAGCTTTCCCTATAAGTCCAGCTCTTACAGGCATACATTACTACTGGAAAAGCCATGTCTTGACTATATGAACTCATGCTGGAAAGGTAATATCTCTGCTTTATAATTTGCTATCCAGATTTGTCATAGGTTTCCTTCCCAAAAATAAGCAACTTTTAATTCCATACCTGCAGTTGCCATCTGGGGTGATCTTTGAGTCCATTACAGAATCTGACATTGCTTTCATTTCTTCTCCCTCTATTTGCCAGAAAGTGATGGGACCTGTTGCCAGGATCTTAGTATTTTTTATGTTAAGCTAGTTTTTAATTCTCTCCTCTTTCATTCTCATCAAGAGGCTTCTTAATTCCTCTTCACTTTCTGCCATCAGAGTTGTATCATCTGCACATTGAAGATTGTTGATATTTCTCCTTGCAACCTTAATTCCAGCTTTTGATTCATCCAGTCTAGCATTTTGCATGATGTACTCTGCATAAATGAGGTGATAACATACAACCTTGTCAGACTCCTTTTCCAATCTTAAGCCAAACAGTTGTTCCATGTTCACTTCTGTTGCTTCTTGTACTGCATACAGGTTCCTCAGGAGGCAAGTAAGTTGATCTGGTACTCCCATCTCTTTGAGGAAGTGCCCCATTTTGTTGTGATCCAAAACACAAATGATAATCCCATTATACTCTATCCTAGTCAGACCAGACATATTGGGCAGCTAGGTGGTACACTGGAGAAGACACCAGTCCTGGAGTCAGGAGGACCTGAGTTCAAATATGGCCTCAGACATTTGCCACATTGTATGTGTCCTTGGACAAGTCACCTAACCCCAAATATCTCACATCTACATCAACTCCATGACCATATTGGGCCACTGGACCCAAATGGCTGATGACTTCACACAACACCTCCTCATTCAAAATCCACTTCAATGAGGAAGCATCATCTCCCTGATGTCATGGCCCTCTTTGACAGCAAAGGACAAACATCATCACAGAATATTATTTCCAGTTCCAGGTTTTGCATTTTAGAATGGATACTGACCAACTGGAAAAAATTCAGAATGGTCAATAAAATGATCAGGAGTACCAAGAATTGATTGCAAGCAGAAATGTTTCTTGTCTATAGTCCTATCTTCCCCAGTGCCTAGCATGTGCCTTCTACAGAGTAGGACATTAATAAATATTTGTTGATTGAATTATTTAATAGAATAGAATATATCAATTCTATGTCCTATCTTTCATTGTCACACTGGGTAAAAGCTCATTCTTCTAAACTCAAAACTCTGGCATTATGAAAATTTGGCCACATAACAGAAGTATAGTATTATGCTCAATCAGACTCTGCTCTTGGGATTCAATGATACTATCTCTGGGCTCTTAGTAGCAGTCTACCATATCCTTTTGATCCCAAAGAAGGTAACCCATTCAGATGAGAACATTTCACTCAAATGATGATAACTCTGAAGAGAAATCTTCCATTGAGGAGGTCAGGTGAATAGTCTTTTTTCTCAGCGCTTATACCTACCATAAGCATAGTCCTAGATAGTTATAGCCTGATTCCAAAAATACAAATAAAGATAACAAAATGTTTTGTAGTGCACAAAATGCTTTCACAGACTTTACCACACTTAATACTCACAATTTAACTCTCATATTGAGTTAGGTCCTTTTGCAGATGAGAATACTAAAGCTAAGAGAGATGAAATGACTTCATCTACCTAGCCAATGGTGAATCTGAGCCTAGACCCCAACTGTTCTAGCTCTTGGTCCAGTGCTCCTCAGGAGGCCTGAGGACCTGGAAATCAACACCAGCTAGTATCAACAGAGAACTTCAATACTTTCAATGGTTTGGGTAGTCCCCCCTCTTTTGATGGATGGATGGAATACCCATTGATTAAGTACATGCCAGGCATGCGTCAAGCACATTACAAATATTTTAACTGCACTCCATGAAAACCCTGGGAGATATCATTATTCCTTTTTTTGTAATTGAGGAAATTGAGGTAGAAAGAGGTCAAGTAACTTGCCCAGGATCACATAGCTAGTAAGTGTATGAGGACAGACTTGAACCTAGATTTTTCTGACTCCAGACTCAATGTTTCATCTACCAAACCACCTAACTTGCTTAACAGCAGATCATTGCCAAACCTCCTGCACCAGGGATTTCATGACACTTTTCTCTCCATATTGCTGCCTGTTTGGCTATTCCACAAGGTACAATGGAAAGAGGACTAAATTTGGAGTACAAAGCCTTGATTTAAAATTCTGGCTCTTGCCACTTCCTACCTATGTGATCTCAGGAAATGCATTTAACCTCTCTGAACCTCAGTTTCTTTATTTTCATATGAATCATTAGACCAGATTAGCACTATCATACCTTCTAGCTCTAGATAGATGATCCTATGATCTTTTCTGGATTATAGGCTATAACTCTATTCTGAGTCATCTTCTCTTATGTCTCTACATGATTTCATCAGCTTCCACAGGTTTAATCATCATTTCTATGCAAATGACTCTCAGCTCTACACAGTGATACTCAGGTGATCAACCCTATTCAAGTTCTCATTATTTCTTATCTGAACTATTGCAATAGTCTCCCTGCCTCAAGACCATCCTTCTCCAAGCCATCCTTTACCCTGCTGCCAAACTGGTATTACTCCTACCTTACAAATGTAACCATGATACTTCCATGTTCAAAAATCTCCAGCAGTTCCCTATTGCCTATTCTCCACTTCTCTTTGACACTGAAGACTATTCACGGTCTGCCTTCAGGCTGCCCTTCCAAACTTACTATATATGACTCTCCTTCATTCACTCTATCAATGCCAGAAATACAAAGGTACAAATGAAACTTGACTGCCAGGAACTTTCATTCTATCAGTGAAGACAACATATAAACACAAACACGCACACACACACACACACGCACACAAACACAAAATATATATATATGTAGTAACAAATAAGTACAAATTCCACAGAGCGAGGTCAGCAGCTAGAGGAATCTGGAAAGGCTTTGGATAGAAGATGGTGCTTGAACTGAGTTTTGAAGAAAACTAAGGAGTCTGGTTGGAGGCAATGAGGGAACACATTCTAGACCCAGAGGAGAGCCATTATAAAGACAAGGAGATGGAGATAGGAAATAGACTAAGGTATAGAAGGAAAATCAGGGTCAATTTGGCTCAACCACAGAGCACACACACACACAGAGGCATCATGCAGTCAGGTAAGAAAGGCAGGTTGGAACCAGACTATCAAAAGCTCTAAATATACAACAAAGAAACCTCTATTTGATTCTAGCAGTAATAGGGAGTAACTGAAGTTTATTGATAGTGACATGGTCAGTCAATGTTCACAATTGGTCCATTACTACTTCTCAAATGTTCCAGTAATTTATGAAAATAAAATGCAGAAAACAAAGAGTGGTGACTACTGCTGCTAGATACAAGTGATGCTGGTTGGCATGATGTTATCAAAAAAATTATCCAGCAACAATAGCAAATTACAAAATAATCTAATATCAAGGAGACTCTTAACTGACACACTCCTTTCAGAGGATCACAGATCTAGAACAAAAGGAGAGGAGAATCTAGAACTGGAAAGAGACTTAGGTGTCATTCATTTTACAGAGGAGAAAACTGAGGTCCAAAGGGGTTAAGTAATTTGACCAAGGCAACACTTCTTACAAAACATACTTAGTAATCTCAAAAAAAATCATATCTAACTTGAATGTCATATTTCATAGTCCAGCAATCTTCCATTTCCAGGCACTACATTCTAAAGCATTCTTTTTTTTATCGTATTATTGCATTAAACAGTTAAAAGCTTTACTGTGTTAGGTACTGGGGAGAGTAAAGAAAGATTTAAAAAAAAATCATTGGCTTACCTTCAGATTGGTTACAATCTAGAATCAGAAAAAACATATATACAAAATTATGATGCAAATTAGTAAGTTCAAAAGAGATGTCTATACAATATACTATAAGAAAATGAAGGAGAAAGCAAGCATTTCCAACTGGGGATATCAGGGACCACTTCAGAGAGCAGGTGGTTCTTCAATTAGATGATAAAGAGATGAATTTCAGTAGACAAAGATGTGGGGGGTGGGGGTGGGGTTTAAAGCACAGATTCCATTCCAAGAATAGCTTTTAGCAAAGGCAAAGGATATAAGAGAGCTCAAATTTAAAACTGTGTGGAGGCCTTTAGAGTAAGAATTGATGGAATCTGAATGAAAATCAAAGCATAATAATTTTTTTACTTTATTTTTCTTGGAGTATTTTGTCTGTTTTCTTTCACAACATAACTATTATAGAAATATGTTTTGCATGATTGCACATGTATAGCTTTTATCAAATTGCTTGCTTTCTCAATCATGGGGAAAGGAAAGAAGAATGGGAGAGAATTTGGAATTTGAAATTATAAAAAATGAAGATTAAAAATTGTTTTTACATGTAATTGGGAAAAAATAAAATACTGAAATTCAAAAATAAATGAATGAATGAATGAAACCAAATGGAAGTATGAGTAACACAATTTGGCATGGACTGTCCAGTACACATAGCAGTACAATTTAGTACATGTCCTGGAAAGCCTGGCTAGAGCCAGATTGTAGATGACTGTGATTGTCAAATATTTTTTCTGATATATGATTAGGGAAGTACTGAAAAATCTTTACACTGTAAAAAGCATTTCATTTGTAGCCAGAAGACTTAAGTTCAAATATTAGTCCTGCCATTTGCTACCTGCATAATCTTGCAAAGCAAGTAATTGTGACCTCATTTTCCTCATCTTTAAAATTAAGTCTAGACTAGTTGACATTTAATCTTTCTTCCAGTTCTTTAGCAATGATCTAAAAGTGACTGTTACTTGTATATATACTGTAATCCCTACCTCACTCATCTTCACTAAATTATCCAAAGAATCACAGTACCCACTCATTTTATAGAGGCCCACCCCTATGTTGGAACTTTTCTATAAACATATAGTCATCTACTGACAAAACCAGGATTAGAAGATTAAGTACTAAAGAATCTCAAATCTGGGATTCTTTTACTAATTACTCTCATATCCTTGCATGTAAAATCAGCAATCAAAATAAAAACCAATTTCCATGTGATTTATATATTTCTAAGGCCAACATTTGTAGCTGAATTTCCCCCTCTTCTAGCCCCTACCTCACTATAACAAGAATATTTAATGTAATACACATATGCCGAATAAAAGTGTCATCATAGGGGGCATCATATTCTTAAAACACTGAAAAGGAGAGTATACTCCCAGAATATAAAATTAAAGATTTTCAAAATGAACAGGCAATGTGTTCATAACATGAGAATTTGTAAACAATAAAAACACAACCAGGGTACTTGCCCCGTAGATTAGATGATAATCAGCATGCATCTTCAAAGGATACAAGCTTGGGGAATTGGGCAATAGAAAATGAATTATGCAAACACTGAGAGGAAAAAAAACAACAACAACCTTCAGTCCATTTTCCAGCCATGGGACACCAATGTAATAAATGAATGAGAAGCGGTAATAAAATGGATTAAACACACTTGAAATTTCTTTTCAAGGAATACTCGGTAATTTCACAAAAGAACCATATCTAACTTGAATGTCTTGTTTCATACTCTACCAATTTATCTTCCATTTCCAGTCACTATATTCTAAAGATTCATTCTTTTATTTTATTATCTGCTTTAAATAACTGAAAACTGACTCAGACTATAGAACAGGTGCTCACATTACAGCTTTCTTTTCTTATAGCTGATATCCCCTGCCAGTGGCACTCGAGTTTTGACTCAGCTCCGTCAGTGAAAAATTAGACTTCATTTCAGTATGCTAATAGCAATCTATCCAAAACAATGTAATCAAGGCCCCATGTGCACCTATAATTTCATCCTTGACATCAGCCTGACAGCTATTTATTGTCTGAAGGGAAAGGGAGGATGGTAGAGAAAAATCTTACGATCTCCCCTCCCCCCAACAAACACGACAGCTTTATATTGAAAAGGGGAATCTTTGTGAAATCCACCAAAATGGCAATAATCATCGGGTTTACATATGTCTTGTCTTCAGCAATCAAGGCAGGGAGTTAACGGAGAGGCACATTCAGTGCCAATTCCCAAACTGCCCACCTCTGATGAGCCAGCTGTGAGCTGCAATTGTCACATTATAATTTAAGCAAAGGGGGGAAAAAAGGCATCAGAATACACACTGGATCAACATAATTATTCACAGCAGGATGCTGCAGAATTAATTTAGCCAATCAGAATTATACATGGGGGTTGGGCATATGCAAGGATGAAGAGGAGAAAAAAAGCAGAAAGGGAAAATAGAGTGGGGGTGGGGAGCGATGGAGAGGTTAGGAACAGGCACTATTTCCAACACTAATGTTTGAATAATGCATCCTCTAAATATATTTTGAATACACAAAAATTAAATGCAACTCTTATATTATTTAAAAATTCTTGCCTTAAATAGGGATAATTAGAAATTAGGGCATGAATTGACTATTGTTAGTGATCCATCCATACTCATTCTGTATCATGGGGCAAAAGTTTGAACACTTTTCATTTACTCACTCAAGAAGATTTGTTAAGCAATTGTGCAAAGCATTATTTTTGGTGCTAGGGATGCAACGCAAATATGACACAATCCTTATTCTTTATTTTTTAAAGGCTGTATCTCCCTATTCTGTATATCTTGTATATCCCTATCCTCTCTATACAGTCTCCCTATTCTGTGCAGAAGCCACAGAAACTTGACCCACTTCCAGTATTGACTGGCATGGAAGCTTTAACCTGTCTGGCTTGTTCAGTTTGTCCATCCTTAGGCAGCCTGGTGGCCTGCAGCTCTGGGAGGCTCACCATACTGATGTTGGCTTTAGTGGAGATATTCAATCAGTTTTAGTCCTCTTGCAGCTTAAAACTCACAAACTCAAGTGATTGAATAGCCTCAACCCTACTAGCAGCCCCTCTCCCCTCAATTATGATAAAAGGGAAAGTGACTATGTTACTTGTATATACTATAGTAAGTGTCAAAAGCTTAAAGATCCAGAACCTCCCCAAAAAAGAAATTTTCATATGTGTGTGTGCCATATATATACATATATATGTAAATATGAGAGATATGAGAAGTTATCACTGACACCTGAGTGATGAGAGGTCATGAAGAAGCTGACCCTTGGAATGGCTCCTGAAGGAAAGAAATAAGAGCAAAGATACAAAAATGGGAGACAGAAGAATAAGAAAAGGATAATGGATATTCAAGTTGAATTGGAACACAATAGCTGAAAAAAGTAGTTTGAGATAAGGTCTTTTTCTAGGTTTCATATCTTTAATGTAATTTTCTCAAAATCATTTATAAGTTGACACTTATCTATGTCAGTTAAATCTGTCAGTAATCTAAAGGTCAGTAGGGCCAAAAGATGTTTTCACTCTCAAAGAAATTGAGATGAGCAAATAATAATGAGTATTTCCATATTTTCTCAAATGACATTAGCATTCAAGAGACAGAGAGGTAGTTTAGAACCTCCTCAATCAAACAACTGGCATCTATTAAGTGTGTAAAACTGGGGTTCATTCAGGAAGGCAGCAGGTTAGCATTTAGAGAAATCTATTAAAAAGAAAAAAGGAATTTTGCTACCCATAGAATAAAGGGTTTCATAACATAACTAGAGTTAAAATACAAATAAAAATATAGATGGGAGAGAGATTAGGTCATACTTAGATAACTTATTACTTGTATTTATTTTTCAAGAGCTCATTTTGACTATATAAAGTGAAAATATAAAATGCTTTTTTCCTACATATCAAAGATTATTCTAAAAGAAATAATTCTTTCTCTCCAAATGGGATTCTGCAGGAATTAGACAAAGCAAAAGAGCTAAGAAGAACCATGATTTCCTTATAAAAGTTAAATTTGGGCTTGCATTTGCTACTTCTGGCAACAGTGAAGAAAATGACAGGAAGCTTGGCAGGATTTTATTTCTGGCAATAATGTTTGATCTATGCCATTGTCAATGAGAACTGCGATTTAATCCATAAGGATATAGAGCCTACTGATGAAAGGGGTCTGCAAATCCTGATTAACAATCACTACTACACTAAAGCAAGTTTCCATAGTAACAGAACTGAAATTACACAACAAACTGTGATGCCATACCAGACAAATTATTCCATGAAGTGTCCCTTTTCTAAAAGCGTTTGGCTTTCTGATGTGCTTTTCCAATTAAGACTCAAGCAATCTTACTTTCAACTTCTCCCAGCTTTGCCCATTCCTCCCCTCTTTGCATACAACACACACTCCATTTGCTTTCAATTGCAATCTGATTAATAAATACAGAGATGAGGGTATCAAAGAGTTAACCACATTCCAATTTCTCTTCTTTTGTAAGAAAGGATAAAACAACAAAGAAAGTCTCCTTCTTAGAATTATTTTGTAAAACTAAGATCTACTAAGAACTGCAACATGATTTTGCTAGCAGATTCTGCAATTAGAAAAAATATTCAGAGTAGCCTATGTAAAATCACCCACATAATGAAAATAAGTGGAACTTGCTTTTAAAAAAAAATCAACAGATATATTTGTGTTTCTAAAGAATATAAGAAATGTTTCTACCTAAATACATAAAAAAAATTAAAAAATCAAGTTATCCAAAGCTTTAAAAACTGTGGAAATAATGTTAGGAATGGGAGGATTAGGACCCACACCATTACTGTCACACAACACAGCAAAGAGAGGGCATGGCTGGCACACTGATGCTATAAAAGAATGACTTCTTCGAGGCATATTGTGCTGTCACTGAACTGTATTTACCTTCCTGGTTTGTTCTCTTTGACTCTAGGCTCATTCCCCTGACACACGCCCCTTCCCCCTCTCTACCTCAAAACTCTGTTTCTGCCTCTTATCTTGAGATTAGGACTCCTGCAATAAAATAAACATTGGCTTGATATAGCCTAGTTTACTCTTCTTGATCTCAACTTGGGCTGTGCAATTTGTCCATCAGTGTACATTGTCTTGGGGGCATTTGACTGACAGTAATCATTAGAGAGCATAAACTCCTCCTGCCCCACTAGGTGATTTAATGAGTATTTAACAGACTTAACTTTGGGAACTTAGCCATCCCCATCATGATTTTAAAGGTAAAATATAAAGTGGAATAGGTGATTTGGTGGCTCAGATGGGTGAGACTCTAAATTTCATCCTTAAGCAATTTCACAAGCTACCTACCATCTTTTTATATTTTAGAGAAGTTTAATCAAATAACTTGAATAAGCCCCACTGTTCTTCCACCCCTTAAACTTACTCTCTGATTGACTAGAGATTGGAACTAATTGACAGATGAAGAAATCCAAATCCAAATCCAAAATCTAGGTAAAACACCCTTTTCTACACACACACACACACACACACACACACACACACACACACACAGACAGACGCATAATCTACATTAATATAATATTTGTCTTGTGTATATTATTTAATGTAGTTACAAATGCTTCCCCTATTTTCATGGATCCAATATGTACTTGAAGACCAAAAAAGAAGGATCCCTGAAGCAACTATTTTAGTAAATAAAGCTGTTCATTTTCTTCTAAGATTATTTTTGATAAAAATGTTTGGTTCTGTGAGCCCTATGGAAAACTCTGCAAATAACCTTAGTTTCTGTTAAAAAAAAATAAATAAAACTATACTCAGTAGAGGAGTGTTTTGGCTGCACAGTGCCACAACTTTTAGAACCACCAGAGGAAGGCCTTGAGGGTGTTGAGAGGACCTGCTATGGTGGATTTAAAGGAAGACATGGACTGGTGACTTCCAAGATCACAGTGCTACAGAATAAAGCCTACAAACTGTTTCCTGAGAAAGCAGACACAAAGCAAATCAATGAAGGAAAGGAAAACTGGAACTTCTATGTTTCAGTCAAAAACTGCCCAATTAATATTTTTAGTCATGATTATAATCCCTTCTAATAAACTTTCTTTGTATCCCTAGGAATTAGCCCTTAATAAATATTCCTGTAACCCCTACCTCACTCATCTTCACTAAATTATCCACAGAATCACAGTACCCACTCATTTTGTAGAGGCCCACCCCTATGTTGGGAGGCAATGGTAGACTAATGCTACAGGACTGATGCAGCAAATATATGGGCTGTAGCTCTTAGGTGTCCCTGCTCCCGAAAGAACAAAGTGAAGGGGCAGCTAGGTAGTTTGATGGATAGAGCAACACCAGCCCTGGAGTCAGGGGGTCCTGAGTTCAAATCAGACCTCAGATATTTAATAATTGCCTAGTTATGTGACCTTGGGAAAGTCATTCTTAACCCCGTTGCCTTAAATAAATATTTAAAAAAAAGAACAAACTGAGCATTTAGAAGAATGAAGGAGGTTGCGAAGAAATATTGTATTGCAAGATTACTATTGTTGATAACCAACATGTTGATTATCAAATTAAATTTTTTGTGGGAAAACAGAAAGATAAAAAAACTCAGTGATAAAGTAGAATAGAAATGTGTAAAGGAAATAAAGAACCCTGAAATCAGAGAGATAATAAATGTCTCTAACAAAGATAAAGGAAAAAAACTGGTGACATGAAAAAAAATTCAAGAAAATTACATTAATCAAGAAGAATTTTTTTAATTTAGGGAATTAGACAAGATGATCACTAAGCTTCCTTCCAAGTTCTCAATCTCTGATCAGGAGGTCCTGTGACTTTGGAGACTGTAACTAGAGGTGTTAGAATGGACTGGAAGCTGCCAAGGGGGGGAAAAAACAGAAGGAAGATAAAAGCAACATTTGAAAACCTCTGCAAAATTATAAAAGTCACCTTAGAAAACAAAGTTTATGAGGTAGTTGCGTCAAAGTGACACTGACTCAGGCTTACATTTTCCCAGTGGTTCAGTAGCAAACATGGAAAGAATTATAAAGGTTCCAACATTAAGAGATAACTTGTCATAGAGTTCAATAGCAACAACATGGAGTTAAACCCCCTGACCATTCTGTTATCTAAACTCTAAAGCTAAAGACAGAGGCTGACAAGAATGACAAATCTGTGAAAGCTCTGGTTATCTTATTGTACAGGAATGCACTTCTGTCTCTGCACAGACTAGAAAGTCCCTAGACACGAGTCAAGGGATCGACAAGACGATAAAACTTGGTCCTGGAATTGATGAAGATGACACCCCTACTGAAGATAAAGAAATGCCACCTCATGCCTGGAAGAAGTAAAAGGAATAATCCAAAAAATAAATAAATAAAACATGTACAACGGATATGTGCATGGTGTGCATATATGATGAGTGAGCATATCAATAACTCGAATGGACGTCTTCATGTCTAAACAAGTTATTTTGTATACAGGGACATACGGTAGGGTCCGTGAATGGGGAGGCATGAACAGGGTCAGAGTCAGGGTGTGCTCTGTATGAGTCCAATAGAGGTGGCACAGGCAGACCCACTTCAATGAGGCAGATGTACTAACTGCCTCACCTGGTGGTTTTTCAGGTAGTTAAAATCAAGATCAATGATACTAAATATCTTATACATATAAGTGAAATGCATCATCTAGGCTATGGAAAATGAGCATATATAATACAAAAATTACATTGGTGACATTCAGAGAAACCCTTAGTGTATATACACACAATCTGAGCAATCTGAGGTGAGGCCCAGCTTGTTGCTGCCTCACCTTTTGTCATTCTCCATTTTTAAGGTTAAAATACCCAAATTCAGCTGGTTTTGTCTATGAACATGCCTGGAATCATACAGATACTACATAATCACTGAGCAGGTATGAATATTTACTTTATGTTATCATTTTTATTTATTTTTTTTACTTTTTGTGATATCAGGGGAGGCTCTGCCTCATTTGCTTCCCCTGACCACATGTCCCTGTTTTCATAAGATGTTATGAGAATATTTCATAGTTTTACTGTCTCTGATGTACACTTTCCAAAATATTATTTTTATTTTCCTTAAATTACTTTTAAAATTGTATGAAATGAACATTCTATTTAAAGAGAGAGATTAAGTTTCTTTTTCATCCTAAGTATAATCGATATTGAGACATCTTGAACATTTAAGCAAGAACTAGCAATCACTGTAGCTTATTTTATTTTTATTTTAGGAGAAATAATATGTCCAAATATTGTAACCTAATGTTAGCTAGCTTAATAATAATACTTTATCAATTAATACATATATAGCTATTTTTTTAAAAATTTGAATATTGTAATGAATACACTAGGGTCTCTAAAATATTCTGATTGGAGATATCTAAAGTTGTTTGTAAACCTACCTAAGAGAATCTTTCAAATTCTTAACAGAATGAGTTTCATTCTACCCTACCAATTTCTGCATGTAAAAATAACAGAAAACCTATGAATAAAAATACCAACAAAATAAGGACACAGAAAAAATCAAAAAGATGAGTTTAGCATGAATGGGTTCGTGCTAAATAACACAAGGGAGAAGGAAGACTATCTTACTCTCAACATATGAAGAAATTAAAAGAATGATGACCAGTGATCTATCAAACACTCAATTTAAAAAAAATTAGGAATAAAAGCTAATGAAGGTTTAGCATATAAAAAAGAAATTACTGAGTTCAAATCTCCAGAGATCTTTAAGGGGGAAAAAACAGCCATCAGATCTAGATAATTTGTTATTGCTATGCCTAAGGGTATGGGGTTGATTCAAGATCATTTGATCCAAGTCGCTTTTAGTTCTTGAGGTTATTAGGAAAGGCACTAGACAGAGAGATAGATAGATAGATAATGTCCTCTATAAATATTATAGTATAACTTAGAATAAAAAAGTTGATACTAATGTATTCGAACATCCTTGAGTTAAATAAAATGAACCTTATCCTGCAATAAAAAGTTGGTCAGCTTTGATAAGATCCAGTACTCTGGAATAAATTTAAAAGACTTCTATTTTCCATACCTTAAGCAAGTAAGAACACCTCAGGTGAATTAATTAATCAATTAATCAATTAAAGGCATAAGACCAAGTATGAGAAGTTCTTAGAAGCCACTGGGTATAATGGAGTGATACTTCATAGGAAGTATGTTGAGGATATTCAGTCAAGTCCTCTGGGTCATTTAGAAAGTAGCAAGCCAGTTCAAAACCTGAGCACTCGTGTCTTATAGCAATTAATCTAGTTAAACTCTTGAGATAGAATAACTAGGAGATGAGGGGATGGACAAGCCTCAAACTTGCTCCTCTCAACTGCCCTCCCTTACCACCACAACCCCCTCCCCAACCAGGAACATTTTAGCCACCTTAGAAATGTCAGAAAGTCTGGACGATCTTGGAATCCCATTAGCTTCCTATCAGAATGCCTGGAACAGCTGAAGACCCCAAGAACTCTACAAAGAAACCAGTAAAAAGTTACCCAATGCCTATGGGGCACTACATGGGTATCCTATGAAGAGAAGTAAAGGACTTCTATCAACCAGGAGCCATAAGCTTTGTTACAAATGGTCTAACACAGGTCCTTTCCCCTGTGTTATATATTGGTGGAAGAGTAGATCACAAATTTATGGATGGATTTTGTTGTTGCTGTTACTCAAATCACTTTAGTAAATACCCTTTCTAAAACTAATTAAATATTAGCTGAATAACAGATATCAACTAGTAATCATGAGGATTGCAAAAGAATGGCCCTTTGAAGCTAGTGAGCTATATTATAATATAATCCTATATTCAATCCTCTAGAAGAATGAGGATACTTCTGAAGTACCAGTATGCTAGATGAGGGTTGAGAAAGCAGCTTGAGAGTTCTCCTTTCCACATAACAGGGCTTAGGGGAACAGCAACCCTGTGCTTTGGAAAATCATGAAAAATTTTTTGGCCCTCACTTCATACCAGGAGAAATCTTAATTTTTCCTTTTCCTTTATAGGGCATTTACAGTATCTTAACTGAAAAATTGGTTTAAAAATTTGGTCACAGGTGCTATGTGATCTGAGGCTTCCAGTGACCTGGATCAAATGATCTTGAATCAACTCCCAAAAAAATCTCCATTGAATGTCTTATGCCTAAGTTCTTTTTGTGGAAGCAAAGAACTGGAAATTGAGGGAATGCCCATCAATTGGGGAATGGCTGAAAAAGTTATGGTATATGAATGTTATGGAATACTATTGTTTTATAAGAAACCTCAAATGATCAGACTCTAGAGAAGCATGGAATGAATTACAGGAACTGATGCTGAGTGAAGAGAGCAGGACCAGGAGAACAATGTACACATTAACAACAACTTTGTGAGTCGATTAATTTTGATGTTAGCAGCTCCTCTCAGCAGTTGAGAGAGCCAGGACAACCCTGGGAAACCTGCTATGGACAATGTTATCCACATCCAGAGGAAAATAAAACAAAAACAAAAACAAAAAACCCTACAGAATCTGAATGACTACTACATTCACTATCTAAAAATTTCTCTTATGTATTTCTTTCCTATCTGATGATTTTATTTCTTTTCCCTTAATCCTAATTCCTCTTACCAAAAATGACTAATCTGTTAACATGTTAAACACAAATGTGTATATACAATATTCATCTGACTATTCACAATTGAGAAGGGGGGGATGGGAATGAAGGGTGGAAGGAAATTATATAACTTTAAAATATACATATGCAAGTAGATGAACATTGGAAAAACGTTCATAACATATAATAGGAAAAAATAAAATAAAATATCAATTGAGAAAAAAAATTCTTATACCTAAGAGCAATATACTGAAACTGCCATGGGAAAATCTGTGATGTGGAAGGGACAACTATATATTAAGTTTGGGCTTCTTTATAAGTTTTATCCCTTTAATCATATGTAGCTTGTTTCTGGTTGCCACAAGTTTAGAGGTTAGAAAGAAACATCAGTATGTGTTTACTCAGTTTGGATTTTTTATTTGTTTGGGGGGTTGAGAGGAAGATGGTCAAAATGTGAATTTTTGATCACTCTCACTGACAGAATATAAAAGTCAAAAAAAAAGAAAGGAAAAAGTGTTTAATAGATTGCAAACTCAATATAAAGCACAGTGATGATATGGTAGCCAAAACAAAAGCTTTTAAAGCAACTCTAAATTTTGTTAATACCCTCTATAGGAGGAGGGAGGTATTAGTCCTATTGTTCTCTGCTCTGGTCAGTCTACAGCTGGTAGTGTTTTTGCACTGGGCACCAAATTTTAGAAAGAAAGGTTTATGAAAATACTTTTCTTTCCTCTATATCTATCCTAACCCTTCTAAATAAATAAGTGTTCCCTTTCAGAGTCATATTACTGGCATGAGTCATCCCATTAAGCTCTGTCAAATTTGCTTCCATACATATATATGGAAATGCTGATTCCTTTCTTGGGTTTTTTTTGTCTTCTTGAATTTCTTAACATTTTTACTGTTATTCTCCTTTCTGCAATGAAGCTACTATCTTTTTTTGTCTTATGAGCATCTTTCAGCAGTGTAGACCCCTTCTCAGAATAATATTTTTAAAAGCATAAAATACATAGGATTTCAAAGGAAACCAGATACACATTGGATATTCATGGGCAGGTTTTTCCTACTGTCCTGCTCAGTACATGTATAGTTATATTCACTTCTGAATATCACATATCAAGGACACTGACATTTACTGGGGAACATTCCAATAAGAGAGTTAATAGGCTGGAGACCATAATGTATAAGGATCCGTTAAATGAACTGATGATGGTAAACTTGAGAAGTGAAACAGTTGCTCCCAAAATATCTGAAGTATTGTGATATGGAAGAAATATTAAACTTCTTCTATTTGGTCCCAGTAGACAAAAAAGGATTATTAATGAGGGGAAAGTTTCAGAGGAGTAGAATTAAATTTAATTAAGGGGGGAAAAAAAATCCTGACTTTAGACCTATTCAAAAGTAGAAGAGGCTACCCAGGATAATTTGAGTCTGAGAAGTATATGAGTTTTAAAAATTAGTTGAAATACCCTCTTTTTAATATAAATTTGTCATATAAGAAAAATATGGTTTGTTGGATAGGACCCTGGAATTGGAGTCAGAAAGATAGGAGTTCTAATTTGATCCTGAAGACATCTATTAGCTGTATGACTTTAGCCATTGTCAGCCTCAGTTTACTCCTCTGTAGAATGAGGATAATAATGCAATTTTTAGCCCCTAGGGTTGTTCAGAGGATCAAATGAGCTAATATATTTAAAGAGCTTTACAAATTTTCAAGTGTCATATAAAGTTAAGTATTAACATTATAATAAATTCAAATTTCTTGAGAGAAAGGGCTATAGTTTATTTATTTTATAATCCCAATGTTCTTTATATTGTTGATGTTTGGTTGTTAGAATTGAATCAAATGATTTCAAAGAAATCTTTACAAGTTATTGGATTACTTCAAAAAAGGGACAGGTTATAAGGAGGGAATAAAAATCAAGTAAGGGGTCAAAGACTGAAAATATTTTGAGGACTTCATGTATGGTTTTTCAAGTAGGCAACTGTGAGATCAACTAGGTGACTCAATAGATAAAGCATCAGCCATGGGGTCAGGAAGAACCGAGTTCAAATTTGAACTCAAGGCACTTGACTCTTACTGTGTGACCTTGGACAAGTCACTTAACCCTGATTGTTTTACATCCAGGGCCATCTCCAGTCGTCCTGATCCATTTCTGGCCACTGGACCCAGAAGATTCTGAAGGAGAAAGTAAGATTGTTGACATAGTACAGCACCCCTTCACTCAAATCCAATTCACATGCTTGTCATGGCATCACTTCCCTGATGTCGTGTCGAGGTTGAAGGACAAACCAACAACAGGTAGGCATCCTAGAGGAAACTACACTATCAGAGGGGGTTTTCCAAAAAAGGAAGCTGCTTCCAAGTGAAGCTGAAAATATTCAAGTAGAGATGGATCAACTGTATTTTGGGAATGTCATGAATTATATTATAGTACTGAGTGTGGAAACTTTGCTCTATCAACAACTGCTGGCTCACATAAAAGTTTAAGGGCTCATGAGTAAAAAATAATTTAGTACTTTTTTCCTTTTATTGAAAGGAATAGAAAATATTCCCTTTAAACTTATAAACTATCCCTTTTATTATCTTTAAATTAAGGATACAATTGTAATATAAAGTTCATCATTAAATACTACAAATGATGAAAAATAGATTTCAATTCTATGTTGCAGACAATTAAAGGAGAGAGAGAGAGAGAGAGAAGAAAATAAAATGAGGTCTGAAAGAGATTCACAGAGCTACAGGAAAATAGACAAAGGAGGGAAAAAAAGACACATATATTAATACAGACATATGTAACGAATTAAAAATACAGAGAGACCTACATATAGACTCACAAAAAGCAATAAGCATATACAAGTACAAAGATAGACTTTAATGGAGCAATACCATTATCCTGTGGCTTTTAAAGATTTTCCAGTTAAGTCCTATAAAAGCAGGTTATGGTTTTTTTTTTATAATTATAGGCACACACACCAATGAAAAGGGGTTATCAACCTCAAGGGTTATTCACCTTATTCTAAAGACTAGATGAAATTGTGTGAAAGATAAATGTCTTATATTGCTGCAAAAGCAATGAGGAGCCATTAAGTGCTCTTGATCAAAAGAGTGACAAAATAAAGATGGTGTTTTAGAACAATAAATTTGGCATCAGTGAAAAGTATGTATTGAATTGGAATATAAATAGATTAGAATCCAGAATACCAATGGGATGTTAATATAAGAGTGAAAGCATTAAGCGAAGAGAATTTGGACTAAGAGTGGTAACAGTAGAAATGGACAGGGAACAAAGAGAATGTATGAAGAATTATTTGGAGACTGATTAGATTTAAGAAATGGAGAGGGAAATATCAAAGATGATTTCGAGCTTTGCAGAGAATGAGTGTCACAAGTAGAAAATAAAAATTGTGGGATATAATTTCATAGGGAAAATGATAAATAGGGTTTTGATTATGTTCTCTTTGATGTAATGGTGGGATATCCAAATGGATAAACCCCATAGGGAGTTAGAGATAGGATGATGGAGATTGGATGAGACATATAATTTTAGAATTTGTCAGCATAAAAGTGATAGTTGGAGAATTGAGAGCATGGGATTGACCTCCAAGAAAGATTGACAGAAGCAAGGAAGTGGAATCAACGAAAAGGAGGTAGAATTATTTTGAAATATATGATGAAGAACAATTAGTTTTCAAACCAGGACAATGAAATAATCATGGAAGCTAAAGAAGAATTTCAACAAAGAAAGAATGGTTAACAACATACAATGCCACACTGAGTTGAGCAGAAAAAAATTCACTAGATGTGGCAATACTGATGATAAGGATTGGATATTTTTTAAGAGAATAAAAACAAAAAGGCAGATTGCATATTGTAAGCAAATGCTTGTCAATAAGGCAACAGTAAAAATTAGATATGATTAAAAGAGAAAAACAGAAAAACTCTATTATGTTTCAAGTTGCTATAGTTAATGAATAAATATCAATATTCTACATAACTTTATACCACATATATGCATATATGTAGAGTGCAAATACATTTGCACTGAATAGCATAGCATTTTAATATTTAAAGGAAAAGGTAATCAAATTACAAGGAAAAATAGACAGTAAAACTATAATAGTGAGGGATTTCAATGTATACCTTTGAAAATTTGCCAAATCTAACAGAAAAATAAACAATGAAGTGAAAGACCTGGTGATTACCTAATGGAAATAAAAAACAATTATAAATAATAAGTATTTATTATACTTATAAAGTATATAAAATAAAATAAAATATAAAGTGCCAAGTGATACCATTTTATTCTCCAAAATTCTAGGACTTGGATAGTACTATTATGCTCATTTTAGAGTTGAGGAAACTGAGGTAGACATTGGTTAGGTGACTTGCTCAGGGTCACACAGCTAGTGTCTAATGCTAGATGTGAACTCAAGTTTTCCTGATTTTTAGTCTCAGTTCCCTATCCATTGGGCCATCTTAGCTGCCTTATCAATTTACTATCCCAATCTCCATAGCAATATTTCCAAACCTTGTCATCCCTTCTCAAACTTCCCTTGGCTCCCCTCTCCCAACACTCTCAGCTAAAAAAATCTTATCTCCTATTTTACAGGAAAAAAAATAAGATCATTCACAATGAGTTGCCCCTTTCCTCCTTTTCCTTATCTCAAATGCCAGTTGCCATCATCACTTCCTTCATCCCTGTGTCACCAGAAGAGATTGCCTTAATTCTTACCAAGGAAAATCCTTTCACTTCCACAATCAATACCATTCCATTTCTTCTTCTCCAACAGATTGACCCCTCTGTCTTCTACTCTATCTCTTCTCTTCAATCTTTCCCAGTCTACTGATTCCTTCCCTCTCTTTCTGTATCTCTTCTGCTCTTTGTGGATAAATTTCATGAGAAGGCAGTCTACAATAGGAGCCTTCACTTTCTCTCTTGTAACTCTCCCCTTATCCTCCAGTTTCTAAATTCATCCTTAAACCAAAATTGATCTCTCCAAAGTCACTAGTGATCTCTTAGTTGCTAAATTCTTTGGTCTTTTCTCAGTCCCCATTCTTCTGGACCTCTCTGTAGTCTTTGTCATTGATGAACACATTTTTATCCTTGATACACTCTACAAATTAAGCTATGATTTTTATTGTTTTGTTAATTGTCTAGTCCTAAAAGTGATAGAGAAAAATGATATTGTAAATTACACTTAAATGTGGGGTTTTTTGGAATAAACATGATATTTATTTCTTATTCACATGGAAATTGTTTAAAAGTATGTTATGTGTACGTTTTTAAAAGAATTAATTACAAACACTTATTAGCATGCTCCTGCATATGGAATAATAGAGTCAGATCCAAACACTATCATGTTAGATGAGAGTGCTGAATCAAATCAGCTAAGATAAAATTTAATATAAAGTTTTAGACTTGGTTCCAAGACCCAATTTCAGAAGTACAAAATGAGGAGCTGTAGTTGGATAATAGTCTAACTGAAAAATACCTGGAGATTTTAGTGGACTATAAAAAGCTCAGTATGGGAAATAGTATGATATTGTAGCCATGAAAGCTAATGTGACCTTAGGATATATTGAAGAAATTGTAGCATATAAGTAATGCTGCTTTCATTGTTAATGCTCATAGTTAAATGACATCTAGAGAACAGAATTCAGGTATGAGCACAATATTTTAGAAAGGATATTGATAAGCTAGAAATAATTCAGAAGAGGGTATATAGTATGGTAAGACCTCCAGATAATGTCACTGAAGCATCAGTTGAAGAAAGTGGACATGTTGATTATAAAAATGAGAAGATTTAGCTGTCTTTAAATATTTGATTGCTGCTAGGAAATGGGGTTAAACTTGCTTTGCTTGATTTCAGAAGAAAAAGTTAAGGTTTCAAAGAAATAACTTTAGATTTAATATAAAGGGAAAACTTCCTAACTACAAGAGGTATCCAGAAGGATAAGAAGTGAGTCCTGGTTCCTTAGAGATCTTCAGACAAAGAGTAAATGACCATCCATCAGATATGTTGTAGAGGAAATGGACTCGATGATATCTGAGTCCTTTTCCAAGTCTGAGATTCTAGGACCCAATATATTTCTGTTTCAATTTCATGCAGCTTCTCTTTCATCCAAACCACTGATAAAATAGGTTGAACAGAACAAGATCAAGGACACAGATTTAGGACACTCTACTAGAGACCATCCTCCAAGGTCACAATGACTTATTAATGAGTTTTATTTGAGTCCAAAATCTATGCCACATTTCCCTATTTTGACCACAGAGATAGTATGAGACACTTTTGTCAAAAGCCTTGTTAAAATTTAGATGTACGATTTCTACATCAATCCCTACATCAATACCCTTAGACAGGTAGGAACCTGTCTAAGTAGCCTCCAACCTCACCCCTGCCCCAAGAAAATTAGCATTGAAACTATTCCTTCAAACATACAAAGTCTGTAATTCCAAGACAAAATAAAACTTTATTTTAAAATAAACTTTGACATTAACTTTAAATTTAATAAGTGGCATGCTGTTCCCCCAAGCTGGTGCTAAACCTATGTAGAAAGGCCTATTTCTCACACAGTAAACTGTCAGAGAGCTAATAGGGACAGCAAAAGTCTGCAATAATTTATGGATGGCCCCTGTCCAAAAAAAACCCAGTTTATCTCAGACTAACATATTCACATCAGCACCTACTATAAGATTTTTGAAAAACATCTTCAAATATGGTAAATGGGAAAAATATTCATTTTAGAAATTCACTTGCATACATAAGAACACTAAATTGAGCTGCTATGCTGGTCTGATCTCAAAGAAACATAGAAGAGTGGCTTTAAATAGATTACTGGCCTGCTGCTGCCACCAGTGGCAACTCAACAGGGTAGAAATTAAGTGGAAGGAAAAAAATATTCTTTTTCTGAAAATTGGTGGCAGAGAGTGCTGAAGGAATATTCAAGGTATGAAAAAAGAAATCAGTATTATACAGGGGCCATATCAGCAGTCAAATAATAAATTGAATGTTGCTTCTGTATGTTGTTTCCAGTCTCTGAAATAAATGAGTTATCTTTATTTTATTATATGTTGTTCAAGAAAGATACATGTTCATATCCAGCAAAAATAGTATACTTTTAAAGGATTTTTTCAACACTAAGGAAAATAAAATATTCTGTACTTATGGTATGCAAGCATGGTTGGGGGCTGGGGAAAGATAGGTAATTAAGGGAGTCCCTGATTAATATGAGCTCCCAAATTTAATTATTACAGGGTCTTAAGTCTTTATTTGAAAGCATCTCCTCCTGACAGCACAAGTTTGGATAATGTTTAAACCAATATATTGCATGTCACTGATGTTCACAGTTTCTCATATAATCTTCCTTCTTTTTCAGATCTTAAAACATTTGAAGCTATTGATAATTGAATTTTTAAAGAATTTTTAAAAATTTAAAATCCTTTCTACTAAAAAAAAATCAAACAAACAACTTTTTTGACTTAATTTTTTCCCAGAGAGATTAAAGGAGTACTCAAAGATCCTATGACAACCTAGTCACAACAACCAATGGGCACTTAGTCTTTACCATTAATGTAGAAGACCAATATCCTGAGGATCAAAAATGTATTTGAAAAAGAACCAAATGAAGAAGAGCACTGGTCCTTTCCTGCTGGGACTTGTAAGAAACAGAACATCAATGCGTTCATACAGATCAATACAAAAATGAAGGCCATATTGTAATGATGGCACCTCTACTTGTAGCTGTTCAGGTAAATATTCACCTTTTCATAGCATATTATCCCCATCTTGAAGGGCAAAGAAAGGACAGTAGCCTAAAATTCAAAACAATATCTACAGAGTTATACTTCCTATCATGAATGGGCTGGACTACTGCCTTCTATGGAGTTTGGTTATAAAGACTAACTGACAACTAACTCTCAGAGCTGCTTGAGTTTCCACCTAGTAACAAATCTGGCCAGGGCTTTAGTTTATCCTTGTACTTTTCTCACTTCTGAACCCACCTCCAGATCACTGGTCTGACTCAGAACAATCTTGAATTGGGTGAGATCAAGAGGATTATCAGTCATCAGATCTGTTTAAATAAAAGAAGTCAAAAAAAAAACCAAACAAAAACAAAACAAAACCAGAAATGTTTTCTGTTTCCAATGAGCTCACAATTTAATACAACACAAGCAAAAAAAAAAAAAGAACATACTATATATAGTATAAATAGTGATATATAAGATTATAGGAAATGATCAATACTTGAAGTAAGAGGGCTTAGGAAAAGACTTCCTGTAGAATAGGTAGATTTTAATTGGCCCTTGTGAGGAGAGAGAATATTCCAGGAATTGAGACAGCCAGAGAAAATGCCCAAATCAAGCATGGCTTAAAAAAGTCCAGTTGAACTGGATTGAGGAGTATATGGCAGGGAGTGGGGGGGGGGGGGGGTAGGAAGACTGGAAAGATAGGAGGGGGGTGGGTTATAGAGGGCTTTGAATATCCATTTTAATATCTGATCCTTGAGATGATGAAAAGCCACTGGAGTTTATTGAGTAGGGGATGACATGATCAAATTTATACCTTAAGAAAATCATTGGTGACTGGCTGAATGGAGGATGAATCAGACTGGGAAGACATATAAGGCAAGATACAATGAAGACCTGAGCCAGGGTGGTGGAAGACCCACCAGCAGGCTACTGCAGCAATCCAAGGGTGATGTGATAAGAACCTGCATCCAGTACCACTAAAACCTAAGTACTATTTAAGCATCAAGTGGCAAAAAGAGACTAAGAAAGAAAAAAAAAAAGAAGACTGAAAAAAGTTCATTGAATTTAGTAATTAAAAGACCATTATTAACTTTAAAAAGAAAAGTTTCAGCCAAAAAGTGAGATCAGAAGCCAACCTGTAAGGAACTGAGAAAGGAGTAGAATATGGGAAAGTACAGGTATTAGCTTTTTTTTAGGAGTTTTCTAAAAACTATCAAGGACTTCCACAGTGATCAGTGACAAGATGGCCAATTCTGGTTTTGGATAATTCTACTTAACAGGAAGATATCCCTTATAATAAGCTATCATTTTCTTCCCTGTAGCTTCCCATTAGTCCTAGTTCTGTCCTTGGAGGTCAAGCAGAAAGTATAATTTTTCCATCATATGAGTATCCTTCAAATATTTAGAGACAGTGATTATATACCTTCCCAAAGCCCAAGTTATTTCAGCCAATCCTTGCAGGGCATGGCTTTGACATCTTTCACTATCCCAGACACTGTCTTTTGGAGGTATTACAGCAATGCATCAAGCAAAAGACTCAGTCTCCTCATGCATCAGAATTCAATTCTCTGTGTGTAATGATCAGGCACTTCTGTATCTATTTTTACCAGTCAAATAAAAAGGGGTAAAAGGAATACAATTCAAGGTTTGGTCAGGTAGTACATCCAAAACAGAAAATCCCATCAGCATTTATTATTCCTTTTTCCCTTCCCCTCTTCCCATAGGATTAAATAACATACAGAAGAGATAAAATAGATAAGAATTAGCAATAAAGAATAAGACCAGGAATATCAACCACATGGTTTGGAAACACAGGAATTCAAAAGATTCAAAATAGATTCCCTGAAACAAACTTATCCTTTGCTCAGATAGAGTCTGGGAACCATCTGCTTTTCAAGTTTGCCTCACTAACACAGGGTTATTGACTCTCAGTAGATAAGCACTGGGCTTGAAGACAGGGAGATTCAAATTAAGAACCCATCTTAAACACTAAGCAAATTCATGATGCTGGACAAGACATTCATCTCTCTGTACCTTTAGTTTCCTCACCTATAAAACTAAGTGGTCAATTCTTCATCAATATAATATAAATCCATCCTTTTAAAAATTCTTTTAGTTTTGTTCAGGATTGTTATGACCATTTGGATTTCTGATTTTTCTGAATAAAAGTACTCTTCCTTTTTTTTAGGCCCCTTCCAGGTTTTTGTTATTACTTTTATACTCTTTTCTAAACTAAACTAATTTTCTAAATCCCTGCTAAAATTCACACTTAAGAAAGTTGACCATCCCTGGAAAAATATTCAAGGTTCTTATAGGTTAAACACAGGAATATTATCCTTACACCATTTTATCTAATGTTATTTTCACTCTTTAACTAAGAGAATTATGGTAGCACAAAAGAGAGAAAACTGGCTAGGAGAAACTAACTAGCTGTGTTAACTTTGCATGCCACATCACTTATATGAGGCCCAGTTTCTGCATTTGTAAAATGAGATTGAACTAAAATTATCTTTAAGATATATTGTTAAAGGGACAGCTAGGTGGTGTAGTGGATAAAGCACCGGCTTTGGAGTCAGGAGTACCTGGGTTCAAATCTGGTCTCAGATGCTTAATAATTACCTAGCTGTGTGACCTTGGGCAAGTCACTTAACCCCATTTGCCTTGCAAAAAAATCCTAAAAAAAGATATATTGTTAATATAATTTTCTTTTTAAGTTCCATATTGCCTCAGAATATTTATATATTTCTTGTTACACATGAAACCAGTCACAGCTATTGGAGATTCATTAAAACAAAACCTGTGTTTATATAATATATATAAACTAATATGTATTATATATATATATATCATAAATATAGAAATGGTACACATGGATATGGACAGTAGACCATATGAGATATAAGATGGGAAAAGAGTTAAGTACTAAGGGGCAGTTAGGTGGTACAGTGGATAGAGCACCTGAACTCAGGAGGACCTGAGTTCAAACCTGGCCTCAGATACTTGATAATTACCTAACTGTGTTGCTTAACCCACTGCCTTGCCAAAAAAAAAAGTATTAAATGTGAAATTGGGATGTTCTAAATACCCGCTTTGGAATTTACTATCTGCCACATCATATGTTAGAACAGCCAGGTGTCTCAGTGGAAAGAGACTGAACCAGAAGTCAGAAAGACATCTTCCTGAATTCAAATCTGGTCTCAGAAGCTTAACTAGCTGTGAGACCTTAGGCAAACATTGCCTCAGTTTCCTTATCTATAAAATAAGCTGGAGAAGGAAATGCCAAACCACCCTAGTTTATTTGCTAGGAAAACCTCAAATTGAGGTCATGAAGACTCTCACAGAGTCAGACTTATCCAAGATGACTGAACATTTGTTCACTTTACATGTTCTTCTGTTGTCCAAGCAACATCAAGAAAACTAAACTAAGAACCCAAGTATTAAAGAAATTGGATTGGGGGTTGGCATTGGAGTAATGATGTTAGGTATCAGTTAATCTTACAAAGTCTCAGTCCTCTTACCTATAAAATGGAAATAATCTCAAGATTTTTGTAAGGATACTGCTTTCAACAACTGTTCAAATTTGAATAATTAATTTCTCAATAGCAAAACTGTCACTTGATAGATTCTGATTTTTAACTTCCATAAACAAGAGGCTGTTAGTGTTCCTAATCTCATCTGCTACTAGAGGAAGCTACCACCAAATAATGATAGTTTTTGGCCACAGTTACCTGGTTTCAATAAATAGCTTACCCAAGAATGAGTTACTAGTGTGAGTGAAAATGTTATAAAGGGGCAGCTAGGTGGCGCAGTGGATAAAGCACCGGCCCTGGAGTCAGGAGTACCTGGGTTCAAATCCGGTCTCAGACACTTAATTATTACCTAGATATGTGGCCTTGGGCAAGCCACTTAACTCCATTTGCCTTGCAAAAAAAAAAAAGCTAAAAAAAAGATGTGTTTCATATATATATATATATATATATATATATATATATACATATATATATATATATATATTCATACACAGACACACATATATGTTGTTAAATGCTAAACAGCAAGATAGTCATAAAGACTATACTGCAAAAGAGATAAACACCTAAACAGAAGCAAGGTCAGGTTTCTTTAGTCCTTAACTTTTATGATTGCTAATTCTTTATGTCCTTTCCCTCAGGGCTTCAAAGATAGAAATATTTAGTTCTTTTCTCCAACCTACTAGATTTTGGCAACCAAAACACCAAGCTGACACATGGTTAAGTCTCCACTAGTTTCCTTCAAGGCTCTAGGCCACATGAGCTTTACTACAATCTAGACTCCCAAAGCTACCAAAGAAATGGTAGGCTGGGGAGCTACTGTCTCCCCTTTCCAATAAGTTTCTCCAAGGCCCTTTCATCCCCTCCCTCCATTGAACAGAAAGAGAAAGACTAGTCAGGAGGTTCATCTCAACCCCCAGAGAGTGTGAACCCTCCCAACTCTTTCCTCAAGTTATAGGAGAGTAATTTCCCCTCTCCTATTTTCAAAAGGGAAAGAAAGAGAACTTCCCTTTCCCAATAGTAATCTCTAGCAGAGTGGCTGGATTAGGTGTTTGATGAAATTTAAACACAATACCAAGGTTTATACATTAAAATTTCTCAGTAGTTACCATAGCAACAGTTCTACCTTTTACAGCCTGCCTTAGGTACAGATCGCTCTAGCCAGAGTTCCTTAGAATTTATTTCTGAAAGAACTTGGACTCCAGCCAGAATATAACTTGCTAAAACAACACCTAAACAAGGTTTTTAAACAGAGAAAATGATTTCATCACAAATGTTTCAAGCAAACATTTGTTATCAGTTGATCTTTTCTGACACAAAAAAGGGAGATTTCTAATCTAAACACCTAATTAGTGCTTAACTAAAGGCAGTGAAGTCATTTAGCCCCTCTTTGAACAAGCCCAGGAACTGCTGAGAGACATGCATGAGCCTGGGCAAACTGAAAAGCCTCAAATGATTTCAGCCACAGTGTGGTGTGTGGGGGAAGACCCCTGGGGTGGGTGTCACAGAATCTGGGTAACTGTCCTGACTTTGTCACAGGCTAGAGGTGTGAGCTAATGGAAAATCTCCCCCTCTCCAGGCCACATTTGCCTCACCTACAAAACAATATATTGGATTAAATGACTTCTATGATCTACTCTAGCTCTAATTCATATGTTCCTTCCCCCACTTCTCCGCTACCCCCAGCTTTTTCAGCAGACAGGGAGATTAGAAGTCAGTATACAGAGATTCTAAATATAAATTCTGTATCTGACACTAACTCAAAAAAGACTCAGCTTCCTCATCAGTAAAATGGGGATATTCAACCAGTTGATATCTAAGGTTCTTTGTAGCTCCAATGGTCCAGGAACCTGTGACCTAAAACCATGTTCTCTTTTTGCTTCTGGGATGGTTTGTCTTAGATGGATTGAACTTAGTGATGATCTTCTTACTTCAAAGGGCAAAGTATTTTTGCTACAAAAATTACAGGCTTGATTCTCCTGTGTGAGCCAGTTAGCTTTTCAGGCAGGCAAGTTTTTAAGGTCAAGCAAGAAGGATGTAAAAATGAATGTCAAAAATTGCCATTACATATAATTAGGAAAAAAAATAAGATATATTAAAAAAAAGAACAAGTATGCAAGGTTTATGCAAATTAGTCACCCCTACTAGAAAGACAATTCAAAACAACACATATTCTACCTATCAGTGAAGTTGAGGTTCTATGACAGAACCTCTTGACTTCTTTCTTGTTATGAAACTATTTCCTTTGGCAAGTGGGTAAAGCCTATGGACTCCTCAGAATAACATTGTTAAATGCATAAAATCAAGTACATAAGAAAACAATGAAAACCCATTAAGAACTGTTCTAGAGGAAGGTTTAGGGGCTTCCATCTAATGTTGGGAACTTGTGCCTATCTTCAATGGCATAAATCAAATTATATCAAAATAAATATGAATTTTTTTTTTTCTATCCAAGTGCCATCCACTGTAGATTCTATGGGTTCCCCTGCCCCAGTTAAGAGTGTCTACTCCACACACATCTAGGTCTGAATGAGTTTCAACAGTATCCATTTTTCATCATACAGATTTAGGCTGAGTTTTTAAAAGTCATCACTTAAAAGTTGACCCCAACTCAACTAAGAGGCAGAATGCCTAAGTAGAAACAGATATGGAAATGGAGTCAAAAAGGCCTGGGCTCAGATTCTGATACTTCTGACATTTATTAGAAGTCACTTATCCTCGCTAACACTCAGTTTCTTCATTTGTAAAATCCCTGCAGTATCTATTTTATAAGGGTACCAATTTCTCTAATTCATAGATTTCTGATTTACTGTTTTTAAGGTCATTTATTAAGCACCAATCACATACCAAACATTATCTCATTTGAAATTCACAACAACAATGAAAGATAATTCCTATTATTATCCCCATTTTACAGAAGAGGAAACTGAGGCAATTAGAAGTGAATTGCCCAGGGTTCACAGTCAATAAGTACCAGAAGCCTTTGCCTGATAATTCCAACTTCTAATGCATTCCTTCCTTAACTACCTTGCAAAAAATTTTGTATTTATATTACATATTTTCTTCCCCAATAAAATACAAGCTTCCAAAAAGTAGTAATTGTTTCATTTTTTGTATTTGCATCCCTAATCTCTAGCACTAATATGATACATAGTAACTGCCCAACAAATGCTTGTTGATTGATTACTATGAAGATCAAATGATGTTATGTATATAAAGTGTTTCATATAATAAAACATCCATAAAAGTTATTTCTAATAATTACTGTCACTCATTCTTGGTTGAAAGCAAGACCCCACTGTAAAAACCATGAGTCCAGGGAGCCCTCTCCTGCTCACCCAAGAGTTACTATTCCTGGGGTACCAATTAGTATAATGATGACAATAATAAGAACAATAAAAATGATCCTCATTTCTAGAACTAGTCCAAACTATTTTCTTCATTACTCTATATGATGGTATAAGGCTATAAGTCACCTTTCCCCAATAAGAAGAAACTTTAATTTCTATGACTCCTACAACTCAGACCTCAACAGAAATGGATCTAGCTTTTGGCAGGATAAAACCGTAATGGAGATGATGGAGCCTGAACCTAGGGTTTTGTGGGTGGTATTAAGACTAACAAAAAAAAAAGCCTAACTTATCCTCTCTGTCCTGGCAGGGAGAATTGGTTGGCAGCCTTGGTCTCAGTAAGAGAAAAGAATATGCAACATTAGCTACCAGAACAAAGATTAAGATGTGGCAGTAGCAACTGGAGTTGACAGGATAGGGGCACACCTTCAAGAAACACAATTTTTTTAAAAAGTACATAGAAATACACAGTCCTTGATACAAATATTTACTTTACAGTCAAATTGGCTAAAAGAAAATGCTTTGACATATCGGGGTCTATGACTGTTGCCATACATTGCTAGGTCCAGTGACATGAATCAGCAGTCCAAGAAAGAGCCAAAATGCTGCTGCCACATCTGCTAACAAACCAAAAGTTAGACATTGACTGAAGTAATTTTACTGGACCATACATTATCTATGCCTGCAAAGGGTGATTTAAAGGGCTCTCTCTACTTTTATATGCTCTGCTATCTTGCTGCCAAAAGGAAAGGGAAGTAGAAGAAGGGATACTTCCCAGAATATAAAAAGTAAAATAATATTTTTTAAAGAATGAGTAGAAACCTAGAATAAGTCGTTGAAATGCATTTTTTCAGAAAAAATTAATTCAGTTATTTATCCTAAGTATTTTAAGGGAAAAAAATCAATCCTATTTGGCTCATGATTGAAGGTAAAACAAATCCATATTTCTTCTTACCGTTATTAATGAATTAGAAGAAAAAATTCAATAAGATCAAACATTCAAATTTTCTTTACCAGGCATTCACTTTCATTTAATTTAATTTATATTAAAATGGGCATTACACAAAAATGGAATTTACTGTAGCTACTACAGAGAATATTAGATGACTGTACTTTTTATGAAAAACATAAAACTTAAAAAATGTTAAATTTTACTTTTTTTTGCCATGCTCCCCTGGAAGACCTCTTGGTTAGTTGTCAGACTTGCAGCTATATCTTTTCTGGCTAGTTAGCTGATTTTGTGTCAACCAGATACTCAGGAAGAAGGTGATGTTTATCACTTAATATTCACTGTAAAATAGTATAGACAGATGATTCCCCATATTCTTGACCTCACCCAGTGGGTCTCCTAAAGCCTTCTCCAATAATGGTATGTTCCATCTCTGAATAATCAAAGTCATATCAAAATTGATGGGTTACAGTTTGGATATCTCTCACGTTTCCATTTACAAAAAGCAAGGTGAGTGTACCCCTTTAATTCCATTAAAATATCTGCTGGCACATTTTCACAGCTATAAAAATCAATTAATAAGAATTTATTAAGTACACACTTGCTAAGCACTGGAAACACAAAGGAAAAGCAAAAGTAGTCCCTGTCCTCAAAGAGCTTGCATTCTAATGGAATGGACAATACATAGATAATGGAAGGTATAATCAGATGGGAAGACCTTAGAAGCTAGGAAGATTGAGAAAGGTTTTTGGTAAGATACGGGTTTAAAAACAAAAATAAGGATTCTATAAGAAGATTATTGTTGTTATTGAGTCATTTTTCAGGTTGTCCAACTCATCATAACTCTGGAATGTTTTGGCAAAGATTATAGAATACTTTGCCATTTCCTACTTCAGCTCATTTTACAGAAGAGGAAACTGAGGCAAATACAGTTAAATGATATATGCCCATGGTCACATAACTAATATGTGTCTGAGGTGGGATTTGAATTTAGGAAGATGAGTTTTCCTGGCTCTAAACCCAGCATTCTATCTATTGCATTATCTCACTGCCCTAAAGAGATTAGGAGAAAGATTATTCTAGACCTGAGAGACTGTCTATATAAAGGCATGGTTGCAAGTCATGGGGTAGTATGAGTGAAGAATCACAGAGTACATATTGGGTAATAATGTAGTTTTTGTTGCTTGGGGTTTTTTTTTTAAGTTGGGAAGAAGACAGGTTGTGAAGGATTTTAAATGCCAAGCATTTTCTAAAGCTAATAATGAGCTGCTAAAATTAATTGGGAAGGAGAATGAGGCAGTCAGACCTGTACTTCAAGAAAAATCATTTTGTCAACTATGTGGAGAATGGATCGGAATAGTCAGAGACACATGGTAAGACATGATGAGGACCTGGCTGTGTGAGTGAAAAGCATGGGCAATATATGAGGAATATTATAGAGAAAGAAATTATGGGATTTAACAATTAATTAGTTATATAGATTAAAGGATAATATCAAGACTGTGTCCCTTTTTCAAGTCTGGAAACCTAGAGAAGAGGCAAAGAAGGTGACTCAGGGTTTCTTCACATCAAATGGAGCAGATTTGCCTCAAAGTTTTGTGAATCCTAGGGAGAAGTGGAGAAGATGACACGTTCTGGGTTAGTCTTAAAGCCCAAAGGACAAGGCAAAAGATGGTATGTTCCAGCCCTCTCACCTCAGAACAGGGAATGGTCTGATAATAAAAGGACACTTAGATTTCTTAGGGGTACTGTAAGAATTACATTACAAACTAATATTCTGAGGTTTCCTCTCCCAAAATTCTTCATCAATGCCTCCTCACTACATGAAAGTGGTTCTTGATCTTGAAGGCAATGGCAATACAGTAGAATCTTCTCATGGTTCTATTCATCTGGGATGGATTTGGGGATTCACCTGGCAATGCACTGTTTCTGTATCACAACACCAGCCTAGCTAGGAGAGAATCATTACCACAAGGCTACGTGCTAGGTAATGATTTTTTTTTTAATCACATTAAGTTGTGAATTACTGTCTACTTAAATGGGGAGAAAAAGTTCCAAAATCAGTAGCTGGAGTATCTATAGTCATGAAATAATGTATCTTCTGGATTATTTCCAAACTTCAGCATCACTGAAAAACTGAGAACTCTATTCCTTTGAGTAATCATTAGGTTTCCATGTCCCTTCAAAGGTTCTCAGCTAAATCCCAGCAATACCATAAGAATGGCAGTCTCTTCCCAGGCACTGGAAAATACTACTTAACTAAGACATTGTCGGTTGCTCCCTAAGCCTTCAAAAGCAGAACATCCCTACGTTATTTATTGGCACTTAGTTCTTTTTCTTCTTAATCGAAGAAGAGCAAATAGACTTCATTATTGGCACTTTCAATTTACTGCAAAATGTCAGGAAGGGGCTCCAAAGCCATCTTCATGCACATACACAAAAATAATGAGGTTCTTCTTCAACAACTCAGATTTCATCTTGTACTTTCTATCTATTATCTTTGAAAAAAAAGCCTCACAATAGAACAATTCTTTTGGCAAAGCTTTAAAATATATACTCCTATAGTTAATAACCATTTATAAGCATTTAGTGTTATGAGAGATACAAATAAGAATAAGACATGATCCTTGTGTTCAAGACTCTTACATACTAATTCTAATTCAGGAGACATTACAAATAATATAAAATGAAATAATGTAATAAAAATACTGCTATATTATTACATTAGATCATATATATATATATATATATATATATAGCAGTATTTTATTACATAATTTTAACACAAGGTTGAAAATGAACATTTAGAAACGGAAAGCACAAAATATTGTGTTAGTTCACTTCTGTCTGAGGGAAGGGCTATTTAGAGATGCAATTAATTGGGGCAGAGGGTGAAACAGAATACTTTGAGTGGGAGCTAAAATTAGAATGGCTATATTAAGGTCAAATCATGTCAGAACTTAAGTCCCAAAAGGAGTTTTGTCTGTATTCTATACATGAAGGGGTCACTGAAAGTTTCTAAGCATGGATGTGTGTGTGTGTGTGTGTGTGTGTGTGTGTGTGTGAGAGAGAGAGAGAGAGAGAGAGAGAGAGAGAGAGAGAGAGAGAGAGAGAGAGAGAGACTATTACAGATGCACAGAGTACTATTCCATCTTGGAGTAAGAAAATTATATCAAAATTGGTGAGGTATCCACTGGTATCTTTGTAGTAGAATACAAAAAGCAGGATGTGAGCCCCTTTTCTACATTAACATATCTAGTGACATTTTCACAGCCATAAAATCAACAATTATTTAAGTACTTTCTATGTTCCAGGAATTTTGCTAACCACTAAGAATACAAAGGAAAAACAAAAACAGTACCTGCCCTCAAGAAGCTTACACTTGAATGAGAGAGATTATATATAAAAATATATATATATATATATATATATATATATAAAAGCATAAACACACACACACACACACACACAAAAACATGGTTGGTTGATCCTTGTCCTTCAATATCGAAAAACACCAAAACAATATCATTATGAGTGAGACAATTTAGTGTGTCCGACTGTAGCTGATCAGACCAATATGAGTTCAGAATGCTCTACCACAAAAAGCAACTTTCCCTAATCAGAAATCAAACTTGGGGGGGGGGGTGTCAAACCCTAATCATTAGACCACCAGGGACAATAACTTTAGTGCACGCACATACAAAGTAAAAAAGAAGGTACCCTTGATATTTGTCCTTCATTTTCCAAGAAGACCATGACATTAGGGAGGTGAGTCCATGACAAGCACATGAATTGGATTTGAATGTGCAAAGTTATCAGCCTCACTTTATCCTCTGGAACCATCTGGGTCCAGTGGCCAGATATGAATCAAGATGACTGGAAAAGGTCCTAGATGCAAAGGAGACCTTTGGGTTTTTTAAAATTAAGGTCTCTATTAAGTCTCAGTTTAACTGAGGTATTAAGGTGGTAAGAAAGAAATGAAGCATAGTCCAAAAAAAAAAAAAAAATCAACCTAGGAGAGAGAGGAAGATTCAGGATTTCTGGCCCAAACAAAAACAATTGCTATTTAGATTTACTCTGACCCAATCAGGATCCAAACAATGATCATCTGAGGCTTGGCCTGAGACCTATTGTCTCAGGATCTAGTTTGTAGAGAAGATGGAAGATCCAAGAGGAGAAGCACTCAGTTCTCAGAATAGTTCCACCAGGGAGTCAGGTAGTCTTTAGAGTTCTACAAATTTAATTAGTTCTCTGTTGTCTTAAGTTTGGGCATCATGGGAGTTAAGGACTAATTTTCAATAACTGGGAAAGGCTATCACTACATAATTTCAGAAATCATTAATCACATATTCATATATGTACATGCATATACACACACTCAAGTATTTTACCAAGTAGACAGAGATGGTTATGTATGTCTCAAGTCCTCGGAGTTAGAATTTTAGATTTTCATTCAATCTTAGACTTTAATATCTCTATTTAATCATAAAGTGAATTATCTACCAAAATAATAAATGTTCACTACCTTTCAAATAATAAAATGCATTTTTCCTGGCACATAAACCAAGAGCTTTATTTTTATGCTAGCACTGATGTGAAATTACATGTCATGAATTATTCATGCCATCCAATTTAATTCAATTATTTGTACTGAATTCACATCTAATCCATAACAAAATTTAACTCAACCAAAAAAAAAATCCTCCTCTGCACCCTTGAATAATAGATTTCTTGCAATATTTCAAGGAAGATAAGTGGTTATTTGGGTTGAAATGGCAATGCATATTATAGTTGTAATGATGAAAATGATGAAAATAATTTTAACTATTTAACCATACATTTCTATTCTATTTACTGATGGATGTCTCATAATGGAAAGCATACTTAGTGTCTAACAAGAACCAAAGTAGCAAAAAGTCAGGTTTAACTACACACACGGGGGCCAAAGTTACCATTCAGAGCATAGAGAAAAATATAGAAGTCTGGCTTAAGTAGAACCATTGGTTGTTAAGGCTAGGAGTAACTTCTATGTCTAACCTCTCTCCTACACATTTTGGAGAAAAAGAAATAGAAGCCCAGAGAAGTGAATGGAATTACTAACAAAACTGAGACTGGGGTTCCCTCCAAGCATTTCCAAATAATTAATGAATTCTGTGGTTGGGGGGGGTGGGGAAATTTGGGGATAGACAATAGAAAAGTAGAAGAGATGATGCTGTTCAAATTTGATAAGGGAATTATGCCTTATATATACATAAACAAGAAAGCCAACAGAAACAAGAACTGTGAATTAGAGGCAATGTATGCAGTTGAAAACTCAATGGATTTGGAATAAGAGGATCTGATTTTCTCAGATCAGAGAAATTGAGAGTTGGAAAGGATTTCTGAGGTTCCCTAGTTTAACCCATGCCCCACTATGACATACTCACAAAATGGCTCTTCTAGTCTCCACTTGAAGACCTACAAGAAATGGGAATTCAACTTCCCTTAATTAGGCAGAATTAGGTTCTATCTCTGCTTGGCCCTCTTTGCTAGAGAATGTTCTCTAATAACAAGCCTATATTTGCATCGTTACAACCTCTATCTTAGCACTCCATGTTCTGCCCTCTGAGACCAAAGAGGACAAGTATAATCCCTCCTCCACAAGACATTTTCAAATACTTGAAGACATTGGCATGTCCTCCCCTGTCTTCTTTTTTTGCAAGCTAAATGTCCATTTTCTTTAATAAATCCTCATAAGACCTTGATTCAAGGTCCTTATCATCCCAACTGCCTTCCTCTAGATGCTCTCCTCAAGCTTATCTAAATTCTGCCACATACTTACTAACTACACCCAAACTAAAACTCTCTGTTATAAAGTGAGTGGGGTTGGACCAGATTAACTTTAATGCTCCTTTCAGCTCTAGATCATGAGATCTTCTTTTGCTAAGTATATATCATATAGTAGAATTACCTTGACCTCACAAATAACAAGGTTGTATGTGTTTATTTTTAAGATTAGTACATTATTTGGCAATAGAAAAATAGAGAGAGAAATAGCCTTAAAGTCTGGGTTCGATATCTGCCTCTGATAATGACCATGGGAAAATCATTTAACTTTCCAGTGCTTTAGGCATCTCACCAAAGCTAAGTTACAGACTCATTGTCCATCTTCACCAGTAGATGGAGGTCCCTTTACCAATGACATCAAAGGACTTCACCCAAACATGTATGTACACATGCGTGTTTGTGTGTGTTTGTGTGTAATGTGCTTCTGTATCTATTCTCTCACTATTCTCATCAATTTTTAAAGTACGGTGGTACTAAGAGAAGTACAAAATTTCCTAAAAAATATATGTATATATAATATGTAAGATATATATTTTTTTTCTTTAAAGAAATAAAAATTTCCTTTAAAAGATGCTAATGGAACCTTCCATACTTTGTGGACAAGTGAGTATAAATTTCATTTTAGTCTTTAGGAAATAACTTGTGCAAAAATTTCTAAATCTTTAACTCATTTACTTTGAATCCTCTATTAAAGTTTTATCCCAAGATTTCATTGTGGTACTGGTGATAATCCTGAATTTTTTTATGGTTATGTTATAGAATTACTTGGACAGCTATGTGGTACAAAGAATAGATCTTGGAGTCTGAATGACTTAATGACTTATCTTACTGACTGCAAATCTGGTCTCAGACACTTACTAGCTGTGTGACTCTGGGCAAGTCCCTTAACCCTACTTGCCTCAGTTCCCTTATCTGTAAAATGAATTGGAGAAGGAAATGACAAAACATTCCAAGAAAACCTCAATTGGGCTCATGAAGAGTTAGACCCAACTGAAAAACTGATATCTGAAAAAAGACTGAAAAACAATAATTACATATTCTTATAGTATTAAAATCTGGCAGGTCCTAGAAAATTGGAAAGCCTTCAAAGACCAGACTGTCCTCTCACATAAAATTGTCAGAGGTTCACAGTTGCTCACAGTTAGAAAGTGATTTGAGGAATGGGGGGGGGGGTGTCCTATGGCAACTCTCTAAGGCCATGTAATTTAAAGTAACAATAATAAATCTCTATTTTGGGATCCATCAAACTATCTACAATCTAATGAAGAGAATTTTTGAATATTCTCATTTAATCACTCTGCTTATCTGCTAATAATAAAAGTTTCCTCAAAGATATCAAAAGTAGGAGTCATTTGAAGAATCAATGGAACCACTGAATGATCATTGAGTAAGGGAATGTGTGTATCTATAGAGAGATATGCATATGCATGTATATATATATATATATATATATACATGTGTGTTAATGTATGTATATGTGCAAGATTACACGTGAACTAAGTGGGCAAGGGGTCACCATCAAGAAAAAAGAAAACATTCCCAGTCACCCCTCTCCACAAACAATGTGAAAATTTGTATCAGACCTTCTCCAAAGGCATCTCCTCACCATCAGTACCATTGCTTTTTTTTTTCAATATACAACCCTCCAGGTCATTACTGCCATCAAACTCTCCTGTAGACCCTCCCAATCAATTCAGTACTCCAATAAGCTGGTATTTCCCTTGATCCAAGACATACTCTCACGTTCAATACATTCAGTCCAATTTCTTCCCAGGCATTCTCCTCCAATCTTTCTTTTTCCACTGCTTCCTCTGGAATGTCTATTTGATCATTAACAGATTCCTATTCATTCAACTCGAAAACATTTATTAAGTGCCTACTATTGCAAGGCAACTTGCTAGGCACAAATTCCGACCTAATGGAGTTTACAGTATATTGGAGAAGACAACATGCACAGGTATAAGTGTATTCTAAAAATATACAAAAATTTTAAAAAAGCAAATTTGAGGGAAGGAGGCATTAGCAGTTGGAGGGCAGAGGTTCAGGAAAGGCTTATGTAGACATGGTGACTAAATTGAGGGTTTTATAATTTTTTTTTTTTTTGGTTTTTGCAAAGCAATGGGGTTAAGTGACTTGTGTCTGAGGTCACATTTGAACTCAGGTCCTCCTGACTCAAGGGTCAGTGCTCTATCTACCACCCACTGAAATGAGTTTTGAAACTAGCTAGAGATTCTAAAAAATAGAGGTAAGAAGACAGTGATTTATAGGTATGGGGGGACATCCAATAAAATGGACTCATAAATGAGGAATAGCAAGAATGGCAATTAGAATAGAATGCATTAAGGGGAGTAATATATAAGGCTAGAAAAGTAGGTTGAAACCAAATATATTTTGAAGGACTTTGAATCCTAAACAGAAGACTATGTATTTGATCCTAGAGGCTTTAGGGAGCCAGTGGAATATATTGAGTAGGGAATTTACATTGTCAAATGAGTGATTTAGTATATGTGATTATGTTTGCAGCTTTGTAGAGGACAAATTAGCAAAGGGAAAGACACTTGTGAAAGAGTCTAAAGTAGAATAGTGGCCACATTAATGGCAAGAGGGAATGGATGTGAGAAATACTGCAGAGCTAAAAATAAGACAACAGCTGATGGTTATGTAGAGTGAATGAGTGATAGGGAGGAGTTGAGTATGAAGGAAGCTTCAAAACTAAGTAACTAGAAAAATAGTGATCTATCCAACAGTAACACATAAGTCTGGGAAAAGGACAAGTTTATGATGAGGGGAGAGGGAAGTTGAAGATACTGAATTGTATTTTAGACAGACTGAATTTGATATGGCAACAAGAAAACTAATTCAAAATATCCATTAGGCAACCCAACTTGAGGCTAGAACTCAGGAGAAAGATGAAGGCTGGTAATATAGATTTGGGAACCATCTGCATAGTGATAATATTTAAGCCCATGGGCTTTTGAAGTTATACAAAAAGAGAATATAGAGAGAGATGAGATGAGGGCTCAAGACAGAGCCTTCAGCTATATTCACAGTAAGGGGGATACAATATGAATGGCAAATTCAGCAAAGGAAATACAATTAATCAACTAGGTAGAAGAACCAAGAGAAAGCAGTGCCACTAAAATCAAAAGGAATGAGAGCATCTAGAAGAAAAGAGTGATTAAGAGCTTAAATCATTGCACTGATGTAAAAAAAAAATGAAGACTGAAAAAAGTCATTAGATATGATAATCTAAAAATCTTTGATAATTCAGGAAATAGTAATCTCATTTTACTGTAGTTTGAGAAGCAAGATTCCAAAAGATCAAGGAAAGAGAAGGGGTGGCAAAAAGAGAGGACAGCATTTTCCTAGCAAAGTGGCCAACAAGGAGGGAACAGATATGAGATAACAATAACAATAATGTTAGCACAAGATTTTACACAAACTAATAATAATGTTTGTCCTCCATTCTCGAAGAAGACCATGGCATCAAAGAGGTGATGCTATGACAAGCACATGAATTGAATTGGGGGGGGGGGGGGTGCTGTATTAAGTCACTAGTCTTACTTTTTCCAGGATGACCAGAGAAAGCCTTGGATGTGAGGCAGAGTTAAGTGACTTGCCCAAGTTCATACAGCTAGTAAATGTCAGATGTTGGATTCAAACTCCTGTCCTCCAGATTCCAAGGTCAGTGAGCTATGTACTGCACCAGCTAGCTTCCATGGATATGAGATAACAGCTTTAGGAGATAGTAGAATCAAATAAGTGGATTTTTTTTTGAGTAGGTAAGGTGGTCTTACATATGTTTGCAGAGTGATAAGGAGCCAATATATAGAGAGGAACTGAAGATTGTAGAAGATAGACATGATCAAATGTAAAAGGATATTGACCTTGTAGTATGAGTAGATGCTTAATACAAGTTTAATTAATTGAAACAAGATTTATATTCCTAAATTACTTTTTGAAATGAATAGATATAAGGAGCTTTATAAAAGATTGGAAAATGTGCAGCCTACTCTAAATCTGACAAATTCAATAATAAATAAAAAGAAGGGACATTTTTGGCATTCCTCTAGAGATTCTGAAGGAATATGTGAAATTATAGAATTGGTACTAACGTGTGACTCATTACTACTAATGGTCACTGAGCCAGAAGATGGTAGCATCTGTCTCCCAACTAGTAAATCTGTTATTCAAGATAAATAGGAAAAATCTACCATAAAAGGTAAGATCCCCCACTTCACACCTCTCAGACTGGCCATTATGATCAGAAAGAACAATGATCAATGTTGGAAGGGATGTGGGAATTTAGGACAATAATACATTGTTGGTGGAGCTGTGAACTCATCCAACATTTCTGGAGAGCAATTTGGAATTATACCCAAAGGGCAACAAAAATGTGCATACCCTCTGATCCAGCAATACCACTATTGGGTCTATACTCTGAAGAGATCATGAAAAAGGGTAAAAACATCACTTGTACAAAAATATTCATAGCAACCCTGTTTGTGGTAACAAAGAATTAAGTGAATGTCCTTCAATTGGGGAATGGCTTAACAAAATGTGGTATATGTATGTCATGGAACACTAGGAGGGATGGGAATTCAGGGAAGACTGGAGGGATTTGCATGAACTCATGCTGAGCGAGATGAGCAGAACCAGAAAAACACTGTACACCCTCACAGCAACATGGGGGTGATCATCAACCTCAGTGTACTGGCTCATTCCATCAGTGCAACAATCAGGGACAATTTGGGGCTCTCTGCAAGTGAGAATACCATCTGTATCCAGAGAAAGAATTGTGGAGTTTGAACAAAGACCAAAGACTTTATTTAATTGGGGGGGGGGGGGAAACGTTATCTTATTATGTAATTTTGCTATCTCTTATTCTTTATTTTTCTTCTTTAAGGATATGATTTCTCTCTCATCATATTCAACTTAGATCAATGTAAACTATGGAAACAATGTAAAGACTAACAGACTGCCTTCTGTTGGGGGGGGGGGAGGGAAGCAGGAGTGAGGGAAAACTGTAAAACTCAAAATAAATAAAATATTTCTTTTATTTAAAAAAAGGTAAGATCCCCAAACATTTAAGTAAGGAGAAAGAGACACACAAAGATAGAGAGGAGAGAGTGACAGAGATCAAGCTTATTCCTTGTCAGCCTATACAAATACAAGCAAAACAGCCCCTGTTCATGGAGGAAGACAACACAAACCTGAAAGGGTTTGAGGAGGGGATACATTCTAGCACCTTGACTTGTGCTTTTGAGGAAGTGCTTGGTAACCTGGATTCAGGCAAGATAAGTTAAAAGCTGACCTATCAACCTGGAAATCTAAAGACTAAAACCAGATATGCTCACAATGAGTGCAATTGCCAGTATGGCATTCCTTAAACTTTTCTTGATTTAGGAAAAGGAAAACCTTACTCAGCTGCTAAGATTCTATGGCCCTTACTCTTTTCAAGGGCTGGAGTCATTCTGTGTTTAACTACTCATCCCATTGCCTACCACCCTATGGGGTTGTAGACCTGTTCTCTGAGCTAGTAACAGAAACCGTATTAACAAAGCAACCATTTCTGCTGCCATCTCAGATCATAATGACCTTGACATAACAGAGGCTTAAATAACAGGGTCATATTGTACTGTGTCATCAGTTTGCTACATTTAAAACCTTTACTTTCAGCTCAGTCTCCTTCACATTTCATTATAAACCCATGCATTTTTATGGGCAAATTATATAGCAATATTAACACATTCCAAAGATAATATAGAAGATAACAGATCACATGGAGTTAATAGCTGTAATTCACTGGAGTGCTCTTCTAGAAATATACACAGTGTGGCTCATCTAGGCAGGGCGGGAATGGCAGCAGATCCTAATGAGTGAACCATAGCTATGTACAATCATAACCTGAAGAAGGGTACTGCTAGCTAAAATATATATTGGAAGCTCTCTGTGTTCATGGAAAAGTTTCTAGAGGTCCTCTATAGTAGGAGTGATCCTCAAATTCTCAAAATAGAGATGGAGAGGGAAAAGATAAGGAGAACCATATGGATTCTAAGTGGATAGAACTCTGGGCTTCAAAGTCAGAAAAATGAGTTCATATTCTGCCTCAGACCCTTATTAGCTGTTTGAGCAAGACATTTACTGCCTTTTTTTTTAGACTTGGAGACCTCTAAGGTCCCTTTCAATTCTGAAGCTATAATGCTGTGATCATAGTCTGAAACAAAGAGAGGAAGAACTTCTAAAACTAAGAACCAAAATTTCCTTCCCCAAGTTCATAATTATTCCCACATTCCCTTTATCCTCTTCCCCACAGTGAGGGACTGGATAGATGGGAAGAAACCAGGCTGTAATGAAAGTAGAAGACAAAGTTAGTCTAAATTTTTACAAGAAGAGTTTAATAGCAGTCCCGAAGCTTTCTGTCATTCTAAATCAGATATCTGTCATCTGTGATATGCTAATCACTTAAAGGCAACAATAAAGTTTATTTTCAGACATACATATATTATTTAAACCTGAAAGGTAGCTTAAAGATTATCTGTTCCAACTCCCTCATTTTGCTGATAAGCAATCAGAAGCATAGAGTTTTGGTGACTTGCCAAGATCATAGAGCTAACCACTTGGATGAACCATAATCGGGGTATATGGTTCCCATCTCCCAGTACATGTATTCCCCCTAAACTAGCCACCAGGAAGTCACTATACAAAATTATAGAGCAGCTTTAAAAAAAAGTTTCTCCTCTCCCTTCTCCTCCTCTGTCATTTTTCCCCTTGACTTTTAGATATACAGAATTCCTCAAGCAGGGCTAACTTCTACCTCTAAAGTGTCTACTCCTCCAAACTGTCCCTTCTTTCATTTTTCCCCAAAATCATGTTGATTGCATTAAAGCACTGAAAATAAACCAAAACAATCAATAATAGGGTTAACTCTGAGTTATGTGAATAAATTTGAATATGTATCCCAAAAAAGGAACTTAAAACATAAATTAATGTCTAACTGTGGTCCAAGTAAGTAAGATTTTTTTTGCATGTAGTTTGACTAATACATGACTGAACCACAGTCCAAATTTGTCTGCCAAGGAATAAATTACATGGAATTTGTATCATTTAGCAGATTGTGGCAGCATACACTTTCCCATTCAGCCATTTCTTCAAAGGCTAGGGCCACAGGCCTCACAGAGTGTTGTATATACAACATGGCCAATAAATAGTGAATAAATGAGTGAATGAATGTGTAAATGAATCAATGTCATTGGCCTCATAACCTCATATGAAAAAGCTTGACATTACATAAGTAGCAAACATAAAAACAATAGAATTCTTTAAAAGACAAAAACAGGGGCAGTGAGGTGGTGTAGTGGATAAAGCACCAGCCCTGGAGTCAGAAGTACCTGGGTTCAAATCCGGTCTCAGACACTTAATAATTACCTATCTGTGTGGCCTTGAGCAAGCCACTTAACCCCATTTGCCTTGCAAAAACCTAAAAATAATAAAATAATAATAATAATAAAAAAAAGACAAAAATAAACTGATGTGACAGATATCAGCAACAATGATAAATGTTTTATGATGAAGTAATGAAAAATATTTATTAAGCACTATGTGCTTAGAATTAAGGATACAAATATCAAAACAAAGACAGACTCTACTTCAAAAGACCTTATATTTTAAAAGGATGAAATGTACATATGTGTGTGTATGCAAATAGTGACAGACAAACTCAATGGACTATGGGAAGTAGAAATATAAACCTTCCCAATCATGATGGCTCTCCTGATTTGATTATAGTTCTAGAATTGGAAAGTGGGGGGAGAAGGTGGTCAAAACAGAAAGTACAGCAATCTGAGAACACTTGAACAAGAATTAACAGGGCAAGTAGGACTTCAAGGTGGGAATTCCAAAGCTAAAAGTATGGAGTCCTACAGGGTATATGGTCTATGTCGCAGCAGAGAAGCTGGTGATGAGATAAAAGTTGATGCTTGTCTGGATCCACAACAATATAAAGGACCTTGTGAGGAACTGATCAATCAGGAAGGAAGAGTCCTAAGGCAGGCATTCCAAACAATGACCAATGTTAGCCCAAGGAATTTGTTGGGGGGCAGGGATGTAGCAAGATGAAGAAGCCAACAGAACTTTGGATTTCAGGAAAATTTCTAAATTCAAATATTCTCATCTCAAAGAGACAGACTGACTTACTTTAATGAAATGACATCTTTCATCAAGACAGGCTATATACCTCTGCCAGTAAAGATGTGGGATCCAGGCTTTTCTTTTAGAGCAATTATAGGTTCACTTATGACCGAAAATTAAGGTTAATTTAGCATTTTTTTGTCAACTCCTCACAACCACTTAAAATTGAGCCAATGGAGTACAGATTTTTAAATAATATGAAAGAAAGAGAAAACACAATGACAAAGTAGCTATAAGAAGGGATCCAAGTTTTTTCTAGTTATGTCTTAACTTTGCAATGAAGTATCTTTTATGGATCATTATCATAAAAGGCACTTCAACAAATCAGCTATATTTAGTCAACATTATCTTTGCAAGACAATTCATAGTCTAAAAGAGAGGTGTCAAACTAGCTGGAACCAAATTAAAATGTATATGGGAAATGTTAAACAAAATAAACAAAAATGCAATACAACATAGTGTTTATTTGTGATTTTCTCAAACTTTTTTAAATCTGACACCACTACTCTAAAAGAGAGAACAAACATACATGAAGCCATTGTCTTTCCATTCTGCAGTGTTCTTTCTTGGAAGCTCCTCTCTGTCTGGGTGACCAGTTTTTTCAGGTTGACCTTGACCACTCAGGATTCATCATTACAGAACAGAGAAGTACTCTCCTGATACAGCAGCCACCTCCTTTCCTCTAACAAAACTCACTTATCCTGTGTCCCATTCTTTTTCAACTAGCTAGGATATTAGGAAAATCTAATCAACCAATCTTTAATGAAGGGTTAATGATTAATAACAGTGACATAATATAGCACTCCAAGGACATATTTCTATAAACACATAACTCTTACAAACATATGTTAATGAAATAAAGTGCATGTCTAATGGTGACAAGCCAAATATTGTCAGGTCAGTGAAAAAGATGCTTAGAACAGGGGAATGTTTCTAGTCTATTTTATCTGACACAAGAATAAAGGAATTTCAGAACACTGTGAAATTACTTACCTCAATTTCTCACTAAAATCATTCATACTATAAAACCAAATCTATCTCAACTTCAACCATAATATTGATTCAAACTATCTCAAAACTTTATGAGTCTTGCTCTTGCTCATTAAAAAACATTATGTGAGCCCCCAAAAGAAATGTTTGTAGATTGAGCACTAACAGGTCATATTTAAGATTCACTGATAGAGATAAGGATTGAACCTGTGATTTCATAGTTATGGAAATGCCCAGATGAGGAATCTCCCTCTACTAATATCTTGGCATCTTAGAAGATAGCCTGTAAGAGGGAGAAGTTAAATCATTTGCCAAGAGTCACAAAGTTAGCATTTGCTAGAAGATGGGAACCTGAATCTTCCTAGCTCTGAATTTTCTACCTATTGTCAGGTTTCATCTCAGACCCATTGATACACAAAAACATTTTCTTAAAATTGAGAATTTGTGATAAAAGAGTTAAAACCAACTTTCCACAGTATAAAATCAAGCTGTGTGGATCTAACTAGCAACAAAACTAAACTGTGGTTTTTAAAGTCCAAACCTGCATGCATTTTTTTCCTCCTGGTCTTAATTTGTGTTTTGCTGTGCTCAACAATTTTAATGCCAAGAGGAAAGAAAAAAGTCAGAAAGAGAACACATTGGTCTGAACCTGGAGAGTTGATCTAATTGAACTGAAAAATTAAAACCCTTCTCCATCTGTTCAGTACACCTGCTGATGGAGCACCACCACAGGTAGGAAGGAAATCCATCAGAGACATGTTATAAATAGATTTTTATTTCATCTGCTCAAAGCCTGGCAGTCAGGGGGAGAAGTGCTGCCTGTTCAAGTAGCAAAGCAATAATTGCACTGCTTTTATGTTTAGGTGGAAAGTGTAAAGAAACAAAGGACTTGAGAGGAAAGATAGGATCCCATGGGCTGAGATATTATGGGGGAAGTCAGCCCAAGAGGTGACAGAAAACTCTCCAGAACAAAATTTTAAAGATGTAAAGAGATATAAGTCCAAATATAGATGAAAAATGCGAATTGTATGAAGAGACTAATATGTATGCCATCCACCAACATATATACTGAAAATAATATGTACAGTAGATGCAGTGTAATATATGTGTGTGTGTGTGTGTGTGTGTGTGTGTGTGTGTGTATATATATATATATATATATATATATATATATATATATATATCCCTTCCCTTGTTCCTCCCTTTTCAGCTAAATCTATGATTCTAAATATGATCTATGATGGAAACAAGACCAGAAAACAGAGCATTAATACAAAACTGATATAATCCTCAGATTGAGCCTTGGGGGTGGGGGAAGCTAATACATTTTTTTAAAATGCTATTGTTTAAAAAAAGATTAGAAAAGGAATAAGACCACTGCTCTTGGTGGATTGGATGCTGAGGATGGAGACAAAGCCCAATTGCTAAAAACTTGATTTGCTTTTCACTTCAACGAAAATGATCTCTGGAGTAGAAAAGACACAATAAAAATAACAAATAAAGAGTTGATAGCCAGGATAAACAAGCTGGTAGGAAAACATCAAACCACCCTTGATAAATTCAAATCAATCAACTCAGATGGGTTATATTCTTGGTTAATACAAGAACTAGAAGAGAGGACTTGTGTGCCATTGCTGGTGATATGTGAAAGACTGAGGAGAATGGTAAAAGTTCTATAGAACTGAAAAAAAGAGCAGATTGGAATTTTCAAATCCTAGACCAGTGAGCCTGACTTTGATGATCATGAAGAACATCTAGGGAAGCATGCAGTCATCAAGAAGAGCTGCACACACACAGGTCTGACTGCCAAACCAAACTCATTTCCTTTTTAGACAAGGTTATGAAAATCGTAGATCGGGGCAATGCCATAGACATAGTTTAACTAGATTTTAGGAAAGTAATTAATAGAGTCTCATACTATTCCCATCAGGGGAAATGGAGAAATGTCAGCTAGATGATAGTAAAATTAGATGAATATAGAACTGACTGATTGGCCAGAATCAAAGAGTAATCATTAATGGTGTGATGCCAACTTAGCAGGAGATACTGAGTGTAATATCTCCCAGGATCTGTGCTTGGCCCAGGCTGTTTTAACAGTTTTTTCTCGGACCTGAAGAAGGACATAGATAGGTTTTTTTTTGTCAAATTTGTAGATCATGTAAAATGGGGAGGAATAGCTGAAAACATCAGAAACCAAAAAATATTAACAGTCTACCATCTGACTGAAACCAATAAGATGATATTTAATAACTTTTACAGATGGGTTCAAAACAGCAACTTTAAAGATGGGGGAGGAATGCTTAGACCACTTTGTCTGAAGATCTGAAAGTGTTTATGGACTAGAAGGTCAATATAACTCAATTGTGTAAATAGAAACCCAAAATAAGCAAATGTACTCTTAGGTTGCACTGAGATTATTTGTAGCTACCAGAACAATGCAGGGATGGTCTCATTGTACTCTGACAAGGTCAGATAAAATCTGTAATGTTATGTTCAGTCCTGGTCATTGCACTTTAGCTACAACATTGATAAACTGTAGAATGTATTAAGGAAGGCAAACAGAATGGTAAAAGGCCATAAGGTCATGCCCCAGGAGGATAGCCTGAAGAAACTGGGAATATTTGGCTTATAAAAGAGAAGGGCAGACATAATATCTCTCTTCAAGTATTTCAAGGCATTTCACAATACAGTGGGGTAAGTAACACTTGTTTTGGTTGGTTCCCAAGGACAGAATGAAGAAGCAACAGCCATGCTGGCTAAAAAAAACCAACTTACTAATAATTAAGCCATCCAAAAGTACCTTAGGAGGTACTCCTTTGAAGTCTTTAAGAAAAGTTAAATGACCACTTGTATATGTTGCTGTTAGGATTGTTTTGGGGTGTGGGTAATAGCTGACCACCAAGGTTGCTCCTAGCTCTGAGATTCTGTGATTAAATTAAACAAAACATGTTAAGCATTTACTTTGTACAGAGTACTGACTTACAGCATGATAAGATGTTGAGAAATACTCTATAATTTCCTTTTTCACAAGGAAATACTTCCATCCCCTGCACAAACCCTACATCCTAACCAAACTGGACTTCTCATCATTTTTTAGACACAGTCAGTACTTTCCCATGTCTATGCTTTTATGCTCTACTAGGCTATATAAGATACTAAGAGGAAAGAAAAGAGCTAATTCCTATCCTCGGTGAGATTACATTCATGATATGTAATGAAAGCATGAAATACATGAAAAATATAATAATTCAAAGGAAAGAATGCTGAAGGCACAGGAGCAATTTAGAAGGCAAAACTGAAAAAATACAAAATTATATTCAGTCATTCTCTCAATATTCAATGGATATTTATTAAGAACCTTCATACCAGCACATTGCACTATGCTGGTCCCCAAAGAAAATGCTAAGATAAATAAAATATGTTCCCTGCTTTCAAGAAGTTTATGACCTAGTAGAAAATAACTTCAATGTGAAATATCATGAGTAGTTGGAAAAATTAACAACTAAGTACAAGGAAGAGAAGACGAAAAATCAGGCAGAAAAAGATCAAATCAAACATGAAAAGAGACAAGATCAAGGAAGGCATTATGGAAGATAAATTTTAAGCAGAGGTAAATGAAGACAGACAGCATCCTAGGCATGATTTATTTAATATTTTCACTTCTTGTATTCTATGTTCTGGCTCAACTGGCCTACTTGTCATTCCCTAAATATGGTGTTTTATTTTCTAATTCTGTGCCTTTGCATATACTGTCTGCCATGGTTGGATTGTACTCTTTCCCCACATCTACTTTTTGGGATCTCTAGTCATATCTCAAAAGCAGTCTATTTTGACCTGCACCATCTGTAGCTGTTGGTGCTCAATCCCAAGAAACTACTTTGTATTTAACCTTTTATGAGCATATTGTTTCCACCACATAGAATGTGAGTTCCTTGAAGGAAAGAAGAGTTTTTCCTCTCTATTCTCAGATGTAGCATGTTGCTGGTTACACAGCAAATGCTTAATTTAATGAATGAGCATAAATAATGTATTATCTAAAACTCAAATGCAGTAGTATCATAGAATCTCAACATTGGAAGGAATCTCAGGAACCAGTTAATCTAAACAGTGTAGTGAAAAAAAAATGGTAGAAATGGAAAGACTTGGGTTCAAATTCTAACTGACTTGGAACAATTCATTTGTTTTCACTGGATCAAAGTTTCACCATCTGCAAAATAAAGATGATAAATTAAAGGACTTCAAAGTTCTCTTCTAGCTTAAAATTTATGATCCCATCACAAAGTGAGCTCACACAAAAAAGAATTACTAATATACACCCAACACAGATTTTTCTTAAAATTGAGCACTGAGGGATGGAGCCAAGATGGCAGCATGAAGGCAGGAATTCCCAGAAACTCATTACCCCCAAAACTCCCAAAACTGTCAAATTATGACTCTAGTCAAAATTTAGAGGGGCAGAACCCACAGAAAGACTGAGTGATACAATTTCCCAGTCCAAGACAACTTAGAAGTTCTACAGAAAAGGTCTGTTCCACCGGGACCAAGGGTTGGAAAAAACTGCAACACAGCTGCAGCCACAGTGCAGCCAGGCTGGGTGCCCAGATCCCTGGGGGCACCTGGGTCTGAAGAGGAGGTGGTTTTCAGACCCCTTGGACTGAAGGGGTGTTGAGGGAACTCTGCTGCCACCAGAGTAAGTGCAAAGTGCCAGCCTCAGAGCAGTCCTACAGAGGAAGTCGGCAGAGCCACCCAGCATCTCCAGAGTTCTCAGCCCATAGGAAGTAAAGGGGTTGGGGGAGACTGCAGAGGTCTCTCAGCTCTCCCTGGGACAGGACTCATCTGTCTGTCCACACTCAGATCCAGGTTGCAGTTTGGGCTCCCACACCACCATAGCCCAGCAGGGACCATCCTCACAGTTCCAGGGCAGAGGGGAGGGCCTGTAGTCATCCTCATCCCAGAGTACAAGCAAGAGAGAAGTCAGTTTCTCATAAGACCTTGGAGGAGGGGAAGCTAGGTGGTGAAGTGGATAGAGCTCCACCCCTGGAGTCAGGAGGACCTGAGTCCAAAGCCAATCTCAAACACTTAATAATTGCCTAGCTGTGTGACCTTGGGAAAGTCACTTAACCTCATTGCCTTGCCAAAAAAAAAGACCTTGGAGGAATTAAGGTCCCTATGGGTTGCCCCCAACTCCTCTCCCCCCCCACCCAAGCCTTGGAAGTACAGTAAAACCTTGAGAATGAGGAAATAAGCAAACAACAAAAAAAGAGGAATCTGGCCATAGAAAATTATTTTGATCCAATCGAGGATCAAAACACATACTCAGATGATGACAAAATCAAAGCTTCTACATCCAAAACATTCAAGAGAAATAGAAAATGGGCTATTGGTGAGCTCAAAAAAGAATTTGAAAAGCAATTAAGGGGGGGTAGAGAAAAAATTAGGAGGAGAAATGAGAACAATGCATATAAATCATGAAAACCAAATCAGCAACTTGGTGAAAGAAATACAAAAAAATATTGAAGAAAATAACATATTAAAAACCAGTTTAGGTCAAATGGAAAAAGCAACATAAAAGGCAAATGAGGAGAAGAATGACTTAAAAAGCAGAACTGGCCAGTTGGAATAGGAGATAAAAAAGTTCTCTAAAGAGAATAACTTCTTCAAACGCAGACTGGAACTAAAGGAAGCTGATTACTTTGTGAGAATGTAGGAAGAAATAACAACTATACCAAAAGAAAACCAAAATTAGAAGATAATGTGAAATATCTCATTGGAAAAACAACTGACTGAAAACAGATGCAAGAGAGATAATTTTAAAATTATTAGGCTACCTGAAAGTCATGACCAGGAAAAAAGTTTAGACTTCATTTTTCAAGAAATATTATAGCAAAATTGTCCTGAGATCCTAGAAGCAGAGGATAAAATAGAAATTGAGGGAATTCACTGGTCACCTCCTGAAAGACATCCCAAAAGAAAAACTTCCAGGAATATTATAGCCAAATTCCAAAATTCCCAAGTCAAAGAGAAAATACTAAAAGTTACCAGAAACCAACTACTGTAATTCTATAGTCAGGATTACACAGGATCTGGCAGCATCTTCATTAAGGGCTCATAGGGCTTGGAATATGATATTCTAGAAGGCAAAAAAATCTTGGTTTACAACTGAGAATCAACTACCCAGAACACTGAACATCCTCTTTCAGGGGAAAAGATGGACTTTCAATGAAACAGGGGATTTTCAAACTTTCCTACTGAAACAACGAGAGCTGAGCAGAAAGTTTGATGTCCAAGTACAGGACTCAGGTGAACCATAGAAGGGGGGGACAAGAAGGACTAATTATGAGAAACTTAATGATGTTGAACTGCTTATATTCCTGCATGGGAAGAAGATACTGATAACTCATATGAACTTTCTCAAAAGAGCAATTAGAAGGCGTTATATAAACAGGTGATAAAGGAAATTACTGGGAGGAAGAGAAAGGAGAGGAAGAAGGCACTAAGACATTTCACGAGTCAAGAAAAAACTTTTACAATGGATTGGAATGGGGGGAAGGCAAGGGGGGATGAGTGAGCCTTCATTCTCATCAGATAGGGCTCAGAGAGGAAATAACACACACTATTTTAATAGGGCAAAGAAATATATCTTACCATAGAGAAAAATGAGAGGAAAGGGATGGGATAAGGGGGAGGGGGGAGGGAAGGGGGAGTAGGTGATAGAAGAGTGGGAAGATTGTGGGAGAGGGTACTCAGATACAACTCAGTTCTGAACAGGGACAGGATGAAAGAAGAGAAAGAATAGAATAAATGAGAGTGGGGAGGAATAGAGTGGAGGGAAATACAGCTAGTGATAGCAACTATGGGAAAAATATTAAAGCAACTTCTCTGGTGGCTATGATGGGGAAGGCAATTCATCCCAGAGACAGAGCCATTGGAACCTGAATACAGACTGAAGTACACTTTTTTATTCTCTCTCACTATTCTTGAGTTTTCTCATCTTTTGGGGGGAGGAAGGTTTGTGATTATTCTCACAACAAGATTATTGTAATAATATAAAATAATCAAAAAATAAATTTTCCAGTATAAAAAAAATAAATTTCAAAAGAAAAAAAATTACCACTGAGACAAAGTGAAGTGAGCAGAACCAAAAGAACACTATACACAATACAGCAATATTGATCAACTGTTGAAGACTTAGCTACTTTGGATCAAAACAAGGATCCAAAATAATTCCTGAGGACTCACAATGAAAACTGTTATCCACATCCAGAGAAAAGACTTACAAACTCTTGAGTGCAAATTAAGCATAGTGTTCTTGCTTTTTTATCATATAGTTAACATATAAATATGTCTTACATAATTTCAAATATATAATTGATATCATATTGCTTGCTCACTCAATGAATGAGGAAGGAGTGGGAGACAGGGAGAGAATTTAGAACTTAAAAATAAATATTTTTTAAATAAAATGTCTATTGAGAAAGGGTCTTCAAACTTCACTGGCAATTATGCTTTTGAATTCCTACTATTTTTCCAAATTTTTCCTAACGTAGAGCCTCTTTACAACTTCTCCCCATTGTTTATAGTTCTGTCTTCTGAAGTCAAACAGAATTAGAACAATTCTAATATCTAATATGCTACAACACAAGAACTTAAAGAGAACTATCATATCCTCCTCGAAGTCTCTTCTTTCCAAGTTGAACACTTCTAGTTCCTTCCACAATAATCATAAGGCATGACTTCAAGACTCATATTACCAATCTCATCTCCTACTCTGGACATGTGAAAGCTTATCAATGTCCTAATTAAGTTATACTGTCCTGCTAATATCACAAAGAAATCATTGATAAGAAGAAAGTTCCCATACACACCAAATATTTATAGCAGCACTGTTTTAAGATAATAAAGACCTGGAAACAAAGTAGATGCTCACAAACTGGAGAATGGTTAAAAACATTGTGGTATATGAATATAATAGAATATTACTATGCTGGAAGAAATGATGACTATGATGACTTCAAAGAAGCAAGAAAAGGTCTACATGAACTGACACATAATAAAAAGTATGTAGAGCCAAGAAAACAATAATCATAAGGACTACAACAAAGTAAGTGCAAAGAACCACACAGACACCCAAAAGTGAATACTGAAAAATTATAAAGACTGAGCATGACTCAAAAGAAGAAATATGAGAGGACATTCCTAACATTTCACTTTGCAGAAGCATGAAGGCTACAAGTGTTGTGCCTTATACACGTTTTCAGACACTTCAGTTTATTGACCAGTTGTACTGGTATTTTCCTCTTTGGTTTTTTTTTTCTTTGTCTTTTAAAAAATTAAATGGCTCTCTGGGAGAAAGAGGGAGTGAGAGATGAAAAAACTACAAGAATGTAAAAAATAAATAAAAATAAATGTAAAAGATAAAAACTTGTTTTTCAAATATGATGTCCAGAATTGAACACAGGATGCCAGATTTAACTTGACCAGGTCAGAAGCACAAAGTACTTATTATTATTATTATTGTGGCAACTAGATAATACCTAGTAGAGTTCTGGGTTTGAAGTCATGAAGGTCTGAGTTCAAGTTCAGTCTCAGACACTTATTAGCTGTGTGATACTGGGCAAGTAACTTAACCTCTCTGTGCCTTAGTTTGCTCATCTATAACTTGAGGAAAATAATTGCAATTACCTCTCAGAGTTGTTGTGAGAATCAAATGAGAATAAATGTAAAGCCCTTAGCATTTTCTTGGCACATGAGAAGTGTTTAATCAATGTTTATTCCCTTCCTTCCTTATTAGTAGGAATGAGGCTTTTTAATGGAGTCCACGATCATACTGGCTTTTATGGATGTATCATGCTTCACTGTTGACTCACATTGAGATTACAGTCCACTAAAATTCTCAGATTTTTTTCAGAAAAATTGCCAGATATTCCCTCCCCTCATGTACCTGAGGAATAAGTTACTTGAACCCAAGTGTGGTATTTAAGATTTATTCCTATTAAACTTTATTAGATACAAAATATTTTTAAATTAAGACATAAAGTATTTAATCCTTTTAAGTTGTATCAAATGAATAAAAACAGTGTTGATAGTAATCTAGAAGCTCAAACCATCTTAGAAAAGAAATTACTACTGAGAATGCCTGGGATGTCTTTATTTTACAAGTGAGGAAACTGAGACCAGTAAAGTCATGTGTCACATTTTTAAGATATATCCTTTCCAGTCTTGGGTTCATTCTAATATATCATACTGTGTGGATCAGAAAAAATGAAAGAAAAGTTATAAAGTTGTTTATGATTTTAAAATGTAATTTATGAGAAAAGAAACTTCAAAAAGGGAACTATGATTATTTCATCTGGGGAAGAGAAGACTTAGGGAAAACTCAATAATGACCTTCAACTATACAAAGGGTTATTATAGAGAGGATAATGACCAGATGTTCTCCATCTCAACTAAAGACAGAACAGGAGGAAATGGGTTTAAGCTGTAGCAAGGGAGAGCTGAGTTAAATATAAGGAAGAATTTACTGACAGTGAAGGTTATTAAACACTGAAAAGAGAAACCAAGTGAGATTGTGGGATGCTCTCTGGAGATCTTTAAAAAATAGAATAGCTTCTCATCTGTCTAGGATAATTTAGGTGTGATTTTGTCTGATCTTATGGCCTTTAGCAGTCATCTAATTCATCCCCTGGCTCTAGGCAAGACACATTCGCCACTGTAAGCTAATGTTGTATAGTGTTCAGTAATGAGCTCTCAAAAGGAGAATAAGCATTAGGAAAATGGCAAAAGCTCTCTTGGAAGGGAAACTCGTCTTTCTCTCTTTGAACTTTTTCTCTATTTTTTCAGTTGTATACAGAAATAGCCCAACAAAGCAGTCCTCTATTGATGCATTATTCTAAAGCAGTAAAAGGAATCCAGGTGGAAGATTAAATGTGGCTGATGTTTTGAATCAAAATCGTCCAAACGTATTTATTAAGCACCTACCTGCTAGGCACTATTAAACGTGTTAAAATGTTGCCTAGAGAAAATGTGAAATTTACTTCTCTGGGACTGCCTAAGAATAGGAAATTCTTAACTGTTTAAAGGTAAGGGATAGGGTAGATTGCTTTTAGGACTAAAAAAATATTCATTCATATCATCCTATAATCAATGATCTGTAAACAGGCAGTTGGTATTTCTAAAACTTCTTAGAATCTGATAAATTAAGGACTTTTGTTGCATTAAACAAAATTCATCCTAATCTCACAAGAAGATATGGGGAAAAAAAAGAAAAGGAGAGAGCAAACTGTTGCAAAATTACAAGGTAAGATTTTTCTAACTTTCAATCAATTCAATAAGCATCTGTTAAGGGCCCACTCTATGCCTAAGCCAGACCCTAGATACACAAGACAAAGATACATAATTTCTGCCTATAAAGAGTTTACATTCTTCTGGGAGGTAGAAAAGAAAACATGCATATGGATAAGAAATACAAAATAAATACAATGTCACTTCAGAAAGAAGGAAAAAACTAACAATTGGATAGATGGGGAGGGGCAGAGGGGGTCTCACATAAGAAGTCAGACTAAACTGAGGCTTGAAGAGAACTTTTTGTTGTACTTGAGTTGTCTCACTCATATCTGAGTCTTTGGGACCCCATATTCTTGAAAAAGATACTGAGTGGTTTGAAGAAAATTAATGATTCCAAAGTGAAAAGTCGAGCATTTAATTTAATTCAATAAACATCTTATCCAGCCTCCATGCTAACAGCTGAAGATACAAATAAGAAAAAGTCTCTGCTCTCAAAGAGCTTGCAATCTAATGGTGGAAAAACAAAAGACAAAAGAGGATGAAAAATAGGATGGATACTAAACAGAGATGGGAGTGGTAGAAATAAACGGGACACCCTGACAGGTAGGTGGTGGTACCCAGCCTGGGACATCTTGTTCCATGGAGTTGAAACCAAGCAGGCAGATTTAAAAATGCAAAGTAAAGTGAGCTGGAAGTTCAAGTTTTGGTCTCAATACTGAAAGGCATTGGGAGAAGTTTGATACTATACTCTCCAGCTCTCTCCAATAAGAGGTTTGACAGGATAGGTAGAACAGGTAGGACAGGATATGTTAAATGGGCTAGGCTAGGCTAGATAGGATAGGAAAGATACAAAGGTCTCAAGAGAAAAGGATATAGTAGTATATAGTGTTAGACTGATACATGATCAGGTCAAGATGGGTTAAGGAGGGGAATGTAGCCAAATCAGTGGTGATGGTATGAAAAAGAAATGATAGGGTGAGGAATCGGAGGTGACAGTGAGAATAAAGAAGAAAGTTAGGAATTACAAGACAGAAAGAGAATAACAACAGATTGTGATCGGATAAAAGAACTTTCAAGATTGGTTATCATGGAAATGGAGCACTTATGGGTCACAGCAAGATTAAAGACATATCATTATGCCCAGCTATGTGTTGGCCTTTCTGTACTCCTAGATCTGCCTTCTAGATGTTTACTGCAAATCTTAAATTCTTACAGTAGCCATAGGGCTGTATGTAATGAGGCAGTATTGTATGTATTTGTACATTTAGTTGTCATAAATTACTTATGAATGCACTGTCATCATGTAGCAAATTTTCCCAGGCACACAACTGGTCCCTATGACCCAGTTACTTCTCACTGCTTGTTGACTTCCTTCCTCACTAAGCAGGGGAGCTGGTGAGTTTTTATTTACTATTCCATACTCTCTTCTCCCTGCCCCCATCTTTGCTTTTTTTGCTTATCACAGCATAATCTCAGTCAATACTGTTATTTACTTCTGAAAGCCAGTGGCACTGACATTTTCTTTTGTTAAGTTTTCTGATGGAATGGGTAATACAAATGTATTACCCTCCCAACTCATTGGTGTCACCCAAGGACAAGTGGATTAATTTGGGATTGTAATAACTTGTGATTTCAGAACAAAAAGATAAACTGATGTATATGAAAATCTGGTAGTCACCCAGAGTAGCCAACTGTACCTACTGTTGCTGCCAGTTAATATGACTACAGTGATTGCCCTGGATCATCTGAACATCTAAAGGTTGCCTCATTTCCCTAATTCCCTCACCTACTTTATTATGGTGGCCCTGGAAATGGCGGTAGTGGCTTATGACCACATTAGCATGTGGAGACACCTGTTAGTATAAATCCATTGAGGCTCTATGGATGACATTGTTTTTTGTTGAGGATACTGTATTCCCCAAAGCTTTTAACCTCATGACCTATATAGTAAAAGATTTTGTTTGGGTTTTTTGTTTTTGTTTTTTTGGTCTTTCCTCTCTTTGTCTTTCATGTAGACCAGATATTTGAAAGGGCAGATGATGGATAAAAGTGTAATGTGCAACCTATTTATATATTATTTTTTGGAAACTATTTTAACTTGATGGGAAACTAGAATCACAGTGCCAGTGGTAATACTCCCTTGCCCTTTCCCTCCATTTCAGTACCTATTGTTTCTCCTTTCAAATACATGATTGTATTAGCTCTTTCCATATGAAAAAAAAACTTATTTAAATAAAAGAAATTTTAATAAAGCACATTAACTTTCTCAAAAAAAAAGATTAAAGATATAAACATCTCAGAATATAGCTGAGGAAGAAGAGAGGAGCTGGTCATTGAAAAGAAGAATGTTGAAGAACTGAGTGATTAGGAATGTTTAAGTAGCATTACTATATTAAAAATAACCTAATATCAGGGCAGGAATTAGAGGAAAGAAAAACTAGGAGCCAGGCACTGAACAATTAAGGAGAGGAGACTATCCTGAAAGTTGGAAATAACAAATACCAGAATCTTCATCGGAGGGTAAACTTCAATGGAAGAAAGATGGTAAAGGAAGGAGAGCCTCAAAGAGTCAATGGGAAGTAAGAAATATTCTAACTTTCCACCTGGATCACCACATTCATATCTGGTAGAATGAATTAAAGTGCACCAATGTTGGAAAGGGAGGCTAGGGAAGCTTTGTCATTAGGGGGAACCATTTCTCAGTGAATGCAAGAAAAAGGAAGGAAGATTTAAGATGAAAGCAACTACATTATGAATAGATTAGGCATTCCAAAGAACACAATGGACAGAGTAGTTTTAAAGGGGACAGGAATAAGGAAATAGAAAGGGGTTTGAACAATGAAAGCCAAGGATTCAAAACCACTGGGATGGGGAAAATATAGCAGTGTAGGAGTTTTTTCATCACTGAGGCTTGAAGATCAAAAAAAAAAAAAAACCTTTCGAGCCTGATTCATAACTATCCAAGGTACCTCAAAAGAGAATGTTCCCCTTCATTGGAAGTCTTCAAAAACAAAGCAGATGACTACTTGCCATATATGTTATAGTATGTGCAGAGGTTGGACTAGATAGATTCCACCTATAAATAAATTCTATAATTCTTTGATGAAAGATGGAAGCTACTGGAGGGCACAAGTGAGGATTTAAAAGATCAAGAGGGCAAGTGAGGTGGGGATAGAACCAAGATAAAAGATTATAGACTGAGAATCATCTCAGCTCTCCCAATAGTACCCTCCAAACAATTTTAAAATAATGACTTGAATCAAATTTTGGAACAACCAAGGGACACCTTTGTTCAGCCTAAGACTACTTGGGAGATCCGTAAGAAAGGTTTCTAAAACTAGGTAGATGCAGGCTAGAATGGGGCAGGAATACCAGTGATGGTGTCGGAGCTGGCCAGGACAGCACCAATAGCGGCAGCAGCTTAGGGTATTCTCAGACCAAATTTGATAAGGGAATTGAACAACTGGTCGGAGATATTACTGGGGACTCCTAGTTGGTAATTCTACTGCCCATAAACAGTTCTGGATTGCAGGTGCAGTACAGAGAGAAGTGACTGTCATCAGTCACAATGGAGCAGGGGACCTGGTCACAGATCCAGGGACAAGAGGAACACTAGTACTTGCACCTGCAGGAGAGCAAAGGCCGTTCCTGGGTAAAGACCAGAGCACGTACAGAGAATGGTGACCACACCTCTTCACTGATCATAGCACCATGGAAGCAGTGAAAACTGGCATACCCCCAGAACTAGCTCTGAAAACAATAGCAAGAAAAAGTCTGAAGCCTAGACCCTAGGTAAGCAGAACCCAACTTTAACATAAAGTTCAAAGCAAAGAAATAGGCTGGAAAAATGAGCAGACAACAATAGTTAAAAAGAACTCAACCACAGAATGCTACAAAATGTCAGGGAAGACCAAGACATAAATTTAGAAGATAATAATGTGAAAATACTCAAAGAAAAAATGCTAATTGTACCCAAGGCCAGAAAATATCCCTAGAAGAGTTAAAGAAGAGATGAGATTGAAAGAGGGGAAAACTAGGAAAAGAAATGAGAGTGAGGTATAAAAATTATGAAAAAAAGAAATAACAGCTTGCTAAAAAAAACAAGGCACCAAAAATACTTAAGAAAATGTAACCTTGGAGCAGCTAGGTGGTGCAGTGGATAAAGCACCAGCCCTGGAGTCAGGATTACCTGGGTTCAAATCTGTTCTCAGACACTTAATAATTACCTAGCTGTGTGGCCGTGGACAAGCCACTTAACTCCATTTGCCTTGCAAAAAAACTTAAAAAAAAAAGTAACCTTAAGAAAAACAGAACTGGCCAAAGGTAAAAGAGGCACAAAAATTCACAAGAAAAGAATGCCTTAAAAAGCAGAATAGGTCAAATAGGACATGTGATCCAGAAATTCACAAAAGAAAATTAATAATTCCTTAAAAATAAGAGATATAGGGAGAATGATAAAAGGTGAAGGAGGATTAAGCGTGGCAGTGGTCAGAAACAAAACAGACTTTTGAGGAGGGATAGGATAAAAAAGAAATAGAAAAGAATAAACAGAAGAAAAGAGGAAGGAAGAAAATACATAATAATCATATCTGTGAATGTGAATAGAATGAGCTAATCCATAAAATGCCAGCAGCTTGGATTAAAGTGGATTAAAAACCAGAATCCAACACTATAATCTATACAAGAGATAAACCTGAAATAGAAAGACACACAGAATCAGAATAAAATGCTGGAGCAGAATCTATTTATTATGCTACAGCAGAAGTAAAGGCGAAGGGAGCAATCATGATATCAAAAGAAAGGAAAAAAACTTAAAAGATTTATATATAAAATCAAGAAAACAACTATATTTTGCTAAAAGATATCATAGAAAAGAAAGTAATTTCAAATTTTTTAAAAGTTTCTCTGATAAAGGCCTCATTTCTCAAATATATAGGGAACTGAGTGAAATTTATAAAAATGAGACCACTTTCCAAATGATAAATGGCCAAAGGATTTGAACATGTGATTTTCAGAATAAGAAATCACATTTGTCTATAGTTATATGAAAAAATGCTCTAAATAGTTTTTATGATAAAGGCAATGTTATAATAATGATCAACTGTGAAAGATGTGGCTACTCGGATCATTACAGTGATCCAAGACAATTCCAAAGGAATAGAAAGGAATGAAAAATACTGTCCACCTCCAGTGAAAGAACTGATGAACTCTGAATGCAAATTGAAGTACAATTTTCTTATTTTAATTCTTTTTGCTTTGTTTTGTGAATAGGTAAATAGAGAAATGTCTTGTATGACTTCAAAACTATAACTGACATCTCAGCAGGTGGGAAGAGAGGGAGAATCAGGAACTCAAAATTTAAAAAGAATGTTAAAAATAACTAAATTACACACCCTACTAAAAACACTGGAGAGTGTAGGAATAAATGGATTGTTCCTTAGAATAATAATAAACAGTATCTATTTGAAACCATCAATAAGCATTATATACAATGGGGATAGGCTAGAAACATTCCCAATAAGATCGGGGTGAAAAAGAATGCCCACGATCACCACTATTCTTCAATATTGTATTAAAAATGTTAGCTTCAGCAATAAGAGAAGAAAAAGAAATCAAAGGAATTAGAATAGGGAAGGAATAGACAAAACTCTCACTCTTTGCAGATGACATGATGGTATACCAAGAGAATCCTAAAAAATCATCTAAAAAACTACTAGGGGGCGGCTAGGTGGCATAGTGGATAGAGCACTGGCCCTGGAGTCAGGAGTACCTGAGTTCAAATCCAGACTCAGACACTTAATAATTACCTAGCTGTGTGACTTTGGGCAAGCCATTTAACCCCATTGCCTTGCAAAAACTAAAACAAACAAACAAAAAAAAAAACGTACTAGAAATAATTAGCAACTTTAGCAAAGTCACAGGATATGAAATAAACCCTCATAAATCCTCAACATTTCTATATATGACTAGCAAGAAACAGCACAAAGAGCTAGAAAGAGAAATCCCATTCAAAGTAACCTCAGACAATATAAAATACCTGGGAGTCTACCTGTCAAGGCAGACTCAGAAACTTTTTGAAAACAATTACAAAACACTTCTCACGCAAATAAAATCACACTTAAATAACTAGGTAAATACCAACTGCTCATGGATAGGCTGAGCAAATATAATAAAAATAATAATTCTACCAAAATCAAACTACCTGTTTAGCGCCCTACCAATCAAAATTTCAAAAAAATACTTCAATGAATTAGAAAAAAAAGTAAGTAAATTCATATGAGAAATAAAAAGTCAAGAATCTCCAGGGATTTAATGAAAAAAATTGCAAAAGAAGGTGGTTTAGCCCTACGCCATCTAAAATTATAAAGGATCAGTCATCAAAACTGTCTGATATTGGCTAAGAAATAGTGATGGATCAGTGGAATAGACTAGATGCAGCAGCAGGAAATGATTATAGTAATCTGCTGTTTAATAAACCCAAAGACTCCAGCTATTGGGATAAAAATTCTCTCTTCAATAAAAACTGTTGGAAGTTTATATGGAAGAAATTTATTAAACCAACACCTCACACCCTATAAAGATCAAAATGGATACAGGATCTAGACATAAAAAATAATATTATAAGCAAACTAGAAGATCAAAGAGTAGTTAACCTGTCAGATCTATGGAAAGGGAAGCAGTTTATGACCAAGGAAGAGATGGAGAACATCATTAAAAACAAACTACATAATTTTGGTTACATTAAATTAAAAAGCTTTTGCACAGACAAAAACACTGTAACCAAGATGAAAAGAAATGTAGTGGGGCAGCTAGGTGGCACATTGGACAGAGCACTGGCCCTGGAGTCAGTACCTGAGTTCAAATCCGGCCTCAGACACTTAATAATTACCTAGCTGTGTGGCCTTGGGCAAGCCACTTAACCCTGTTTGCCTTGCAAAAACCTTAAAAAAAAAAAAAAAAAAAAAAAAAAGGAAATGTAGTAAATTGGGAAACTAGTGTTTCTAACAAAGGACTCATCTCTAAAATATACAGAGAACTGAGTCAAATAAAAAAAAAAAAGACAAGCCATTCCCCAATAGACAAATGGTCAAAGGATATGCAAAGGCAATTTACAAATGAGGAAACCAAAGCAATCCATAATCATATGAAAAGTTTCTCTAAATCACTAATTATTAGAGAAATACAAATTAAAACATCTCTGAGGTACCACCTCACACCTCTCAGACTGGCCAATATGACCAGAAAGGACAATGTTCAATGTTGGAAGGAATGTGGGAAATCTGGGACACTAATACCTTTTTCGGTGGAGCTGTGAACTCATCCAACCTTTCGGGAGAGCAATTTGGAATTATGCCCAAAGGGCAATAAAAATGTGCATACCCTTTGATCCAGCAATACCACTACTGGGTCTATACCCTGAAGAGATGACGAAAAAGGGTAAAAACATCACCTATACAAAAATGTTCATAGCAGCCCTGTTTGTAGGAGCAAAGAAATGTAAACTGAGGGAATGTCCACCAACTGGAGAATGGCTTAACAAACTGTCGTATATGTATATGATGGAACACTACTGTTCTATTGAATTCTAGGAGGAATGGAAATTCAGAGAAGCCTGGAAGGATTTGCATGAACTGATACTGAGCGAGATGAGCAGAACCAAAAGAACATTTTACACCCTAACAGCAACATGGGAGTGATGATCAAATTTAATGGACTTGCTCATACCAACAGGGCAACAATCAGGCGCAATTTGGGGGGTGTCTGTGATGGAGAATACCAAGTGTCTCCTGAGAAAAAATTGCGTAGTTTGAACAAAGACCAAAGACTACTACCTTTAATTTTTAAAAAAAATGTTGTCTTATTATGTAATTCTGCTATATCTCATACTATGTTTCTTCTTTAAGGATATGTGATTTCTCTCTCATTATATTCAACTTAGATCAATCCATGCTATGGGAATGATGTAAAGACAAGCAAACTGACTTCTCTGGGGGGTGGGGGGAAGGAAACAAGATGGGGGGGATTGTAAAACTCAAAATAAATAAAACCTTTCTAAAATTTAAAAAATAACTAAATTATAAATAAATCAACAAATCAACAAATCAATAAACAAATAGATAGATAGATAAATAGATAAGTAAATAAATAAAAGAGGGCTAGAAAAGGTCCTCACCTTAATAGAAAGTAGGCTGTTATTTCTTCCAAGACTAAAGTAAAAGAGAAGAGAATGATATTTTTGCATTCAAAATGAGACATTCTTCTTAGGAATTCACAGGGACCAAAAACTCAAGAATGAAGAAAGTAGTTAACAAATGGTATAAGGACACTGAGGCTACAAGTGAGGAAATTTTTTAGTACTACTGTACATGACCTATAAATGTTTTTGCTATGTTGCTGTTAAATATAAAGAAATGTACTTGAACAGTTAATGGTAGGAAACACTGACTCCAGAGAATATTTTGGATACTCTGAAATAAGAGTTTAGTATTTCAAAATTAGGTGGATAAATTTCTAATACCCTGCTAAACAGATTGTTATCTATTACTAAAGTGGAAATAAACATTGTTAAATCAAAGAAACTGCAGATATATTTTGTTTATTTCTTTTGATAACTCATAACAATATTTCATTATAAATATTAGCTCAAATTGAACCAATAGATGAAGATAATATCTACAAATAAATCATTATCATTACTATTATCTTGTTCTCATCTTTTTTTGACCTAATTGAGCTAGAAGTTCATTGACCCAAGGGACAAAGACAACTTACAAGAAACAAATCTGTACCTGTTCCAGACAAGACACAGTAAGTTAAAAGTTATCAAGAAGAAAGTTGTAGCTAAATTGATTTAGAGTCATGTTGTCATCCTGAAACCAAAGTTCAAAAGGGAGAATATATTTAATTCAATGACCACCTAAACAATGCCCATCTTAATGTATATTTCTTGAACTATAAAAGAAACTATGTCAGATTAGAAAGTATCCTGACAAAAACAGCTAAGATCCAAGAATGTAATCAAAAGTACTTCCATTGACAATTTCTATATGAATTTGGTCAACAAAACATTGACAATGACACAGTTAACAAAGGATTATGTCATGCAAATGTGTTTATGGAAATGGCAAGATTTTTTAATAGTAATTCATAGCCACTAAAAATAGATGGTTTATGGAGCCTGGATTTGGTATTTAAAGCAATTTGCACAAGGAAATAGACACTTTGCCATACAATACTGCAGACTACAAAAATTTAGTACCCACTGGATACTGAGCAAGACATGACCTAGTTGTTAGAATTATACATAAGAAGCTGACAAATGACAAATTCCCATACCACAAACTTTAAAATATCCTTGAGAGCTCAATACAATAAATTATAATAGGAACAATCATTATCCTGGGGAAAAAACTATTGTTCATAATCACCAAGACATAACACAGATTCATAAAAACTTAAAGACAACATTTTTAATAGATGTCACTATATTAAATACTAATAATATCCAAGCTAAATGTAAGTGGAATGTAAAGTTTTCAAAATACAGACCTAGCAAAAAGAATAATCATTGGCTACAAAATAATCAAATCCCTTCATAAAACTACTAACATACTTATTTTATATTCCCAAGCAATAATCCATAAAACATCAACTTTAAATTAATACTAACAACATAGCTACTTGTCCCAGGACTATTTCAATACAAAGTCCACTAAACAAAAAAGAATGACCTCTCTGTGATGCTAATATCAATAACTCATGAAAATAATGATAATTGTGTACAACAATACTTTAGATTGTAAAAATTTTGCATCTACTAAATATCTGGCAAGATATAACTTTGGTGGCTATATTTATGCAATCAGTGGCTCACTATCCTTTAAAAACTAACAGGTGGCAAATCCCTCTACTACAAATATAACCCTCAAAATATCCTTTGGAAAATTTCAACTAATAACTTTACTGGACATTAAAGGCATAATTTTTACTCAAAATCATCACAAATAATAGTAATCCATAAAAATATAAGAATGTTTTAAAGAAATTTCAACATAGTGAATATTCATCAACTTCAAACTAAGTGGAACACAGACAGACAGACAGACAGACAGACACACACACACACACACACACACAGACACAAATGCAGAGAGCTAGTAGAAGAAATCAAAATCATGAAGAAGCAAGATACAGTTCACATTATCTCCATATGCGGTCTGCTACTAAGACTGTCATAATGACACTTTCAGTGAACTTATAGAATATGAAATCAAATCAATACAATTCAATACAATACAATACAACTTAATTACAAAAAACAATTCATATAAAATAATAGTTGCAGGATAGTAGCTGACTCCAGGACCATTTCTATCTGAACTATATTTAAAAATGTGAGAAGAATGAGATGAATAATAGCAATAGCAATAATATTAAGTGATAAATATTCAACAGTAGAATCAAAAGACTCTCCAAAGGGTAATATTCCCATATATTCAACTAGTATATTCTGAGCCAAGCCTAAACTATCCAATGATTCTCCTTGGAGGGCTAAAATATAAATGGAGTTCTAATGAATAACAAAATGCACTAAAAACAATGATAATTAATTTTAAAAAAAAAAATAAATTTCAATGTTAAATAAATTTCAACATTAAAAGTATACAAAACTGCATCTTTCTCTACCTATAGTTGACACCAGGTCATAAACTCAAGAAAATTTTACTCAAAGGTTGAAGAAGTGGAGGGCTACTTTCTGACATGAATTCCTATATAGTTGAATCTTTTTAAGCTTCAAGTGAGAAAGCAACCAAATGTGTTCAGCCAAATAGATGCCCCTGGAGCTGCCTCAACCCAATAAAGAATAAAGTGAAAAGGATGAAAGGAAAAGGATGATGGCAGAGATTCCAATACAAGCAAAGTAGCAAATATGAGTTCAATGAGACCCAACAGGCCAACTGCTCCTCTCCTTGCCCATCAATGTTCCCCAAAACCAACTCATCACTCACATAGCACTAGTCCCTACAACATAATGCATCAACAAAGAATTGTTGAACATATAGTTGAATAGAGTGGTTTATAAAAATCAAAGATTCATGATGGTACAGAAGTTAGTTATTACTTCCAAAAATTATAGAATTATCCTTAAGTAATCTGGACCAATTGGATCAATGCAAACTTTATAACAAGATATTAGAAAGTGCAATGTTGATTTAGCCCTACTGAGTACCCAGAAATAAAGCATCAGAGCTTGTTCTTCATAAATTAATCATTGACAAATCACCATTCTTAAAAAAAAACACTCAAAATATGCTTGAGAATTCATAACAAAAATGTTGCCCACAATTACCTTGCTTAAGTGTATGCATAAAAATTTAAGAATAATATCTTTAATAGATGTTGCCTTACCAAATATCCATGTGTTCAAGCTCTGTAGAATTTAAAAGAGAATTAATTTAAAAGAATCTCAAAAGAGAGATACAGATGATGAAATCAAAACCACGTGGAAGCATATAATCATCAATAGTCTTATCTGTTAAGGAACCGTCTCAAAATTGTTTTCAGTAAGCTTATAAGAGATGAACACACATTGCAATATTTTTTGTTCAGTTACAAAAAAGGAGTTATCTCCCTTTACAATAAGCAACAAAAACATTAAATACAAAAGAATATTGCAAGGAGGGTGACTTTTAGAGGAACTACACCAAAAATATAACAAGATAATAAAAAGAACACACACACACACACACACACACACACACACACACACACACACATATATGCAGCAGATCACTGATTCACTAGAATAAAGCTCAAAATTAACCCCATATTTGAAAAAAAAAGTAGATTCTGCCTGCAATTACCAGAACTCTAAATCAATTTATTTAAATCAACTTTTAATTCAGAAAACAAAAATGGAAAGTTAGTAAAAGGCTATTACTATTATTAATCACATTCTTATAAAATTGTAAAATTATGCTACAATGAGGTCAAAAGAAAACTAAAACCTTTAGTCAGAACATTCAATTTCCTTATCAAATAAAAAGGCATGGCAACAAAGGGCAACAATGGCACAGGAATTCAGCTCAATTGTTTTTCAGTCCTGTCCAACTCTTCAGAACCTAATCTCCTTAGCAAAGATACTGAAGAAATTTGCTAATTCCTTCTCCAGATCATTTTATAAGCTGAGGAACTGTACCAAAAGGGTTAAGTGACTTACTTGCCTAGGGTCACTCAGCTAGTAAGTGACTAAGGTTAGATTTGAACTCAGGAAATTTAATCAAGTCCTGACTTCAAATCCAGTGTTTTAACTACTGTGCCACCCAGCTGCCCATAACATAAGATAAAAAGCCTTACATAAAATAATATAGAAGAGATAATGAGTAATAAGACAGAGAAGTAGTCATTTTCCTCAAACGTCTCTAACTCAAATACCTTAGAAAAAGAAATCACAAACCAAAATAAGAATAAAAAATTGAATAAAAAAGAGACAGAACCACCATCAAATGTTAAAAATTAAAATAAAAACCAACTCCACCATCAATGTATTCCTTATAGTGGGCACAGTGAGGACAAGCAACCTCACATTCTTCTGCACTATTAGAAGAAAAGAAGTAGCTGAATGAAGAAAAAAATTCTCTATAGAAAATTCCTCAAATAAGTATCTGCTATCAAAATAGACAATTGGCAGATATGTGTATATGTATAAGACTAAGCCTATTTCTCAGCAAAAAATATAAACAAATTGTTCTCAATTGAAAAATTACAAACCGGGAAGCTAGGTGGCGCAGTGGATAGAGCACCGGCCCTGGAGTCAGGAGTACCTGAGTTCAAATCCGACCTCAGACACTTAATAATTACCTAGCTGTGTGGCCTTGGGCAAGCCACTTAACCCCACTGCCTTGCAAAAAAAAAAAAAAAAAAACCCTAAAAAAAAATTACAAACCATTAACAATTATATGAAGAATAACTAATAATAATAAAAGAAATGCAGGGCAAAACAATCCTGAGTTTCATCTCACATTTAGCAAATAGGAAAAATGACAAATGAAAGGAATAATCAATGTTGATGGGGTAGTGGGAAAACAGGCACATTAATGAATTGTTGATATAAACATTTTGGAAGGCATATGGAATTATGAAAACGAATTGGCTAAAATGGCTATAGAAAACTTAAGAAAAAGCCTATTTCTTTGCAAAAGTAGACAACTAAAACTGGTATTTGCATATATTTTAAGATAGCTGACATGGTAATTTTTTTCCTCTTCTTTTTTTGATCTTTTTTACAGTGCAGGGAAGGGGAAAGCAAGGGATATTAGAAATGAATACATCAAAAAAATAAAAACTTTAAACCATTTTGGAGAAATTTAACAAAAATGACTATAAAATAGTGAAAATAGTAGCAGAGGATGGAAAATTGAACAGAAAACTGGAACTGAAATCCAAGTAAACTGGATAATTACCAGAATATTTATAAATGTAAAGTGAATGAAAGACAGCATTTTATACCACATTAATCAACAAGCCTTTATGAAAGGCACTGAGTTTAAGAGCTAGGGACACAAAGAAAGCAAAAATAATCCACATTGTCATGGAGCTTACATTCAAATGAGTGGTCAAAAATTAGATACATACAAAGGAGACGTTGGGTAACTTAGCAGATAAAGTTCTATCAGCTCTGTTACCAAGTCCCCTTGATGAAGAAAAGACAAGCTTTTGCAATCATTTTTCTATGGCACACCATATCTTCAGAGGGACACAATCAACTAAGAAGTGTAGAAAATAAAAGATCCTAATATGTTTATTGTTTTCTGATTACAAAAAAAAAGCTGTCTGTTTAATAGGATAAAATGCAGCCTTGAAGATTTTTCATCCAACAAAGAATTTCATATACATATACATATTCCAAGACCATTTCAAGATTTCTTGATACATGAAACCACAAGATAATGAAGTTCAATGATTCTCTGGTTATCAGTATTAAGCAAGACCTAAAACAGACACACGAATGCTCACCAAAAGTGTCTGCCACTATCACAAAAGATATCCTGGGAAAACCAGATCACAGGTATAGACACTTCAGAGAACCTAATCTAGTGTCCTCATTTTACAGACAAGAATATTAAAAGCAAAGAAGGCTAATTAACTTTCACAGTCAGTGGGCATCAAAGGCAGAATTTAGCCAAAGAAAAGGCCCTTCTCACTACACCATAATAACCTGTCTAAAAAAAAAAAAAAAAGGATGATGTCAAGATTGAAAATCTTCATGAAGGCAAGAATCAATAAGCTTTGTTCCAATGAAGACAAACTTCATCTAAGCAAGACAAAATGGACTTCATGTCCAACATCCCACACATTTGAAAAAAGAATCATCCTGGGAACATGGGGAAAAGGAGATGAATCCTGGCTCTTCCATTTATTAGCTGTGTGGCACTTACTCACTCAGCTCAATTCTTCATCTGCAAAATGGACATCATAATACCTAATTCACAGAATTGTTGGGAGAAAGGTAGTTTACAAACCAAGAAGTACTAAATAAATGTGAATCATTATTATCACTACCTTCTACAGTATCCCTAAGAGATGGTGATCTCATTTCTGTTTGAATATTAAGACATTAAAAAAAGAGACTCTAATAGGATGGGAGGAAGGGGGAGGCAGATTAGGGTAAATAATATCACATGAAGAAAGGAAAAGAAGGGAAGGGTGGAAAAATTTTCTTGAATCTTAATTTCATCAGATTTGGCTCAATGAGGGAATATCACATACACTTGGTTATAGCAATTTATCTTACTCTTCAGGAATTAGGAGGGGGAAATGGGGTGAAGGGAAGAAGGGACTGGTAAAAACTAGGAGAGGAAGGAGGGGTAAAATAAAAGGGGAAGGGGAAAGGGAAAGAAAAGGAGGGGAGCTGACAGAAGGGGTCAGATTGAGGGAGGTGGTATTCAGAAGGAAAACATTGGTGAGGAGGGATAGGAGGAAAGGAGAAAGAAAAGTACAAATGGAGGGGAGATAGGATGGATGGTAATAAAGAGTTAGTAGCTATAGCTGTGAATGTGAATAGGACAAACTCTCCCATAAAATGGAAGTGGATAGCAAAGTGAATTTAAAACCATAATCTTATAATGCTGTTTACAAGAAACATATTTGAAGCAGAGAGATGGACACAGAATAAAATTTACTTCAGGTGTATGTAACTGGAAAAACAAAATATTTAAATTTTAAAAATATATTATACTTCAGCTGATGTGAAAAAAGCAGGTATAGCAATCCTTATCTCAGACAAAACAAAAGTAAAAATAATACTCATTAAAAGGGATAAGGAAGGAAACTACATCCTCCTAAAAGGTACATAGACAATGAAGTAATTTCAATACTAAACATATATGTGCCAAGTAGTCTAACATCCAAATTCTTAGAAGAAAAGCTAAATAAATAACAAGAAAACAGACAGCAAAACTATACTGGTGGGGAACCTCAACTTTCCTCTCTCAGAAAGAATAAAATAAACAAAAAGGGAGTTAAGGAGGTGAATAGAATTTTAGAAAAATTAGATATGATGGATCTCTAGAAAACTGAATGGAAATAGAAAAGAATATACCTTTTTCTCAGGGGTACATGGCACTCAAACAAAAATTGACCATATATTAGGGCATTAAAAACCTCACAATCAAATTATCAAGGCAGAAATATTAAATGCATCATTTTCACATCATAATGTAATAAAAATCATGTAATAAAGGGCTATGGAAAGACAGAATAAAAATTAATTGGAAATTAAACAACATAATATAAAAGATGAGTGGATCAAACAACAAATTATAGAAATAGTTTCATCCAAGACAGTGACAATACTGAGATCACAGTGGGATAAGGTTAAAATAGTTCTTAGGGGAAATCTTATACCTCTAAATGTTTTCACATGTACAAAAACATTTACAGCATCTCTTTTCCTAGTGGCAAAGAAATGGAAATTAAGGGGATGCTCATCAATTGGGAAACGGCTGAACAATTGTGCTAAGACATCATAAAAAACCTGGAAAGATTTGCATGAACTAATGCTAAGTGAGTAGAACCAATAGAACATTGTAAACATTAACTGCAATACTGTGTGATGATCAACTATGATGGACTTGTTCATCTCAGTAGTGCAATAATCAAAGGCAATTCTAAAGGACTTATGATGGAAAATGTAATCCACATGCATAGAAGGAACAATGGAGTCTGAATACAGACCAAAGCTTACTATTTTCAATTTTTAAAATTTGGGGGCAGCTAGGTGGCACAATGGATAGAGCACTGGCCCTAGAGTCAGGAGGACCAGAGTTCAAATCCAGCCTCAGATACTTAATAATTACCTATCTGTGTGATCTTAGACAAGTCACTTTATCCCAATGCCTTACAAAAACAAAAAAAAATTGTTTTATGTTTTATGGGGGTTTTTTTTCCCCTCTCATGGCTTTTTCATTTTTTGTTCTGATTCTTCTTTCACAATATGATTAATATGGAAATATGTTTACACATGAATAACCTATATTATACTGCTCTCTGTTGGGGTGGAAGTAAGGAAAGAAGAAAGGAAGGAGAGAGAAAAATGTGAAACTCAAAACCTTACAAATAATTGATTGTTGACACTATTTATTAGAGAAATGCAAATTAAAACATCTCTGAAGTACAACTTCACACCTCTTAGACTGACCAATGTGACCAGAAAGGGCAATGATCAATGTTGGAAGGGATGTGGGAAATCTGGAACACTAATACATTGTTAGTAGAATTGTGAACTCATCTAACTTTTCTGTGGAGAGCAATTTGGAATTACACCAAAAGGGTAATAAAAATGTGCATACCTTTTGATCCAGCAACACCATTAAAGTGTAAAAACATCATTTGTACAAAAATATTCATAGCAGCCCTGTTTCTGGTAGCAAAGAATTGGAAATTGAGTGAATGTCCCTCAATTGGGGAATGGCTGAACAAATTGTGGTATATGTATGTTGTAGAACACTATTGTTCTGTTGGAAACCAGGAGGGATAGGAATTCAGAGAAGCCTGAAAGGATTTACATGAACTGATGCTGAGCAAGATGAGCAGAACAAGAAGAACATTGTTCACCATAACAGCAATATGGGGTTGATGATCAACCTTAATGGACTTGCCCATTCCTTCTGTGCAACAATCCGGTACAATTCTGGGGTATCTGTGATGGAGAATACCATCGGTATCCAGAGAAAAAATTGTGGAGTTTGAACAAAGACCAAAAGACTATTACCTTTAATTTTTAAAAAAAAACTGTTACCTTAATATGTAATTTTGCTATCTCTTATACTTTATTTTTTTTTCCTCAAGGATATTTCCTCTCTCATCTCATTCAACTTAGATCAATGTATACCATGGAAACACTGTAAAAACTAACAGACTGTCTTCTATGGGGGAGCAAGATTGGGGGGAAATTATAAAATTCTAAATGAATAATTTTTTTAAAAAATTGATTATTGAAAACTATCTTTGCATGTAATTGAAAAAAACAATTAATTAATTTATTTTTAAAGAGAGGCTGTCACTGCCATTTCCAAAATCCTTGGGTATATCTGTCCAACTGTGGTAATGAGAAAGGTTGACCATTTCACCATAGGAATTTCTCCCTTCCATGCATGATGGCAACAAGGGCCAGATTGTAAACAAGGTTGGTATTCTAATAAACACTAACCTATTTTTAAGTATCTTGGGCTCAGAGTAGTCCTGAGCTATCTCCAGTTGTCTGAGGGGATGTAGTAATAGAGATGATGGCTTGATTCACCTGGCACATTCCTCAGAATGCTTTGCTGGTTAAAACCCATGATTTATAAGATTTGATGATTTACTGGATAGAGAATCAAAAAGGAAGGAAAAACAGAAAGGAAAAAAAGAGTCAAAATAGCTCCAAAGAAGAGCCCAGAAACTAGGAAGATGAAGATGCCATTAATTATAATGGAAGAATAAGGAAGCTGTGGTGGTTCCAAAGAGAATCAATAGTTTCAATACTAGAGAATAAGTGGAGATGTCTCATAAAAAAATTATTGAAAAGTACAGAGGTCAATGGGGCAGCTAGGTGGCACAGTGGATTAACACCAGGCCTGGAGTCAGGAGTACTTGAGTTCAAATCCGGCCTCAGACACTTAATAATCACCTAGCTGTGTGGCCTTGGGCAAGCCACTTAACCCCGTCTGCCTTGCAAAAAACCCTAAAAAAAAAAAGTACAGAGGTAAGGATTAGGTACTTATTTTGGATTCAACTAGATAATCAGTAACAGCTGAACCATCTAATATGAGGTCTCTCAGCATCAACTTTCCTCAACATACTCTTATGTCTAAACCTATCCTCTATGCCAGTGACAAAGGGATAACTTGCCAACTCCCAATATTGTTGATTGGTTGGCCGCCTCTTAAGTAAACAGAACACTTGTGTAACAGTCTCCATCAGGTATAAGTACCATAACTGTGTATGCTAACAACCATGGGTGAGTATTGTGACATGTCTGAGGAAATCAGAAACTAATTCAAGACTGTGATTAAAAATATAGGATGGGGTGAACAAAATGAGACTGTCTGAAGTCAAGTCAGATATCCCCACTTGCATACTCATTAGACAGTAAGCTCCCTGAGAATAAGGTGTGTGTTATTTTTCATCTTTGTATATAAAATAACTACTTTGATTTTCAGTTTTCTAATTGTGAAAATGAGATTGGATTAGACGATATCTAAGGCTCCTTCCAGATCAAAATTCCATTTTTTATCATTTATTCCATCATCTATATCAGTAATGCTTGATGAATTGAATTGGTTTGGTTTTTTAATCCCATTTCATTGTCACTGCTACTAGGCCTTTGCCACCTTATTCCTAAATCACTATTATAATGTTTTAACTTTTCTCTGTGTCATACCTTATCTCTCTTCAATCCAATCTGGACTCTGCTGCCAGATTATTCTTATCTAATTATTACATTCATCATATCACTTCCCCATAACCTTCAAGGTGGCCACTGTGCCCTCAGTATAAATTCCAAACCATTCAGCTCTGCCCCCCTCTATATCAACACTCCTTCCAGGCTAGTTTCCTCATTGTCTTATGAAAACACCAACAAAGTGATGGTTTTATTCACCATCACTTATGGGATGTTACATGGAAGTTTGATTAGGATCATAAAAAAGAAAATCAAAATAAGATAAATTTTATATGCTTCATCCCTGAACTTGCTTTATCTTTTATTAACTTACAAGGATACCACAAGTTTATCACAACCTTCTTTTACATTGCTGCATAAATTCACAAGACTTCTAAAGGCAACATAGTGTACTGGAAAGGGTGTTGAATTCAAAGTCAGAGATCCTGGGTTTAAATATCAGCTTGCCACTTCCCCCTTTGTCTTGCTTGGGCAAGTCAATTAACTTAAATGGACCTTAGTTTCCTCACCTATAAAAACTGTTTAAATGTTCCCTTCTACATCCAAATTTATGATCCTTTCTCATAAATCCAATTGGGGGGGAGGGGGGGAGGATAAATGTCATTATCTTAGTAAAATCCTCAGAGTATAAACTATTTTTTTTTGAGTTCTCAATGCCTCTCACAATACCTGAATGCAACAGAATTTTCCTAAATATTTAACAAATTGAATACAGGAAAATAATAATTGCTCAATCTAATTTTCTTAAATGCACATCAGAACCATAGAAGTCCAATAATTTCAGATGTTGAGACTAAACTTGCTATTTTTATTTTTTACAATAAATTATCAAACATAACTTATTTTTTTCCTTTTTTATTTTTTTGATTCTTCTAACTGTAGAATTCAGGAGATAATATTATTATAGTATGTCTAATAAAATCATACTGGTTTTGGAAATAATCTCCTATGAACTTTAAGGGTTTGTTTGGGGTTTTTTTGCAAGGCAATGGGGTTAAGTGGCTTGCCCAAGACCACACGGCTAGGTAATTATTAAGTGTCTGAGGGCAGATTTGAACTCTGGTACTCCTGACTCCAAGGCCGGTGTTCTATCCACTGCACCACCTAGCCTCCCCTCATGAATTTTATAAAATATTTTTCCCCTTTAAGAATGCAAAACCAGGGGCGGCTAGGTGGCTAAGTGGAGAGAGCACCGGCCTAGGTGGTGAAGTGAAGAGAGCACTGGCCTTGGAGTCAGGAGTACCTGGGTTCAAATCCGACCTCAGACACTTAATAATTACCTAGCCGTGTGGCCTTGGGCAAGCCACTTAACCCCATTGCCTTAAAAATCTAAAAAAAAAAAAAATGCAAAATTATATGTATGCACATATGTATATACATATACATATAGATAGATATACATATATATGCATATACATGTACACATACTTTTTCTATTAAGATTAAAATTAGAATGTGAGCTCCTTGAAATCAAGAGCCATGTTTTTTGCCTTTCTTTGTATTCCCAGTGCTTAGGACAATGTGTATTTTAAGAAATGCTTATTGACTTAGGTTCTGCCCTTTTGAGTCTAGATAACTAAGAGAATAGTAAATAGTAAATTCCCTCAACAAGAAAGGGGAAGATGGGAAATTATTGATTATAACATGTCCCTTTGAAGTTTTGGGGAGATGTCCAAGTCCAACAAGTAGTTGGAAATATGTCATTAGTGCTCAGGGAAGGCTGCACTTGAGAGGGGAAAGAGAAAGAGAAAGAGAGAGACAGAAATTGAGACACAGAGATAAAGAGATAGAAACAGAGAGAAAGAGAGAAGAAAAATATTAAGAGATAGATTCATAAGTAGATATAGATAATATTTAGATGCCAAAATAGACACAGATAAACAGACATAGCCATAGATATAGATATGGACATGGACATGGACAAGGACATGGACACAGACACAGAAATAAATATAGGCAGACACAGAGACATTTGCAAGTGATTCAAATGGAGATAATAACTGAAGTCACAACAATAAATGAGCTCATCAGGGGCAAGAATACAAAGAGAGGAAAAAAAGAACCTTGAGAGATGCCACCCCCTAGGAATGAGAACAAGACAGAAAAATTGGCTAGAGGTAGGAGAACCAAGAGAAGCAAATTGAAAACAGAGTAGAAGGGAATGGTCAATAAAATCAAATGATCCAAAAAGATAAAGGAGAATGAAAACTTAGAACAAGTCATTTGATTTGATGATTAGAGGTCAATGGTGACCTTATAAAGCACAGAGAAAATGAAAGGAAACAAGAATTATAGAATGATTAATGTTTATGGACATTAGATTGATTGACTTCTTTAAATTTTTCCTCAATAAATGTTGCAGATAATATAAATTCTAGAAAAGATAACTGTTTAGCATTGGCCTCTTCTAGATCATGAAAGTCATCTCTGGCTAGAAAATCACAAAAATAATTCTTTGCTAAGTTAAAGCCATCAGCATACCTTGGTTTATCACATAAAACCTAGCAGAAATAGGGAAAATAGCATATTAGGGATGATTCAATTTTTACTATACAATTTATTTCATAAAGAGTTAGGGTTAGTATTGCTTAATTTTATATAGAATAAAGAAACAATTTAAAGAACTAAAGTTTAATGACCAGGAAAACCGCAGACAAGCAGCAGTATGGCCATGGTCTCTTCTAGACTTTCAAATTAGTTTTTACAAAAGCCCATATTTTCAATGAAAAAAAAAATTCCCTCAATGTACAATAGTAATTATTTATGGTTATAGATAGTCAAGCTGTACATGTTAGAGTGAAATCTCAAAATTTCTGGTGGACAATAACACATATTGTGGGAAGTACAAATTTCAAATGTTTGACAATTTTCAAATCTCAGGCAGACAACTGCCTTTATCCAGATCTGACCTTACTCACTGTACTAAGCAACTAATGAATAAAAATAAGTCTTCAACATTTACATGATATATAAAAAAATTAAACCAAATTTTTAAAAGTTTTTCATTTATTTAAAAAAACTTTCATAGCAATACTGCACATTGTTACTTAGTTTTTAATACTTTTCTTTCAATGCTTTTCCTATATAGCTGGTGCTCTTCTCTGCCATCTAAGATACGTGACTGAGTAGAATGCCTGCTTTTAAAAGGAGTCTGATGAATATTTGTTGAAAGAACAAATACACAGCTGTAATTCTAAAACATTTGTGTTACTATGTTATATAGAATGATGGATTCATTTGTAATTTTTGTACACCTAAAAGTAACTTAATGAGAGATTAAATATTAACTAATCCCTACTTTTACTTCCATCAATTAATAGTGTGATTATAAGGTGGTACACTGTTTAAATGTGAACTGTTTAAAATATGAGCACATTTAAGAAAATGTTTATTTATAATTGACATTCAAGCAGCTAAGAAAATAAAAGTTCTAAAGTATCTAAACTATGCTAAAATATTTAGAAAATTTCAAATTTCTGCACGTTGTGAAATGAAATGTCTAAAAAAATAAGTTTATCATATAAACCAAAATTCACTTTGTTGGATAAAATCAACAACCTAATTTGCCGCTTCTAAAAACAAACAAACAAAAAACATGAAAGCTGACTTGAAGAAGGTTATTTCTCCCAAATACAATTACATGAAGTATTTTGGTGGTAGCGAAATTCATTTTTAGACTCCTGAACATGTAGGCCAAAGATAATACAATAATGGCAATAGTAAGAAACGTTAAAAAGCAAAATACCTGATTTTTTTGACAAAATAAAAGTCAAAAGGATAGTATAAAAATATAATCTGGGTAGTAATAAAAAAAATCAAAAACTTCAAACTGTTTTTTGAAATTTTTCAATTCTAAATGCTACTTTGATTTTATTGCTTGATATGGGATGAAATATGAATATAAATCTGGGATTTGCAAAGTTCATCCTACTTAAAACCTTAGCTTTCTCTAAAGAAAAAATGAAATGAGTTCCCGAAGACTATTTCAAGGTTCAAGAGGAAAGTTTTTTTTAATTTAACATAAACAACTAATAAAAAATTGTATTATGCTTTTTAAAATGTATCTAGATATAAAAATCTGGGTAATTAAATAAAAATCCTAAACTATACAGATCTGGTTGAAAACTTATTTGCTTTCATAGCTTGTTTCACAAATCTGTAACATGTTATCAATGTAGCTAAAGGAGTGAGCTGTAAAATGGCTAATTCAGAAAGAAAGACAGAGATCATATAAACACTTCCTTTTCCAGAGACTATCGGTGTGTCTTTTTTTTTCTAGGCATCCATTTAAAAAAAAATCCACCATTAATACTATATCAAGCAGCTTACACAATAAAGGCTATTTATTTTACCAATTTACATAAACTATTAAATGATTTTTTTTGAAGATTAAAATGTTGTTAAATAAAATGACAGTAAAACCTACAATCTTCACTACTCAAACACCTGTTTTAGTTTTTCCATTGTCAAATCAGATTCATATAGTAAATGTCATTATCAAGCTTGTTGATATATTATTCAATGCTAGGAAACTATTTAAAAGCTGCCTGTAATATAGGTTCTACAATGTGGCGCTATAGGTATATATACACAAAGCCTCTTTCTTTTGTCCAATGATCCACAAATAAGATCAAAACAAAAGCATGTATTCTTGTGCAGGCTTTTCTATAGTTGTGAATGAGTAGTGATGATTTGAATGTCCTTGATTTTCTCCTCCTCTTCTAACACTTACAATGAAAAAGAAAACATTTTTTAACTGAAATCATAAAACTGCACATCTAAATGAATCAAACCATCCCCTTAAAATAGCAGAAATCACAGAAAACTTAATGAAATTGAAAATGGTTCATAAAAACACATGGCTTGCAGTTATTCTCCCTAACAATAATAACAATAATATTGTTTGCAGAAGCAAAAGTTGTATAATCTAGCTACAATCAGGCCTATTGGGCAATATTTGCTGTTATAAAATTCAAAGTGAAGTACCCAATTTCACTGAGAATTCAGATAATTTTTAAAAGAAAATCGATGGAATATTTAGCCCTCTGATCTCCTTAAAATTTCACCAGTCCACAATGCAAAAATTTCTGGATTATTAAATTTAATCAAATGAAAATCAAGGAATTTTTCCCATCACTTAATTCAAACACAGTTCGCTACATACTGGTTTCCTTATCCAGTATAAACATTTTAAATTTCAATTCTCTACCCAAAGTTATTTCTTTTAACACTAGAATCATCACCTTTGAAAATTTCCCCCTCACACAGATAAATCGCTAATCTTACCCATCCTTTATACATATACACTACCCCCCAAAAAAAATGTTTTAGAGCAGAGACAAAAAAAAAAAATGACAATGCTCACATTTCTGGTTTGCCCTTCAGGCGTAGTCTGGGTGTCTTCAGCTTGCCTTTCTGGTCTTCAGTGTTGTCACTAATTGCTGGGGAATGTAGCTAGGACAGCATGAAGCATCAAAAATAAAAACTGTTGCTTTAAGAAAACATTTTCTTAAATACTTGGATAAAACAACTTTTACTCTTACTTCTTGGCTGAGTTGTATGAATCTTGGAGATGCTCCTTGAAAAAGTTCATTTCTTTTACGGGCAGGAAAGAAAAGAAAAGAAGATCTGAAAACTTACGTTCTGAATACATTCCGAAGGATGCATGATTTGATTTGAAAGCAGGTTTGGGTTGATGAGCAAACTTTTTTGTCGAAAATTAAGATTCTCCCTTTAATTTGGAAATTTGCCATGCCATCTTCTAAATGAATCCTGTCTCCCTTAACATATAATCATACCTGCAAAAACCAAATGCAACATTTCCCAAATGTGGGGACATTGTGGAAGCTTCATTTGAAAAGCCTCTTATTGCCCTTAATACTGGTGACTGACCGGCATTGTATGTACCACCACTTTTTAAATAGCCCAAGAGACTTAAAAAGCCTTCTAAGTTTGAAAACCAAAAAGTTCTGGGTTTTTCTGTGCCCCAGGACGGTTTCTTTCCTCAAGCTCAAGCCGAGTAAGCAGACAAAAGAAGCTGATTTGACTGAGCTGTGCCAAGTCTTGCCTTTTTTTTCTTTCCTCAGCTCTCCCTCTCTCTCTCTCTCTCTCTCTCTCTCTCTCTCTCTCTCTCTCTCTCACTCACTCTCTTTTGCTCCCAGTATGGCAACCTTCCCGAGCAAGCTTGGCGGAGCTCCAACCTGTGCCAGTCTGTCTGAATTCTTGTTTCCAAAGGATGCCCTTTGCGGATCAATTAATATATTTAAAAACAGGAAACTGTGGTTTAGTAACCAAATCCTGGCACCAACAGCCTCTTCTCCTGCCAAATCACCTTACAGATTTCATGGTATCCTACCTTTCATAATCACTACAAACATTTTCCTGAAGCAGTCATAGAATATCAGAAGCCATTCACTGCTCAGCGATAAGGAATCTGTTCTCCAGAAATGCCCATATGCGACATTTGCACAACCTGCAGTAAATCAAGAGTCTTCTGGGAGAGGGGATGTATATAACTTTAATAAGTACGTACCACATACTGTACTTCTTTTTATAATACTTGGCTTTCCTTGTCCTACTGCAAAGAACCCTGGGAAGAAGAGGACTGGGAGGCATATAGAATAAAACTAAGATATATATATATACTAAAAACTAAAATTTATAATCATATTTTATCTTCTAAAAAAATTTGCTGCAAAAGTTCTGTGATTCTGATCATGATGCCAAGTCTTAAGGAGTAATCCAATATCAAAGTTGTAGTTATTAGTATTTTTCAAAGCATCAATCACTGCAAGTAAGGGAAAGGGGAATGGAAGGGGGCAAAGAGGACTTATTTTCAAAAAAAGAGAAATTCCTCATCAAAAACATTTTTTAATAAAATGAGTTATTCCTAAATGACTGATAGTTCTAGAGTTTAAATTAACTTGGCAAAAGATTTAGAGAAAGTTTAAATATGCCCTCGAATCTTGATTCACAGACCTTTTGCCTGAATGATCTTGGACTAGTCATTTAACCTCTGGACTTTAGCTCCCTTTGTAAGATGAGAATAAGAGAAGAAAATAAAAGATTGTTAAGATAAGGGAATGCTACAATCCTTTCCAGCCACAGCATCCTATGATTCTATTATTATTACTTTGTTAATCTTATATTCCAAAGTTTTTCATATACCTGAACAGGTCAATAGTGGTTATTACATTTCTAGACTATGAGCTGTAGACAACTATTCTTTATCTCAATATAGAAATTTTATCTGCATTCATTTCCTCCTGGAAAAAAATCCATTACCCTTATCCAAAAGTCAGTCTCAGTAGATAGTAAAGAATACCTGAATGGGTGGGGAAATCAGGAGACCTGAACACCCATGTTTAATAGTTGTGTCATGGATGAAGAAGTCATGAAACAAAGAACTCTGAGAATCATCAGATAATTGTGCAACCCTGGGCAAAGTTACTAAACCTTTATGGACTTCAGCTTCCTTATGTATAAAAGGCAGAAGTTTGACTAAAAGCATCTAATTATAAAATTCTATATCACAGCTTTACAGAATTTGGTGCTGTTGATCCTTCACTCCTCTCCAAAGTTTTTAATATTGATACCTATTGTTTCTTCTCTTTCTATTTACCTGAAGACTTCTCAGAGTTCTTTGTTTCATGACTTCTTCATCCATGACACAACTATTAAACATGGGTGTCCCCTAAGGCTCTCTCCTGAATCTTCTGGTTTTACTCTATGTTTTCATATTTGATGACCTCATCAGCTCTCTTGGGTATAATTTTTACCTCTATACAGTCAATTATAAAATCTATATATCCATCCATAATCTCTCTCCTGAGCTACAGTCCCAAATTACAAACTGCCTTTGGACATCTCAAACTGAAGATATCTCAAACAAAATATGTCAAAAATAGAAATATTTTCCAGAAATCTTTAGAAATTTAGAAGATTTAGATTTAGAAGAAATCTTTCTTCTAAATTATCTCCACCTCAACCAGTGAGTCAAGTAGGATGAGTGAAGGTTCAGCAAGTACTGGAAAACATGGGCAGGGAGGCAGTATCAACTTGGAGGAATCAACTTTCTATAACAGTTAGTAGTTGGAAGGAAAGGAGAAGGAAAAGATTTAAAATTAAGGGAAATTTGTTGCCTATAGATCAAGCATTCCAGAAGGCACAATGGAAGGCCTAGGTGGTAACTGGTTGCAACTTTGAAGGGATGAATGTTAAGTATTAGATGATGGGAGGTAGAGATGGGCTTTGGGTAATAATGTACAGGAATTCAGAATCAGTGGAATATAAAAGATATGACTAGGGGTGGCTAGGTGGCGCAGTAGATAGAGCACCAGCCTTGAAGTCAGGAGTACCTGAGTTCAAATCCGGCCTCAGACACTTAATAATTACCTAGCCGTGTGGCCTTGGGCAAGCCACTTAACCTCATTGCCTTGAAAAAACTAAAAAAAAAAAAAAAGATATGACTAGATGAGGGAATATGAAGTCAAGAAGGATGAGACAGAAGTCATCAGATTTGACCACAAAGACATCATTGGTAACTTGGGAGAGAACATTCAAAATAACAATCAAAGTGTACTGATTTTATATCACTAGCTGAAAAGCAAAATAGAGAACTTTTACCCCAAATTTCTTCTCTACAATCACCTTCCTCACATTGCTAAGGTGCTCTTATCCCTAGATCCTAAAGTTTTACAAGCAAAGTGCCAAAGATAACAAAAGATGAAAATAATCAATGTTGGAGGGGCTTCAAAAGTCAGGCACACTGTTATAAGTATTGGTAAGTTTTGAATTCATCCAAGCATTCTGAAAAGCAACTAGGAATTATATCAATCTGTGTGTTCTTTCACAACATCAATAATATGGAAAATAATGAAAAAATATAAAAATTTTCAAAAAAATTAATTACACCAATCAATTAATTACATAATCAATAAATGTGCTTTCTACGACTGCACATGTACAATCTCCATCAAATTGTTTGCTTTCTCAAGAAGGGAAGAGATGAGGGAGGGAGAGAATTTGGAAATAAAAATTTTTTTAAAACAATGTTAAAATTGTTTTTACATTTAATTGGAAAAAATATAAAAATTTTCAAAAAAATTAATTATACCAATCAATAAATGTTTATTAAGTATGTATTATGTACTAGAAACCCTGCTAAGTGCTGAGAATACAAAAGAAGACAAAAGGCAGACCACTACCCTCAAGGAGTTCACAATTCAATGGAGGAAATAACTAATATATAAAAAGATATATAAAGGATAAATAGGAAATAATTATAAGAGGAAAGGCATCAGAATTAAGAGAGGTTAGAAAAGACTTCCTCTAGGAGATAGGACTTAAAAGAAGCCAGGTAATGCTGCAGTTGAAGATGAGGAGGAAAAGTACTGCAGGCAAGAAGGACATCCAGAAAAAAATAACCAGAGTCTACTCTTGGAGGGACTAGTTCATGGAATAGCAATGAAGTCAGTGTCAGTGAATTGAAGAGCATGTAACAGAAAGTAAATTATAAGGAGACTGAAGAAGTGGGAGGGGACCTGGCATATTTTAGATTTGTTCCTGGAGGCAGGAGAGAGTCATTGAAGTTTATTGATTAGAGTCAGACCCGTATTTTTGGAAAACCACTTTGTTGGCTAAATATAGGGTGGATTAGAGAAGGGAGAAAGACTAGAAACAGGCAGACCTATCAGTAGGTTATTGCAATAATTTAGACAAAAGGTGATTGAAGTCTGCATAAAAGTGGATGGTCGTGTCAGAGGGGAGAAGGAGACATATTTGAAAATGTTGCAAAAGTGAAATCAATATGCCTTGACAATAGATTTGTATGTAGTGAAGTGAGAGATAGTGAAGAATCAAGGATTACTAAAATATACTTTTTGACTCAGAAATTCCACTGCTAGGTATGTCTCTAACCATGAGAGAAAGTTCCCATAATATACCAAAATATTCATAACAAAAAGAAAAAAATGTCATAGGAGCAGTGTTTATGATAACAAACAATTGGAAACAAAACAGACATCCACAGATTGGGGAATGGCTAACAAACTGGATAAGCAAATTAATATAAAATTACTGTACCATTAGAGACAATACACATGAGAAATTTAAAAGAAGCATGGGAAAATTCATACAAACTGATGCAGACTGAAAAAAAGCAAAAGCAAGAAAATAATATGTAAACTCTGACCCAGTAGATATAAAAACCCAGCATTAAATAAAACAGTGCTTAAAGTTAAAATGACCAAGCTTGGTCTTCAATAAGAGACAAGAAAATGCCCCTTCCTTTCTTCATGATAGGGTGAAAGGCAGAGAAATGTGAGGGAATATGGATATAGAATATTAAATTTATTGTAAAGCATAATTGACATGTTGATTGTTTTATTGGATTACTTTTGTGCCCTTTTTAATCTACCAAAACAGAGAAGTTTCTTACTTGGAGTAAGGAAAGAGATACTTAAACTAGTATGATATAACTATATAGCAGAAGTAATCTGGATATTAGAATAAATTTATGGAACCTACCTGACTCATACTGTACCCTGAGGATCTTTCTATCTCCCTTTTTGGAAGAGCCCTAGATATCAGTCAAATCTAAACTTTACTTATTTTTTTTTATTTTTTAGGTGGTTTTTTTTTACAAGGCAAATGGGGTTAAGTGGCTTGCCCAGGGCCACACAGCTAGGTAATTATTAAGTGTCTGAGACCAGATTTGAACCCAGGTACTCCTGACTCCAGTGCTGGTGCTTTATCCACTGCACCACCTAGCCATCCCATAAACTTTACTTATTTTTGATGAAACTCCAAGATGGGAAACTGAAAAACCAAAATACAATAAGAGGGAATCTGATCTTTTAGGGCAATCAGGGTCTCCAAGCCTGAGCCACATCTTTAAGTGAGAGTATGAGTTTAAGTATGAGCCAAGAGTTGAGGGGATCTTTTAAAGGAAAAAGACAAGCTTCCCAGAAGCAGCTTCTACATTGTTACAAAAACAAAAAGTATGAATAATAATTAGATAAAATATAAAAATAAATAAGTTAAAAGCTAAAGAGAATCTCTCTGCTTTAAAAGCTGGTATAGTTTAAAAGTTGTTTGCAACAAAAATGTTCCAAAGCTTCCTAGAAATTACTTTTATAAAGAAAATTTATATACATAAACACTGATAAATGAGTTTATTGTACTAGAATTGGCCTGTGTGTCCTTTATTATTTCCTCAAATATTGCTTTATAATTGTTCTTATGAAATGAAGGGTAATTACTATTTCTTGGTGTCTTCATAACTCACAAAATTCTTTAGAGGAAAGTGCTTTGCAAATTGTAAAGCACTACGTAGAAAGGTGCATTTTTATTAATACTATGCAAAACTAAAAATATTTTTTAAAGTCCATTTGAAAGTTAGTTATCTTCTTTTCTTTCTCCTCATAGTCTGAAATTTAATTTTTGTGATGAATAACAGAAGTGTCCTAAAAATGTAGGGTGAACTTACTCTCCTTCCCTCCACCCTCACCTTCTACTCTACTATTTCTCAAATCATCAGGGAGATCAATTTGGATAATTCAAGTTCTTACCTCATGGGAGAAAGCTTTCAAATGACAGCTGAAAGAGTACTAAATACCCCGTTTGCCATACAAAAAAAAAAAAAAAGAAGTACTAAATTTAAAGTGAGGGATCCTGGGCATGAATCCTGGTGGCTGTTACTTGGGCCCTTAGTTAGGTAACTTCTCCTCTCTAAGCCTGCTTTCTCAAGTATAAAATGAGAATTAGACTAGATGTCCCTGAAGTCCCTGCCAACTATAAATCTATAATCTACTTAAAGTATAGATGAAAGAAAATAGAGAATTTGTGCAAAATGGGAGACATTGGTATAGGACCACCTTGCACAACTAGCCTTCATCAGAGAAGGTGCTATGCTCTATGAGCAAAATATAACTTAAGTAACTCAAAAGAAATTTGAGGTGTTCGTATTTAGAGAATTCAACCCCAAAATTCACATGGCCAACTCATGTTCAATATGCATTCTAAGCTCATTTTGATCCGATCAGTCACAATCAGACACCACACTGTCATTTGACTCTAACATAGTGATGTCACTTTGGCCCTCTTCAAGAATGAAGGACAACAACCAACCAACCTTCAAAAATGGTTATAGCATCTGAAAGCACTGACTTTACAGTTAAAATATCAAGATTCAAATTCAAGTCCTAACACTTTCACCAGGACACATCATTTTATCTCACTGTAGATCTATTTCCTCAATTCTTATTCAAAATTCTATATTGGAGCAGCTAGGTGACTAGTGGATAAAGCACCAGCCCTGGAGTCAGGAGTACCTGGGTTCAAATCCGGTCTCAGACACTTAATAATTACCTAGCTGAGTGGCCTTGGGCAAGCCACTTAACCCCATTTGCCTTACAAAAACAAAACCTAAAAAAAAATTCTATATTCATAATCTTATAAGGAAGTTGCTGTTAGTCACTAAAATGGAGCTTCAACAAGAATTTCTGGCTGAATATGGATTATATGCATTGAAAACTTCAAAAAAGTTATTTTTAAATCTTTTTAACATTTTTAAAAACTGATTTGCATAAACATAGAGTATTACCTCAAATATGTCAAGGACCTATGTATGGGTTTGTTAGTATTGGTATTCTTTCCACCAAAACTATCTAAATTTCTAGACTAAGAAGGTTCCCCAAATCTCAGAGAAGTTAAGTGATTTGCCCATTATCATAAAGCTCTCAAGTTTCAGAAGTGAGATTTGCCTTCGGGTTGGTTGATTTGGTTTTTTTTTTAATTCCAATCATCTATTCATTATTATTTAGTGTGGGAGTGGGGAGTGAGAGATGGGAAGGGGGAAATAGCCTATTCAAATATATAATTTGCTTTATTTTTCTGTGTATATATCCTCTAGTCAATGGGAATCATGAATATTAAACTTAAACAGGGAGAATATTTTATAAGAGAAATTATAACTTGGAAAGGAATTAGAGAATGAACATGTTTTATTAGATCACTCATAGAATCACAGAATCATAGAATGTTAACTCTAGAAAGAATCTTATAGATTATTCCCTTATTTTACAGACATGGAAACAAAGATCCAGTGAGGTGACTTGGCCAGCCTCAGCTAGACTGTGAGATAGCAAGCATCTAGACTATGATGTAGGAAAAAGTGAGCTAGATAGGGAGTCAGATATTCTGGGTTTGATGCAAAATCTGTGTTTCTTATCAGGATATGCTTAAGCAAGCCACAAAAACTCTCTAGGCCTCAGCTGCCTCATCTGAAAAATAAGAGGGTGGGATTAGCATATTTATAAAGTCCTTTCTACAAATGATAATGATAATCATTAATATAACCCATATTTATAAAGGGCTTTAAGTTTTACAAACCATTTTCCTCAAAAGTCAATTAGCTAGGCAGTGTATTATTTATTCCTGCCCTACAAATTATGAAACTGAGGCTGAGAGATTAAAATATGTGGCTATGCTCATGCACTTAATTATAAGCACTGAAGTCAAGAATCAAAGCAAGGGGGGCTAGGTGGCACAGTGGATAGAGCACCAGCTCTGGAGTCAGGAGGACCTGAGTTCAAATTCGGTCTCAGATACATAATTATGTAGCTGTGTGACATTGGGCAAATCACTTAACCCCACTGCCTTATAAAAAACTAAAAAAAAAATCAAAACAACTCTTGCTGAGGGTGGAGTGAAATCACATGTGGGAGGCCTCATGGAAGAGGTAATATTTTCACTGGATTTAAAAACAGGTAGAATTTCAAAAGAAATGTAAGGCTGTAAATGATAACCAGACAAGAGTTCACCTAGTTGCCCAACCAAATTTTCCATGAAATTCTCTTTTGCTGAGTGGAGCTGTTTGTTCTTTGTAAGAAGGAACACTTAAAGAGAGTGCAGCCCTCAAAACACCCAGAAAAGAAAACCACCCAGGAGGTTGAATAGAACTAAGGTGATTAAGCACCATGGCCAGCAACCTACCTGACACAAGCATACTCCATTACCAAAAGAAATTCATGGCCCTGGACACCTGCCTGCCCTTCCAGGCCTGATTAACATTTCCCCAGCCCCAGTTATCCAACTTATACTCACAATTGGCTACTTATCTATACCCTTTAATAAAACTAACCATTTGATCATTCAACAGAAAAACCTCTAATGTTGAAGCAAAATAGAAACTATGGTAAATGTGCAATCAATCTAGAGTAGAATTCAGACTATTTTTATGAGTACATTCAATATATCTTAACTGACAGAAACTATACCTAGTTTAAAAAAACAAAACCCTGCCAACTGTTAATAGACCAGTATTATTGACAGCTAACCCCCCATCAAGAAAATATACATTCTTTCCTATGAGCAAAATAATTATCCATCTCACTCTTTGACACTTGTAGAAACTACAGAAAGTAGATTTTGGAATCAACCTTGAAAATATCCACTTGTTCAATCAATCACTGGAGGTAAGTAAAAAATTATGCTTAAGGAGCAGAAAAGAGGACAAGGAAAACTCCTGAGTGTAGGGTGGGCTGTTAAAACACAAATATGAAAAGTATTTGTAAAGCAACATGAAATGAATTAAAATGAAATGTCAAAGAAAATTTTTTAAGATATTAAGACTAAATTTATTCACATGAAATGGCCAGAATATGACATAACTGATCCCAGTTATTTCTGTTGTCTTAATGATCAATATTGAGTATGAAGTAAACCTCCCCCTCCAGTACAAATACTCAATTGCCTATAAAGTCAGGAATCAAAGCAAGGGGGGGGGGGGGTTAGGTGGCACAGTTCACTTACTATACAGAATCTGAGACTTTAATTAAACTAAAGGGCAGGAGATTCTACATGTAAATATTTCTGGTTTTACATCAATCTCTTATAGCTGTGAATTTTTGTCATCACCTTAGTCCAAAGCAAATCATTATAAATGATTAGCTACCTTAAACAGTTACCTGAGGGGTGGCTAGGTGGCACAGTGGATAGAGAACCAGCCCTGGAGTCAGGAGTCCCTGAGTTCAAATCCGGCCTCAGACACTTAATAATTACCTAGCCACTCAACCCCATTGCCTTGAAAAATCTTAAAAAAAAAAAAAAGTTATCTGAGACTCAAGAAACTAGAGGCTAAAATGATTTATCCATGATCAAAAACTCCTAGTAAATATCTGATTCTAGATTTGAATCCAGAGCTTCTTATCTACAATCACAGAACTCTATTAATAGATCAATCAAGAAGCATTAGACAAGCACCAATTTCATACCAGGCACTGCATGTTGAGGATAGAAAATAAAAATAAAATTGTCCCTCCTCTCAGAAAGTTTACATTCTATTAAGAGAGACAACATGTTTTGATTGGTTTATGAACAATGTCAGGTCATAGAGATGCTTCATAAATGATTGTTAATGAAGTGCTATTAAGTATGTACAAAATATACACAAAATAAATACAATGTCATTTCTGAGGGTGGTGGAACTAGAAGCTAGAGAAATCAGGAAAGGCCTATAGAGGAGGTAGTGTTTTGAAAGTTTTGAAAAAAATCTTGAGATTCTAAGAGGGGGTGAAATGAGAGTGCATTCCAAGTTCAAAAATCAGTTTGTGCAAAGCACAAGCAGAGGAAAGAGATGGAATATCATGCGTGAGGAACAGGAAGGAGCCTGGTTTAGTTTGACAACAGAGCAGATGAAAGGTAGGGCTATGTAATAAGTCTAGAGAGGTAGCCTGGAGCAAGACAGTGAAGGAATTTATATGTCACACATAGGAGCTCACATTTGGGGGCCATCAGAGTTTGCAAACAGAGGGGGTGACATGATTCAAATTATGCCTTAAGAAATTCACTGTGGCAACTGTATGGAGGACAGATTGGAGAGAGAAAAGCCTTGAAGCAAGGAGACCAATCAGAAGTCTGCTGAAATAGTCCAGATGACATGAAATGAGGGCCGGAATCAGAGTGGAGACTGTAGAGAAAGAGGAGGGGATGTAAAAGATGTTATGGAGTTAAAACTAACAAGACTTGGCAAGAGATGAGGGAGGATGAAGAGTCAAGGGTGACTTCAAGGTCTCAAATCCAGGTGACTGAAAGAGTAATAGCACCCAAAAATGAGAAAGGAGGGACTATCAATAAATTGTAAAGCTGAATCATACCAACAAAAGACTTTTTCTTAAAATATTAAAATAGTTGAGGCAAAAATTGGTTTCTTCTTGAAGTACCCAGATGAATAATTTGGTTAATAAAACAAACCCACTCTCTGAGCAGTATCAAAGTGCAAAGACTGGTATAGGATACATATATAGTTGGACAATTAAGTAAAACTTTACACCAGTATTTCTCTAAATCATAGAATCACAAAATTAGAGCTAGAAGGGACCTTAGGTCATTTAATCCAGTCTCTTATCCATCACTGAGATTTCTTCTCTACATGCCTGATAGTTAGCCTCTACGCTAACTGCTTTACAAAGTTTGTTATTCAGCTCAGCTAGACAGTTTTTTCTTATGTTGAGAAAAAAAAATCTGTCACTTGTAATTTCTATCCATTATTCATAGTTCTACCCTCTGAAGCAACCCAGTACTTGCAACCAGGGATGTGCAGTGAGGGGAGGCAGAGGAGGTAGAGTGGTCCCTGCCATCCTAGACCCTACTACATGTCACTGCTGGCAACATATTTGTCAAGTCACAGAGGATGTTGTTATCTCCAGTAGTGGAGGAAGAACCAACACTTATAACATCACATGTGGCTGGAACAATGAGTTTATTCAAAAGAGATTCATGTAATATATGACAATTCCAATCTCCATCTTGGATATGGAAAATCTCTAGGGCAAAGGGAAACAACTTACCCTTTAATCTTGGGCCCTCCACCTCCTGCTACTCCCATCCTTTGAGGGAAAATGAAGAGGAAAGTTGATGGGGAATGGGCCTTATTTCTCCCACTGTGTAGGTTCACCTTCCATCTCTCCTGGCCCCTTTTTTCTAACTAATCTCCAAGAAAGAGAAGTGGTGAAATGGGGCTTCCCATCTGACCAAGATACTTCCAATTTCATGCTACATTAGCCTCTAGTCTGGGACCCCTTTTTGGGAAAAGGAATCATTTATTCTCACATCTGGTCATAACCTTTACATTCCAATGATTCTGAATTCTAATACACACACACACACATATATGCACATATATATGTTCATATATATATATATATATCACATCACCCCAACCCCATTTTCTACCTTCCATTTCCTAATTCCCCAAACACATCTCCATTCAAACACCACCTACTCCTTCCTGATCTGTAGGCAACCCACCCCTTCCATCTAGTGTTATTGAAACTTGGCTCCCTCAAGAGGACACAGCCTCCCTGGCCATCCTGACTGTACCTTTCACTCATTCTACTTAGCTTGTTGGTAGAGGAGGGGAAATTGAAATACTTCTTGCTTTCCATTGCTATTTCCCTGTTTTCCCCTGTCTTCTATCACTCAATATCTCCTCCTTTGAGATTCAGACCACACATTCAAAAGGCCTGTCTTCAGGCCTTCCAGGCGACTCCCCTTCTTTCCTCAATGAGTTCCATACATGACTGAATTTTTCTCTCCTCCCCCAAATCTGACCTCACACTAGGGCACTTCAACATTTTGACTCTTCCTCAAACAACCTAACCACTCAGTTCCTCAGCCTACTCATTCCCACAAACTATTTCTCTACCCCACTTCTGGCCCCAAAATAGTCCTAACTCTGATCTTGCCATACCCACAAATGCACTGCCTCTTTGTTCAAGAACTTCTAAGTCCCCTGATCTGACCATAATCTAGTGTTCTCTCTCTCTCTCTCTCTCTCTCTCTCTCTCTCTCTCTCTCTCTCTCTCTCTCTCTCTCTCCCTTCCTTCCTTATAAAAATCCTACTCTTCATCCATATCATGACTGCCAATTCCTGGACTTCTCTCAGGCCTTCATTAGTCTCCCTTTCCATTTCCCCCCATCTTGACCCCTTGGTGAACCAATTCAACTCTTCACTATTCACCTCCCAATTATTTCTATCCTTCTTACTTTATCACCAACTATGCCCAGCTAAGCCTAAGTCATGGATAACCTTGGTGCCTATATATGTGCCAAACTAAGGTGAAGAAAATCATGCAACTGTTCTTTGGATCCATTACAAATTTATGTTCACAACCAATGGCTCCAAAAGTGGAGCCTCACTGCTACTGGACAATCCTACAATATCTGCCTTATCAACTCATAGTCAAAGACCTCAATCCTTACCTATCCTTTAATTGTCAGATAGGTTTTGCCCAGACAAACTGAGACCTGGAAGGACTTTAGCTTTAAAAGATCAATATCTCCCACTCCTATCTCCAATCATCCTGATCCATATATGGCTACTACACCCAGTTGACTCTAGAGGAGAAAGTGAGACTGGTGACTTTGCCCAGCCCTCCCTCACTTAAATCCAATTCACCTGAAAGTCATGGCATCACCTTCCTGATGTCATGGTCTTCTTCTAGAGCTACAGACAAACAACAAGGCACTTAAGACTATTAATAGAAAGGAAGGATATCTAATTTATCAGGGTATGACCATCAGCAAATTTTTAAATCTATCTCAAGAAAAGGAATTATTCATTCTAAGAGACTCAAAATCAAAATCTAGTTAAGGTTTTATTGCTAAAACGGTACCATTTTGAATCTAAGATGCAGCTTTCTAAATTGCACATAATGAATAATATATTTTATGCAAGAGGTAGTTTTAAAAACTATGGCCAGGTCTTTGTTTTGCCCAAGTGACATATATGAGAAAATATGCTCCAAGTGTAGGACATCTATCAAACAAAATAAAATTGCTATCCATGTTCATTTATGGTTATTTTAAACTCCTCTGCACGTGCATGTACGCACACACGCACACACACACATATGAGGGAGATCTTTTGTGCTGTTTCAAATGATCACACTCCAAACTTCTTGGTAAAGGGCAAACCAAGTTATACAATTTTCTTTATAAAGGAGAGTATAGTATGCACAATAAGGCAATGGAAAAATGTTTTCTGGCTATCTCAATAAATTCTTCCAGTGTGCATGAGGGATCCCCTGAGGGAGATTAATTCAAAGATATGGATGGGTAGTAATCTATACCAAGGAAGAGATTATCTACCCTGGTGACATTACGGATCCACAGGTCACCAGAATATAGTTTGTTATATCTGAAGATAACCTATTATCTTCTTCCAGATTAAAGTCAAATCAAGTCAATAAAATGTAACTAGGTACTAAGTGACAGACTCTGTATTAAGTAAAGGGGATACAAAGAAAGATTTGAAAAATGTCCTCAAGGACTTACTTATAGTCTAATGAAGAAGCCAACAGAGGGAAGGCATTAACATTAAGGTAAATTCAGGAAGACTTTTTGTAGGTGGCAAATTAAATTGAACATCTAAATGTCCTCATTATTTGCTTTTTTATTTCAAAAGACTCCAGAAGTTTCAGGGCATAAACTTTATTACAAAGACCTCAACTGACATTTTTTAAAAGTCCAGAATATTTACCTAGCATTAGTAACTAATTTTAGCAAGATTTTTAAAAAGATATATTCATTTATGTAGTTTCCAAGTTTTTGAAAGTTTTGAAATGTCTTGAATACCCTAACATTTATCAAACATTTTAGAATTTGTTTAAAGAAATAAGGAAAGGAGGTAGAAGTGAAGCAAAGCTATTTTAGGTAAGGGATAAAAAAAATCTCTTAACAAATCTCCTTTATTCAGTTCTAAGTAACTAGGTGAAAAAATTTTCAAGACCAAAATGACCAGGTTGAATTATAATCCATGTTGGTGTAACCAAATGAATGAAATTCAGATATTGAAGTTTACACTTTACTTTTAGCAAAATGGAATTCATTCTAAAAAGAGAAGCTTTAAAAGCATCAAACATATCCTTTGGACATCAAACACTTACATATTACAATGAATAAATTATATTTGAATCAGAATCATATGGATAAAATTTCTTTCAAATGCCCATGAGATTGAAGAAATATAGGACAAAATGCCATACATGAGAAAATAATATCTCATTGTGTATACTTTGCTATGAAATATAAAGCATTAGTGAGAAGAGCACTGAATCAACTTACATTCAAAGCTATTTTAATCTACAGATCTGAGTTTCCTGATTTGTAAAATTTAAATATATGTTTTTATATTACAGATCTCTCTAGATGGTTATGAGTAAAACAGGTTGCAAAATTGTTTTTCAGACATGTCTCATTCTTCATGGCCTGTTGGATCATATTGTTTGTGGAGCTTTCTTGGCAAAGATAACAGAATGTTTTGTGATTTCATTCTCCAGTGGATTAAGACAGAGGTTAACTGACTTGTCCAGGATCATAAAGCTACTAAGTATCTGAGGCTTGAACTCAATTTTTCCTGACTCCAAGTCCAGTCTTCTATTCACAGAGTCATCTAGCTGCCTCAAGGTTGCAAAATATAAATCTCTCTAAATAACTGTGATTTCTCTTGTGAGGCATAGAAATTTCTTCCCATGATAATATCTCAAGAAAATAAAAATTACTTGAATGTTTTTACTTCATTACTAAAGAATAGATCCCATAATCTTTAAGGTCATAACAAAATGAATTCAATTATTCTATTTTTAAAAGGAAAAAAATTTTAAACTACTGACCAGTGGTATAGGATGTTCAAATATTTCAGTGTTTTAAAAATATACAACACAGAGCCTAAGTGTTGGTGAGTATGTCTTGCTTCTTTTTCTTCTTTTTGATCTAGATCTATGATTTAATCTGAGTAAGATAATTCCCCCAAAATAAATCTACAATTCTTCTATAATTCATAATGTTAGAGTTTCTGAGAGTACTAGCATTAATATCAGAGGATCTGGAATTAAGCCTAAGATATAGAACTGTAAGAGTCCTTAAAGATTATCTAATCTAAACCCTCCCTCATTTTACAGATGAGGAAACTGAGGCCCATAGTGATGATGGTTACATAGGTGGCCAACAAGGGAACAATCTTTCAAAAGTAATACTCTCAGAAGGAAACATTCACATCCTCATTGACATATAATGGTTGTTTGACCTTAGGCAAGTCACTTAACTTCTACAGACTTTAGTTTTCTCATATATAAAATGACCCAGTTGGACGAGTTATTCTCCAAAGTCCCTTCCCACTCTAAATCTTTGAACCTACATAATTTATAGTATTTCTTGCAACAAATGTTTGTTATGTGTTGACCATATGTATCTGGTTTACAAGACACAGCAAAGATACAAAGATAGCAGAGTCTTTGTCCTCAACCTTCTCCTGTAGGTTCAAGTTCTTCCCCCAAGGCCTCTGCCCAAATGGACTAGATTATAAACTCCCTCAAGACAGAGGTAATTTTATTTTGCCTTCTATACAAAGATCCATATTACCTAGCACAGAGTTAAGCCCATAGTTGATGCCCTTAGTGAAATAGCAGCTGTAATATGTAAGCTCCATCCAAAGAATATCAGACCATCTATCACTCAAAGCAAATTGAAAGTCTCTAACAGTAATATTCCCTTATGCTTGAAGAACTTCACAATTTAAAAAATGATTTCAAATGTATACTCTCATTTGAACCTCTCAATAGTCCTAAAAGGTAGGTGAGGTGTTTTAACACCCAATTTACAAAGGAACTTGAGGTTCAGAGTTGACCATAACCTATCTAAAATTACAAAAGCCATAAATGACAAAATCAATATTCAAACCCAAATTCTCCATCTTAAGTTTTAGTGTTCCTTTTTATTATGCAATGCATGCTCTCTATGATAAGAATTGTAAAAGGGCTTAAATGTCAGCGACAGAAGTTGAACTTTACTCAGTAGACAGTAAGTAAGCAATGAAGATTTTTCAAAAGAATATCTATACACAAAAATGGCTTTTATGGAAATAATGTGAAGTGCTTATCCAGGAGAGAAAGTGAAGATTGGAAGACCCTTAGGAGTCACTGCAATAGTCCAGGAAGGTAGGAATGAGGACCTGTGATAGATTGGGAGCTGCAGGAATAGAGACAAGGGAACAAATGTGAGTGGCATCCCTGAGGTGAGATCAACATGAGATATGAGAAGTAAAAATATGAATTTTGATGAGAGGTGTTATCATTGGTTGAAATAGTGAACTCATAAAAAAAAAAAGAGTGAGCTAAGAGAAAAAGAAAATAAGCTTGGTTTTGAACAACTTGAGTTTGAGGTACCAGTAGGATAAATGGGCAGAGATGGATGTAGCTCAGGGTTTCAGAAGAGAAACTTGGGCTAGAAATAAAAGATGCTAAAAAATGTAGAGGCACTTAGGTGGCATAGTGAATAGAGTACCAACAGTGGAGTCAGGAAGATTCATCTTCCTGAGTATAAACTGGCCTCAGATACTTTCTAGATCCTGAATAAGTCACTTTACCCTGTTTGCATCAGTGTCCGCATCTGCAAAATGAGCTGGAGAAGAAAATAGCAAATGACTTCAGTAGCTTTGCCAAGAAAACCCCAAATAGGTTCATCAAGAGTGAAAAATGAATGAACTGAGATAAAAATTCTTAGTGCCTGACTCTGCCTCTCAGCATCCTTAGCTTTCATCAAAACTCCCCTCTGGGACTTCCTCCTAAAGAAGATTCCCCTGATCCACTTTCCTCCTACCTCAGATATCTGTTTCTATGTTGTCCCCAAGTAAATGGAAGGTCTGTAAGGGTGAAAAATGTTTTTCATTTATGACCTTATACAACTAGTACCTAGCATAGTGTCTTGTATATTGTAATGTTGAATATATATTTATTGATTGAATTCAACTGAATCAAACTGAATTGTTCTTTCAGATTGAGCATCATCAGCCTTAACAAATTTATATTATTCTTGGAGGAAAGGTAAACAATTGAATTATCACATGACAAAGAGCCAGGATCCATTTTGAACTGAGAAAATATTGCCCAAAAGGAGCAGTTTACTTTTCTCAAGATCTTAAGGAATGAAACTCTATTTAAAAAAAAAAAAGTAATTGTATCCCATTTAAAACTGGCCACACTAAAAAATTTGGAGTTTGGGGGTTTTGGGGGGGTTATTTTTTTGCAAGGCAAATGGGGTTAAATGGCTTGCCCAAGACCACACAGCTAGGTAATTATTAAGTGTCTGAGGCACTGCGCCACCTAGCTGCCCCACACTAAAAATATTTGAATGGGTAAATTTAAGGGTAAATTCAAGTTGCTTGAACTATAGGAAAATACCTTGAGGAAGACTTAAAAAAACAACCATACAGAAAGTTTGTTCTGAGCAACTCAGTACTTAAAGAGAGATAGTATGATGAAATGGAAAAAGCACTGGATTTGAAATTTGGAGAGCTGTGTTTAAATCCTGAATCCACCCTTCCAATGTGACCTTAAGAAAGACAATTTTTTTCTCTAAATTTCAGCTTTCTTATCTCGAAATCAAGGAGGCTGGACAAAATGATCTCTAAGGAAGGTTCTTTTCAGCTTTTAATCTAGAATGCTATGATACAATGGCCTGAAGGATGATATAAGATATACTTTTCTTCAGAGGAGCTACATAATCTAAATAAATTCCATTTCAAGTTCTTGGCAATTCTTCCTCTAAAATAATGAAAGTCACTCAGAAAGGAAATTAAAATATGGGTTTGGCATGAGTAAATGAATCTGTGGTCTGCTTGCCTCCTCATCCTATGCTGCAGTCATCATTTCTTACTGTGATTTCCTTTCACAGCCAGTCATGATTACTGAGCAGGGGTAAGTGTTGCCTTCACTCTAAACTCCTCCTTAACAATAAATAATACATCTCCAAAAATCACCTAATTACACAGAGGCTAAAAATCATCTACTTGTTATGGTGATAGATCCTACAAGAAGAGTTATCATCATTCTTTTCCCAGAATCACACAATGCAGTAAAAATGAACTTCTACATTTTTGGATTAAGTCAGAAGGAAAGGAAAGTTGTACCCCCAAGAGAAAAATATGGATAACACTGAAGGAAGGAAGCCAACTCAATAAGTCTGTATGCCAATATTGCTATGTGATCTCTGTAGCAGTTATTTCAGTACTGATAATCTTAAGAAAGTTCTACATATAACTTGTTAAATCATAAAATCATCCCTTGATTCCAGAACATAAAACAATGTCTTTTTTTATCGTAAATACAACCTCTGGGAAATTGCAGATAACTGCAGATCTTTTAAGTATATTTTCTTCTATCACACTGGGAGCCATTTCCTTCACTGGTGAATGTTTTCACATATTTATAGAAGGTAATTTTTCCTATAAATATTAAACACAAATAGTAATAGAGAAGCTAAAGGATCCTAACTCCTCTTCACTTGGAGAGGGAGCCATTAAATTCACATAAGCATTCCCATTCAAACTTACATTTGATGATATAAAGCTTGTCCTAGAAGGTAAATCTGAAAACATAACACACATTTCTTGAGAAATTTATTAATATTAATATTTAATGAGAATGTAATATGGTAAGAGGCCTTGACTGAACAAAGAGATCTCATCTCTGTTTAATAGTAGGTTCTTGATATAAGATTATACTAAATACAAAATAGAGTCATTAATTCAGCAAATAATTACAGAGCACCTGGGTAGGTACTATGGAAGATTTAAGTATTACACAAATCATGTGCCCTATAAAAGCTTACAATTTGAAACAAGAAGGCAGATGACATAATGAAAAAGACCATTAAGCTAGGTGCCAGGAGATCTGGATTCCAGTCTTAGCTCAGTCATTTACTAGCTATATGACCCTATTAAACAACTTATGTAGCCACTCTGGGCCTCAGCTTAGTCATCTGTACATCCTGCTCTCTAAGGTTCCTTCTCACGTTAATATTCTAAAGCCCAGATCAATGTTGAGAAAAAAAAGAACATACAAAGATAAAAAGTGAAATAGTAATAATGCCAAAGTAAAATAACACAAGATAGTGATACAATAATTTCTATGAGGTGGTATATGAGTAAATATCAAATGAATAGTAAAGAATATGTTATATGCAAAGAATATGCAATAAAGAATATTGAAGGAAGGAGAGATTGATTTGGGCAGGTAAACCTTCATTGGGGAGAAGGGACAAAAAAAAGGCACAAAAAACAAGCACTAAACAAATAAAAAAAATAAAACAGAGGCAAGTATGGAAACCTGTCTGGCTGAAGATCTGTGGAAGGAAGTTCAGTGAGATGAGGACTCCCCTTTCTATGTTTTTCTGACACAGATGTTCTTAGTTCTAGCTATCAGAGTATTCTGTCTCAGGCTCCTTTGCTAGATTAACATTAACTGAAAAAATGATTAGATCACTAAGAGAAACAGTAAAAAGGAAGAAGATGGTGGGGAATAAAGAAGTACAACATCTCTTGACATTTGTCCCCTCTGTTCTACTACATGCTCTACATATATGCTACTACTCCAGTTTAGGACTTCATCACTTCTTATATGGTCTACTGCAAACAATTCCTGATTGGTCTTTTTGCCTCAAGTCCTACACCTCTACAAACTTTCCTACATACAATTGTCAAAGTGGTCATGTTATTCCCATTCTCAATGAACTCCAGTAGGTCATCCAGGACCTAATACAATCTCTTCTGGTCTTTAAAATCCTCCACAATCTGGATCCAATATATTTTTATAGCCTTAGTATCCATTACTATCTTTCAAATTCTCTTACAAGCAGCCATATTATCCTTTTTGTTGTTCCTCACACATAACATTTTCTTGGGTTTGTTTCTTCACTAGCTTTTTAATGACTTGAATTCATCTCTTATCACCTCTGGATCTTAGAATTTCTGGTTTCCTTCAAAGCTCAGTTCAAGCACAATCTTTTGCATGATGCCTTTTCTGAGTCTTTCTAATTATTAATGCTCCCCCCCAAAAAAATTTACTGATACTTTGTATAATCTCCTTTATTAAATAGGAAATTATTACTAATGGGAACATTTCACAGTGGAAGTAGCATTTGAGTTTTAAGCTAAAATTAAGAAAAAAACACAACTCATTATGGAACATTCTCCAGCAATAACATTATCCCAATGCTTCAATATGACAGTCTTAGAGGTCTCAAGCAGGAAAGCTCATTCTCCCATGGACAAACGACACAGGATTCAATCCTCTATATCTCTAGTTGATTCAATCCCCTATATATCTAGTTGATTCAGTTAAATTTCCAGAAGATCACAAAAATCCACAATAAGAAGCTCCCAAAACTGACATGACCCACTTTAGTACCTAAGCTCAGGGTAATGAAGATGATGATGATGATGATGATGATGATGATGATGATGATGATGATATAATTAGTTTTTAAAGTGTTGTAAGGTTTGCAAAGCACTTTACATTGTGTCATTTGATCCTTATTAAAAACTACAAGGTGAGTACTACAGATACTATAATATACAGATGTAGTCAGGGAAGCCAGTTTGGAGGCTCTAGTGCTATCACCAGAAAGGAAGAACTCAGTATGACAGATGATCTAGAGGAAGACACTATAGCAAATAGTAATAATAGCTCTAGTAGGTGGTAGTGGTGGGGGAGGTTGTGGTGGTAGTAGTAGTAGTAGTAGCAGCAGCGGCAGCAGCAGCAGTAGTAGTAGTAGCAGTGTAGTTGTTGTGGTAGTAGTGACAGTAGTGATAGTGACAATGATAGTAGTAGTAGAGATAGTGGTAAAGATAGTAATAAAGTAAGAGAGAGGTTCCATAACTTTCAAGTCAAGGTAACTTAAAAGATAATGGTAGTATTCATAAAGTTAGGAAAGTCACAAAGAACAAGATTATCTCCTGTGTAAAACAGGAATTTTATGCTAGATATATTAAGTCTTAGGTATCATCAGGCCAAAGAGAAAAAATAATTAACTGATATGACCCATTATTTCTCCTGATATGCCACTAACCTAGGGCATGCCCTTATCACCTCATACCTGGACTATTTCAAGACCCTGCTAAGTCTCTCTACCCTGAATCTCCTTATTTCAATCCATTCTCCAGTCAACCATCAAAGCCCAGATCTGACAATGTCAACTTTTCATTCAATAAACTCCAGGGACTTCTTATTGCTTCCAGGATCCCACCTGCCTTTCCAGTCCTCTTATACTTTACTTCCCTCTCCTGCAGTTCAGTAACCCTGTCCTCTTTACTGTTTCTTGAACAAGATACTTGATCTCCCAACTTTGGACATTAGCTGTCCAATATGACTGGAACTCTCTTCCTCCTCATCCACACCTCCTTGCCTTCATGGATTCCTTCACTTAAAATCCCACCTTCCACAAGTTTTTCACAATCCTCTTTAATCTTATTACCTTATTCCTAAGATTATCCCCAATTTATTCTGCATATATCTTGTTTTAACTTAATTACTTGCATTTTGTCTTGACCATTTGACTATAAGCTTCTTAAGAGCAAGGACTGTGTTTTTTGCCTTTATTTGTCTTTATTTGTTTCCCCAGCACTTAGCAGAGTGCCTGCAGTAGACACAATAAAAGCTGACTGGTACCTATCCAGCATTTGTTTCTCACCACAATCCTATAAGTAGACACTGTTATCAGCATCATTTTAACGTGTAAATCCTATCCCAGGGGCGGCTAGGTGGCACAGTGGATAGAGCACCGGCCCTGGAGTCAGGAGTACCTGAGGTCAAATCTGGCCTCAGACAATAATTACCTAGCTGTGTGGCCTTGGGCAAGCCACTTAACCCCATTTGCCTCACAAAAACCTAAAAAAAAACAAATCCTATCCCAAATTATGGGATTCTCTCTTTACCAGTGGAGATAAAGGGCCTGCTCTACCCTGCTCTTCATGAGGAGTACGATGGAGCTGGTAAGACCCCAGAGAACTTTGGGCTTTGGGACTCTTCAGGGTCAATCCCCTTTGGGACTCTTGAAACACCAATCTTCTTCAAGACTCTTCAGGCTTCCATGCTGAGAGCTACCTGGGTGTGCTCCTGCCTTCCAACTTCAAAAGAAAAGATAGAAGAGGCCAACCCCACTTCAGCTTGCTAAAAGAAAAGAGTCTAGGATGACATGAAAAGAGTAAACATTGTCCATCACATCCCTATTTCTCGTTTGCTACATTAGAACCTTCAAAGAGTTTCTCAGTGGGTGAAATTCAAGACTCTCTCTCAGCTGATGTAAGTTATCTTGCTCTCAGCATTCTGTATTTTTGACAAATATTCTCAAATGTTTACCTTCTCTGATTTCTATTTTGTAATTATTTGGATAAATGGGTTTCTTTCCTATAAATTATGCATAATGATCGTAGAAAAGGTATTAGTAGAAAAGGGGTCAAGTAACCCTTAGCTTTAAAGTGTGGCGTTCCTCCTTCCCCCTCAAAACTGACAGAGTAGGGGTGGCTAAGGTGGCATAGTGGATAAAGCACCGGCCTTGGAGTCAGGAGTACCTGGGTTCAAATCCCATCTCAGACAATAATTACCTAGCTGTGTAGCCTTGGGCAAGCCACTTAACCCCATCTGCCTTGCAAAAAAACCTAAAAAAAAAAAAACTGACAGTGATCAGAAGTTAGATGGGGCCCACTCATATCTACCTGGACAAACAATATTTAAAGAAGACAGATACACTTTTCTTCTTTCAAAACAGAATTACTATAGGCTTTCTTTGCAGGTTTCTAAAAAAAAATAAACTTTTTTTTAAAAGGATAGATATACTTCTGGTCTAGCACCCTCTCTTCTTTTTTATAAATATTTTGAGATTTTTTCCAATTTGCATAAAAACAATTTTAACATTTTTTTAATTTTGAGTTCTAAATTCCCTCTCTATCTCCCCCTTTCTTGAAATGGCAAACAATTTGACATAAATAATGTATGTGCAGTCAAACAAAACATATTTCCATATTAGTTATGTTGTGAAAAAAATAGACAAAAAAACACAAGAAAAATAAAGAAATAAAATATACTTCAACTTCATTCAAACTCCATCAGTTGTTTCCCTGGAGGTATATAAGCTCTTCAGAATTATCTTGGATCATCACAATGCTGAAAATAGCTGTCATATACAATTAATCATGATACAATATTGCATAGTTCTCACTTTACTCTGCATCAGTTCACAAAAATGTTTCCAGGTTTTTCTGAAACCAACTTGCTCTTTCTTTTTTATAGCATAATGGCATTCCATCACAATCATGAACCTTAAATTTCACTTTTTCCACTACCCCAATATTTTTACAATTTGTATAATATATTTGGTTGCTATTATAACAATCTGAGATCCTTCTCCTAGGCTCAGATGAGTGGTAATTCCACAGATGATCCATATATTTCCTACAAAAACTCTACTCACTAAACATAAAATTAGAATAACTAAAAAGAATAGAGAAAAAATGGAAAATATAGTTAACTAAAGAGACTGAATTAAAAAAACAAAATAAATGAATCTAAGATTAATATAACTAGATAAAAAATCTACCATATGGTTTAAAAAATTCTATTAATATAAATACTATGAAAAGGTAAGTAAGCATATTTTAACAAAGAATGGCTAGAAGTTGAGGGGAGAGAAAGATTCAGATGTCAGAAAACAAAAGATTATCAAAAGCTTTTATTTATCTGCTGTTGATGTGTTGAGCTAAATATTTAGAACTGAATTTTTAATTATGACCATACAATTTTGTTTATAATGCTACAGAAACACAAAGGACTGTTTTTCATGGGGGGAAAAACAGGTTTAGAGATCCATGGCAGTTTTTCACATCCATTTTTTCATTTGAGCTTCACAATAACTATTTGGGATAGGAAGGGCAAATGGAATTAGTTGAATTTTCCATATGATGTCTCTCAGGCACAGAGAATGGAGGGCTTGTCCAAGCTAATTAGTATCTTCTGCTGCTAATCACTGTTTTAACTGTCTTCTGATCCTATCATTACTTTTACTGTACCCACAGCCTGATCTTTGAAAAAAGGTTAATTCTGTTGATATTCCTTGACAGGCAGAGAATAGAGATGCCTGGTCTTCTCCTGTCTTGGCTCCTTCCTTCATCGATGAGTTCTAGTTCCTACAGGAGTCTGTAGCTTACACAGTAATTATCTGTTTCACAAAATCCTAAGATATGGTTCCAAAAGATCACCTGTGGACCTCAAGATAGGATGAAGATGTGGAAAGGCATATCAAAACCCAGCTCTCTCACCTTTACTCCAACAACAATTTAAAAAGGGCCCGAGATCAAATAATGAAGAAATAATACAACAAGAAATAACAGTAAGCTCCTTTATCCATCCAGCCCCAAAACTGTATAAAAGGAAAGAAAGAGGCAATGGAAAAAGGATTCGGCCAAGAAATCCAGCATGAAAACAAGTAAACAAGTAAGAAGTCTTCCATCATTCTTCCCAGAGAGAATCCAGGGTCACCTGAAGTCTATGGTGTCTATTCCCAGAAGGCAGAAAACCCATTATGACCCCAGAAACAAGACAAGATGACTCTATTTCCTTAATGCCAGTCCCTTCCTTCTGCTGATTATCTACAATCAATTCTATATATAATCTTGTTTTACATTGATGGGTTACCATGTAAAGCCTCAGAATGGACTTTTTGTCTAGGCTAAAATGTAAAATATTAAGAAAATAAGAATCAATCTTAGCTTGTGGGCATTACAAAAAACAGGTAGGAGGACACATTTGACCTGTGGGCCAAAGTTTACTGACCCCTAGCCTAGGCAATCACTGAGATTGGTAGATGGAACTAGATGTTTTCACATCTTTTCCAGTAGCAGTGGCAGTAATGATTTTACTACCACCAAAAAGACTTGTGCTGGGTAAACCCCATTGTCCAGGTGAACATCTGAATGGGATATAAAGTATGGTTTGGGGCTGACTAGATAAGAGTGGGTTAAGTGCAAACAGCCCCATTGTGAAATCCCAAAGCAGTCAGAATTATTCCCCTAATTTGAGGGTCATGGTCTCTGGGGATCTGGGTCTAGAAGACCACTATCACTAAAAGGTAAAAGGAGAATAATAACGGTACAAATGACAAAATATCTGAGCCAAGTGGACTTTAGTGTCCTGGTAGAGGGCCAGGTGGAAAGTGAAACATGGTCCCAATATATTTAAATATATTTAGAATATTTTTGAAATTTCTAACTCTACCAGAAGTCTGAGGTTCAAAAATTAGTAAGGAGTTATGAATTAAGATTGGAGGAAGTCATTTTCTAACCAACTTTCCCCTCATTCTCATCCAGGCTAATCAGCATTGAAAAGTGATCTTACTCTCTCCTATATACTCAATTCAGTAAGCATTTATCTAGCATCCATTATATATAAAACACTCTGCAAAGAACTAGGAACACAACCACAAAAAATGAAATTAACTTCATTCTATGGGGTTTTCAGAGAAATGGATGCAAGTCTCTAGGAAAAAGGATGAGCAGGGAAGGATTAACATCCCATAACAGCCACAAAGAAGGGGAAATCTGGAAGGAGCTGGGACAGAAAGAAGAGAACGAGCAAATCCATTCTCTGCCTTTTAGGAAATATCAACAGTATTGACCTTTTTTTTTCAAAGATGAGGCTGTGTGTACAGTAATCAGTGACAGGATCAGAAGACAGCTAAAACAATGATTAGTATCAGAGGATACTACTAAATCATGGGCAAGCTCCCCTCTCTCTGGGTCTGAGAATCAACATAAGGAAAACTTGGGATAATTCCATTTGCCCTTCCTACCCCATAGTTACTGTGAGGTTCAAATGAAATAATGGATGTGAAAGCATTTTGTAACCACTAAGACACTATATAAACATAATAAGTATTATCATGATTACTAATGGGCTGTTCTTCCTCACTGGTCAGTAAGAGAAAAATAATGAGCAACAAAGAGATGGAAAGCTGCCAGAAATCTTATCTGTAGAATTTTTCAACAATTTCAATTATGAAAAAAAAATTTTTAATTTCAATTATGCCCTACCCCACCTCCTCAAAAAAAGCTTTGTATTTTGAGTTAAAGAAACTGTATGAGTGTTACCTCAGCCATAACTGTTAAAGACTCTATCTTAAAAAGGTCAAGGTCTCCCACTGCATCCAGAGTCATCTCCAGTCATCCTGATACTGACCCAAATGGATAGTTGGATAGTTGGATACTGATCCAAATGGCTTCAAAGGAGAAAGTAAGCCAATGACTTTGTGCAGTCCTCAGCCCTCCCACACACACACACGCATTAATCCAATTCACTTGCATCTTATGGCATCACCATCCTGATGTCATGGTCTTCTTCAAGAACAAAGGACAAACTATCAATTTGAAGGGAGTGGGGAGAGAGTAACTTTTCAGACATAGGTAAGAGTGAACAAAGGTCATGAGGGTGTATTCAGGGGACTGAAAGTAATAGGGTTCAAATGGAATATGAAGGCTATATAATATGAAATTTTGTCATTAGGTAATCATTAGTAACCTCTGAAAAAAAAAAGTTTTAGTGGAGTAATACAGGCAGATGTTAGACTACAAAGGGAGTCTAAGTCTAAGTCTACAAAAGGTTGAGGAAAGAGTAAATATTAGGGAAATAGAATTATCAAAAAACTTTTCAATAACTTTAGCTGTGAGAGAGAGGGAGAAGAATGGGAATGGTTTAAGAAGCTAGAAGGGAGGAAGAGTCCAGTGAATACATATTTCCCATTGAGGAGGCTTGAACATTTATGGTAAGGCAGGAAAAAGCCAAGGGAGAGGAATAAATCAAAGATGTATGGAATAGAGGTAATAATTGCTACAATAATGTTGTAGAGAAGATAAAAGGGAATGGGTAAAGTCAGGCCAGCTGTGAAGCCACAGATTTGCCCTGCTTCTCAAGAATACTACCTGCATTACCTTAGACAAAACACTTCAATTCCTTGATCCTCAGTTTCTTCATTTGCAAAATGAGAAGATTGGAATTGATGCCTCTGAGATCTGGTAGGACTATCTAGCAGGACTATCTCCTCTCATGACCAGAGGAAAAGAAGCACAGTGAATAAAGGGATTGAGTTTTGATGAACAGAGAACAGGAGCTAAGGAACTCCCTTTTGATGGCATCAAACATTCCGCAGGCTGAGTCATTTGCTATATAAGTATAGGGATTGGAGGGGAAGTTTGGAAGGTTTACTATAGAGAATGTGAGAGAGAAAAATCAGTACTAAGGGCAGAGCAATCAGGGAACCCAGAGACCCAATCCAACTCCATCAATTTACATAGAAGGATGTTGAGCTCCAAGGAGATGAAACAACTTGCCTGGCATCACACAAGAAAGGAACTACCAGAGGGAGAATTGGAACCCAAGTCCTAAAACTAAGGTATCAAGACTTTTTCCAACATAGGAGAAAAATATGCAGCAGCAGCAAGGGTTCAGTTGAAGTGATGAAATACTTTACACTCAGGGAAACCAGTGCATTTCATGAGGTTTTTCACATGAGAGAAAGCAGTGTTAACAGAGAAATCAGAGAGTGGGGCTTACCTAAGAATGAAAATAAGTAAGCCAAAAAAGGTAAGACTACTGTAAGGTCAGGGCTAATAAAATACTGAAGTGACTTACTATGGGGTCAAAGGGGATGCAAATAAAATCATAGTTGGGTAGGTAGAACAACAGGGATGAATCAGGGACCCACTGGTCACTTTGAAGGCAAAAATTTAGTGAGTGATAATGAGAGATGACTTTTGTATGGCACTCATGAGCTCATCCAACCCTCCTAACAACTTGTGTGGTAGCTAACTATAAAAGAGTAGTTGAAATGGAAGGTTGTAGACACCAAAGTTGAGGTTCTTGGAGGTAGTTTAATTGCTTGATGGTGAAGGTTAGGCAAAAGTCAAGCTAGCACATGGCATCTAAGACTACTTCCCAGCTACCAACTCATGGAGCATGCTCCCTACCCCAACACCCTACTAGATCCAGCTCCCTTTCCAGCTCATGGCTGCCACTCTCCCCAATCTTCTTCCAGGTGTCTAGAATTTGCTTTCCCCTGCCTCCATGCCAGTCCTAGGAATGTGAACAACCATCATCAATTCAGGATAAGTCAGAAGAGTCAATACCCCTGACTCCCACCCATAGGAAACTCAGTCATAGCCCTCACTGAGTCATTATTCTCCTCTGCCCTTCTCCTTTTGTTATTGGGCAGTGAAAAGCTCGCTATATTTAGAGTTAGAAAATGTGAGTTTGAATCCTGGCATTACCATTTATTTATTATGTGACTGGAAAACTGTCTCACTTCATCTGTAAAATCAGAGAATAAAACTAGAGGTTATCTCTAAGGTCACTTAGAACTCTAGATTTATTGATTTTTTTAACCTAAAATTTCTTCCTTTCATTTCAATCTTTTTGATATTCAGTAAAAACTAACTTTCTCTTAAAGATTACTTCTCTTAGCACCCTCTTCATGTATAACTATTCCAGTTCTCATATTCCCTGATACACAGAGACAGGAGAAGTTGTCATTCTTTTTAACAACCCCATTGCCACTTTCAGAGCTTCCTTCTATCACTATTCATCAGCCACCTTTTGTAAAAGCCCATTATAGTCTATCCAGGGGGTCAGAGCAATACAGAGACACCCTGAAGGACTCTCTTATGAACTTTAGAATTGATTGTACAGCATGAGAGACACTGGCATAGAACCACCCAGCATCAGAGAGGGGATATGCTCCATGAGGAAAGCAAAATTGAAGTAGTTCAAAGGAAAGTGAGATGTGTAAGTTTAAAGTAACCACCCCAAGTGTTCACATGAACTTTTGTGCCTGGCTTGTGGTAAAAGCATTCCAAACTCATATTGGACTGATCAGTCATAGTTGAACACACTTTAATTTGTCTCTATAGTGTTATCATTTTAGCCTTTTTTGATGATGGACAAAAACCAACTAATCCAAATCCCAAAATAATAGAACACTGACCACTCAGAGATATAAAAAAGACCACTCAGTCTATGACTTGAAAATATCCATCAGCTCTATTTCTTTCCCATCTTCCCAGATGTGGCATCTCAGATATTATCTCTGTTCTTTAAAGCAGGGTTTCTATCCAAAGATAGCATCGGTTGAAAAAACAAGTGGTCTAAAGGAAAAAGAAGGCTCCCTGACCCATTCCATCAACATCAGTATCACAATAATTCACATTCTATTAGAACTTAAAGATCTGTCAAGGGTTTTCCAAATATCTCATTTAATCTTCTCAGCATGTCTTATCTTATCCCTCTACTCCTAGAATTTCCACTATTGTAGTTGATGACTAAATTCAGCACCCATTAAATATTTTCCAGAATTTATCTGAATGGAAGCAATGGTTAGAGTACCAGCCCTGGAGTCAGGAGGACATGAGTTTAATCCAAACTTAGACATTTAAATAATAACCTAGCTATGTAACCTTAGGCAAGTCACTTAAATCCCACTGCCTTAAATAAGAATTTTTTTAAAATAAAAAAGAATTCATCAGAATATTTTGTTGTATAAATAGAATAACTATTATCCAATTTCTCACCATATATTTTATACTAAATTTTTTAAATCCTGCTTAACAATAATCACCTAAGTTGTAGGATTTCAAGCAAGTTCTTTGTCCTCCAGATAACCAGCAAGAAGCCTTATAGATTCAATAAATCTATAAAATCATTAATACAATTACCACAGTCAGTCCTACACATGAGAAGAATTGGCAATTGTCTACAGGTTAGATTTGAGAAGAAAAAGGCCTATAATTACTAGAGCACCACTTCATTCTATCTCCAAGAGGTTTATATTAAAACAGATTATCCAACAAACATTAAAAACATTAAAACAGATTATCCAAACAGATTATCCAGCAAGCCCTCAACATCCATCAGATACTATCTTAAGCCAAGTGGGCAGTCAAGAGTGATCAGATGATGAATTGACCAGCTGAACTCCCTCCCAAAGAGCCTTGGAATTTAGAATTCTCTGCCAGTAGACAGCTGTGTGACATTAGACAAGTCACCTCTCTGAATTTGTTTTTTTGGCTTTTTTTTCCATTTATAAAATGAAGGTATTCAACTTGATGATGATCTCTAGGTCCCCTTGCACCACTCTCACATTCTATGAAACATAGAGCATCTTGGCTCTCTCGTATTTCATTTGAATATGATACCCTTTTTACATCCTTTTTTTTAAGGTTTTTGCAAGGCAAATGGGGTTACCTGGCTTGTCCAAGGCTACACAGCTAGGTAATTATTAAGTGTCTGAGGCCAGATTTGAACTCAGGTACTCCTAACTCCAGGGCCAGTGCTCTATCCACTGTGCCACCTAGGCACCCTACCCTTTTACATCCTTAATGACTTGACAATTTCATTTGTTTGTATTGGAGGCTTTATATGGGGACATGGACAGGAATTAAACAGGTACAAAGGAAGATTTAAAATCTACAGGTTTGGGGAGAACACCCACAGTGGGCTCCTGATTAGACCTATGGAACTATTCCATTCATTTTTATTCATTTATTCAACACACATGTTGATTCATGTTAAAAGCGAAGAGAAATGCCTTTGTATGTGTAGAACATAATGCACTGCTACAAAATTAAAAATGGTATAGTCCTTTTCCCATGGAAATTACAATATGAACTAAGGCACATTAAACAAATGATGATTGTCCTCTGTTCTTGAAGACAATCATGACATCAGGGAGGTGATGTCATGACAAGCACAAGAACTGAATTTGAGTGAGGAGGGCTTTGCTAAGTCACCAGACTCCTTTTCTCCTCCAGAGTCACCTGGGTCTAGTAGCCAGATTTGAACTGAGACAACTTGGAGATGGCCCTGGATGTGAGGCAATCAGGCATAAGAGACTTGTCCAAGGTCACAAAGCTAGGAGGCTTTGTGTCTGAGGCTGGATTGGAACTCCCATGTCCCTGATTCCAAGACCACTGCTCTATCCACTGGCCATCTAACTGACCTTAAACTTCAAAGAAGCATTTTCTTTAGTGAATCCCTGATCTGATTACTATGGGTGCTCCCCCCAAAGCTGAATTGCTTAAGGAAAGTACAAAGGCAGGTAAGGGAGAGTTATTCTCAGCTAGAAGTCATGATGGAGACATGAAGGAAGTGGCATCTGGACCACACTTTTAATGATATAACTTCAACACAATCTGTGCTTCCATTACATTGGAATAACTCTAAGGCAGACTACTGGACTCCAAAGATAAAGGTTCTAAATAGAAAAGTGCAGACAGTACAATCAGGTCAACTAGAAAAATGGAGTCTAACTCTCTGGAAGAGCATCAGGCCTGGGCCTAATGTTGAGGAAGAACCTCAAATTTACTTGGCAGACAACTATCACTGTTCAGATATGGCTTAAGAGCATTTGAATGGTTTCATTAGGCTTAAAATATATCAACTGTGATGCTACCTGAAACCTGGATTTTCCTTGAATAATGCATTCTTAAAAGCACTCAGAAGAAGGTTATAAAAACACTACAAAGGTCACAGATCTGGGAAGAAAAATAAAAGAAAGAAAAGCCTTAAAGATCATCTAGTCCAATCTTTTCATTTAACAGATGAGGCGATACTAGAGAGGTTAGAGAAGCTATTTGTTCAAGATCTCAGAGGAAGCAAAAAGCAAATCCAGGATTTGAATTCAGGTTAACTCCAAACTCAATTCTCTCTCCACTTTGTCATATTGTGTTATTGTTAATGGTTTTTTTAATTAAACCATGTCCTATTTTTTTTAAGTTTTCTGCTTTCTTGTATCTTTTTATTTTGGCTGGGTGGACTATCCGAATTTGGCCCTCTGAACTCTAAAATCCAGCTTTCTAATGAATGTCCTTACTCTAAAACCAAACAGTTGGTACTTTAAAAATGATACTCAATTTTCTAATTTCTAGTGAAATCCAATAAAACATTATCACAGATGTCTGGGTTCATATCTTACTCCTGGAAATTCATGCTCTTTAGTCCATAAATCTGGTGTGCCTTACACCTAAATTATAGCTGCTACTGGATCTTGCTTATCTAGCACCTTACCTTTCTCCAGAAAATAATTATCCTTTCTCATACAACATATTAAAAGAGAGCTTCAGAGTAGCTGATGTACATGATCCTCAGAAATAAAGATCATTCTTCTCTCTCTGTGTGTCTTTCTACTTCTCTCTCCTCTCTCTCTCTGTCTCTCTGTTTTTGTCTCTGTCTCTCCCTGTCTCTCTCTCTCTCTCTCTCTCTCTCTCTGCCTCTCTCTCTGTCTGTCTGTCGCTGTCTCTCTGTCTCTCTCCTCTGTCTCTCTCTCCTCTCTGTCTCTCTCTCTGTCTCTGTCTCTCTGCCTCTCTCTCTGTCTCTCTCCTCTCTATCTCTCTCTCTGTCTCTGTCTCTTTCTGTCTCTCTCTTTCTGTCTCTCCCCCTCTCTCTCTCTCCTCCCTCTCTTTCTGTCTCTCTCCTCTCTGTCTCTCTCTGTCTCTGTCTCTCTCTCTGTCTCTCTCCTCTCTCTCTCCTCTCTGTCTCTGTCTGTCTGTCTCTCTCTGTGTGTCTCTCTCTCCTCTCTTGTCTCTCTCTCTCCTCTGTCTCTCTCTCTGTCTCTCCTCTCTCTGTCTCTCCTCTCTCTCTCCTCTGTCTCTCTTTGTCTCTCCTTTCTCTCTCTCCTCTCTCTCTTTCTCTGTCTCTCTCTGTCTCTCTCTCCTCTGTCTCTCTCTTTCTGTCTCTCTGTCTCCTCTCTCTCCTCTGTCTCTCTCTGTCTCTCTCCTCTGTCTCTGTCTCTCTGTGTCTCTGTCTCTCTCTCCTCTGTCTCTCTCTTTCTGTCTCTCTGTCTCCTCTCTCTCCTCTGTCTCTCTCTGTCTCTCTCTGTGTCTCTCTCTCCTCTCTCTCTGTCTCTGTCTCTCTCCTCTTTCTCTGTCTCTCTCTGTCTCTGTGTGTGTGTGTGTTTCTCTCTGCCTCTGTGTCTCTGTCTCTCTCTGTGTCTCTCTGTGTATCTCTCTGTCTCTCTCTGTCTCTCTCTGTGTCTCTCCTCTGTGTCTCTCTCTCCTCTCTGTCTCTCTCTGTCTCTCTCTCTGTCTCTCTCTCCTCTCTCTCCTCTCTGTCTCTCTCTGTCTCTGTCTCTCTGCCCTCCTCTCTCTCTCCTCTTTCTCTCTCTGTCTCTCTCTCTGTGTTTCTCTCTGTCTCTGTGTCTCTGTCTCTCTCTGTGTCTGTCTGTGTATCTCTCTGTCTCTCTCTCTGTCTCTCTCCTCTCTGTCTCTCTCTGTCTCTGTCTCTCTGTCTCTCTCTCTCTCTCTCTCTCTCTTTCTCTCTCCTCTGTCTCTCTCTTTCTGTCTCTCTGTCTCCTCTCTCTCCTCTGTCTCTCTCTGTCTCTCTCCTCTGTCTCTGTCTCTCTGTGTCTCTGTCTTTCTGTCTGTCTCTCTCCATCTCTTTCTGTGTCTCTCTGTGTCTGTCTGTCTCTGTCTCTCTCTCTGTCTCTGTCTCTCTCTCTCTCTCTCTCTCTCTGTCTCTCTGTCTCTCTCTCTCTCTCTCTCTGTCTCTGTCTGTCTGTCTCTCTCTCTGTGTGTGTGTCTCTCTCTGTCTCTCTCTCTCTCTCCACCCCACTTCTCTTAAGTCACCTGCAATGGGGCACCTCATGCCATTTTTCCATTCCCAGGACTGCGGGCGGCGTGGGCCCCCCCTCCACGAGGCTGCTCCCCAGCAACCTGCATTGTGTTGCGGGGGAGCAGGCGGGAGCCGGGCCGGACTGTGCGGCCGCAGTCCGCAGCCCGCAGCCCGCAGCCCGCAGTCCGCAGTCCGCAGCCCGCAGCCCGCAGTCCGCAGTCCGCAGCCCGCAGCCCGCAGTCCGCAGTCCGCAGTCCGCAGCCCGCAGCCCGCAGTCCGCAGTCCGCAGCCCGCAGCCCGCAGTCCGCAGTCCGCAGTCCGCAGCCCGCAGTCCGCAGTCCGCAGTCCGCAGTCCGCGGTCCGGACGGGCTCCGCTTTGTGCGGCTCCGGGCCGGGCCCGGGGCGCCGTGCGCGGAATGCTAAGCAGCCGCGGCCCCTCGGAGCCGGGGAGGGCCGCCCGGGGCATGACGTAGCTCGGGAAGAAGGGGCCGCGGCTGGCAGGGCGGGCTGCGGCTGTGCAGCGGGCTCTCCGGCTCTCCTTTGGACAGCTGGCGACTCGGATCCGCAAACTACAAGCCTCGGATTCTTTTTGTCTGCTAACTATGGGAGAGGCATGCTTCTGACTTTAATGCCTTTTTTTCTCCAGCTGGCAAATCAAAACTGCTCATAAAACACTATTTTTATGATCTTTCTCTAAGTAGCATCTGTTAAAATTATGAAGGGTACAGTCGACCAAAGAATAATATTTTAGACACATCTAGCTTTGGTGCTTTCATGCCTTATGCATTCCATTCCTCATACATTTTATAGTCCACTAAATATGAATTTCTGTGCAAGACTGAAGTATATTCGGCCTAAGGAAAGGATCAGTTATTTCAGAGCACCATAGATGCAAAAACTGACAAAAGGAAAACATTTTTTTTTAAATTTACAAAGGAAAAGCTATTCCTGGTAATTAGCATTGTTTCACCATGTTGCAATGTTCAGGGTCCATTACACAAGGGTGCTTTGAGGAGGTCTATTCAATGTTCCCAGATTTGGGTTTTTATTTTTTCAAAAATGTAATGAACATTTATATGCTATGCAGTGAAAGAGAAGCTTTAGCCTTGAAGCAAATTGTCACTTTGCATTCCTCTTTGACTAGCAATAGGTTTGGGATGTATTGTAATGCAAATTTTATACACTGGTTCAACAAGCTTGAGATCAGAACTGTACCAACCAGCTGAGAAATATTGTTAATTCCCCTTTCTGAAATGTGTTTTTCCAACTTTACAGAAATGTAAGAGGAACAATATCTGTCTTCACATAGAATCTTGGCAGTTGTCAGTGTTCAGTCAATGTATTTATTAGGAAAAACGTATTTATTAGAAAAAATTTGATTTTGTTCAATCTTCTTCATAATACTATTAGAGCCATAATAAACTAACATTTTGGGGAGTTGCAACACCTCATCATAGGCACGGCAGAAATTATAAACTCTTTAGAATGAAAAATCTTTCTTTTTACAGATGAAAAAACTGAGACCCAGAGAAATTAAATGAGAGCATAGGTCTGAAGTCAGGTAGACCTTGGTTCAAATCCACCTTGGACACTTACTACTGGATGATCCTAGGCAAATCATATAACCTCTCACCTCCCAGAGTGGTTGTGAGGAACAAATCTTGGCATTTATAGTAAGCAATATACAAATACTAGCTATGATTATTCAGAGATTAGTAGAAAAGGTGTACTGGAATTCAGAGATAGACCTGACTTTGTCATTAACCTCAGTGTTTGACTCTTCGATATTCTTTCTTTCTTAAAGTGCAACGTAAGGCTTACAACTTTTTAGTTAAAGGAGCAAGAAAAATTTTTTCTTACCTTATTAACATAATCAAAAATATTCTAGAAGGCAACAAAACCACAATTATGGATCACTGAAATGGTAAAATGCTGGGGGTACACAGAAATCAAAGGAATTAGCCAAAGACTCTCAAATGGCAAGTTAATTACTCAGATTGTTAATTCCATTGATTAACCATAACTATGATTCAAGTCACATGCTCAACACTTTAACCTACAAGGACCCCAAAAATCAACCCTGAAGACATACGTGTAGGAACCCAGAGAAATAATACCCAATGTATTCATTCAATGCATCCATTCATTCAAACAAGCATCTATTTAGCTTCAGTTTACTGACAGGCCCTAGACTAAGAAATTCAGTTTCTACTAATTCAACAAAGGATATTTCACACACACCTAGCAGAAAGTTAAGCCTCATGGATTATTACATTGCTTGCCTTCTCAGAGGGTAGAGGAAGGGATAGGAACAAAGGAAAGAATTTGGAATTCAAAATTTAAAAAGAATGTTAAAAATAAATAATATTTTAAAAGTTAAACCTGTAGGATATTTCATTAACTTATAGTATTCACTTCTACTAAACTTATTAAAATTTCAGTAATCTAACCTACCTGTTGAAAATCATTTCCTAAAACTGTTAATGGCCTTTTGGAAGGGTAATTATTCACAATACCTCAGCTCTGCCCAGGCAAGACAATATCCTCTTTTTATCTATCAGTAGTAAATACAACCCAAAATAACTCCTGCATTGCAGGAAAGCTGGTCATTTGTCATGCAATTACTAAAAGAACAAGAACCAACCAACCAACTAAAAAGGTAAGGGATCATTTTAAAATTTGTTTAGAAGACCCAAATTTCTTTTTTTGTTTTTTTTTTCTTTTTTGCAAGGCAATGGGGTTCAGTGACTTGCCCAACGTCACACAGCTAGGCAATTATTAAGTGTCTGAGGCCCAATTTGAACCCAGGTCCTCCTGACTTAAGGGCTGGTGCTCTATCCACTGTGCCACCTAGATACCCCCCCAAAATTTCTAACTACTTGCTAATATATAGATTTTTACTGTTATCTCTATTCACTCATCATCACATATTAATTTTCATATTTTCTTCTTATAAAATTTTCAATAACCAATATTATAAAAACCACTGCCACTAAGAAGCCCAGGATTCTACAGTTTGTAGGGGAGGAAATAGGTAAAGAAATTAGAAAGCTGAACAACAAAGGGTTTTAGAAGCAGCTGAAAGACTGAAACTAGATTTTCTTAACTCCTTGAAATTTTTCTCAATGTCAGAATCAGGGTGAGAACCCAGGTTCCCTAATCATTTATCTCTCTTTCAGACTATTTCTATAAAGAGAATGACAAGAACCAATCACAAGAATACAGGGAAGTAAACAAGCTGGCAACAGCATCACCACTAAGTGGGGAATATGTCAAAACTTAATTTATCTCCAATCTCCCCCATTCCCTGTATTTGTCCCTCCTTTTAACTCTGCCATTTCTTTTGCTGGCACCACCACTCCACCACCCCCTTAAAGTTAAGGGCTGCATCACCTCTCATAATGTGTCTCCTTGTCAGCAAATTCCCTGGCTCCCTTCAAATCTCAGCTTACATCTTATGCAAGAAGCCTTTCCTAGTGCTTCTTAACTTGAGTGTCTTGCATCTGAAGTCATCTCCACTTGTTCCTGTACATATCATGCTTGTACATATCTGTCTACACAGCTGCCTTCCCCATTAGCCTGTGAGCCCCTGAAGCGCAAAGACTGTTTTTTGCCGTTCTTTGCATCCCCACAACTTAGCATAGTGCTTCCTGGGTATGTGGCCGGCACTTCATAATACTTGCAGACACTGACCCTCTCCTCTGCTCTCCACACTTGCAGGCACCAGGTGTACTTGGCCTGGACTCAGGAAGACTTGAGTTCAGCCTGCTGCAGGCACACAGCAATTCACTTAACCTCTGCCTCAGGTTCCTCAAATGTAAAATGGAGATAGTCACGGCACCTTAAGTTTGAAAATGCTATGATAAAATACTCAATAAATTCCAGTGAGTCCCTGTGACATCTAGTATTAAACACAAACTCCTGTTTGACATTTAACCTTTTCACAATCTGACCCCTTCCCACTTGACCCTTCCATTACTGCTAACAATTGTCCTCTATCTCTTTTGTCCTTTGTAGCTAAATGAGGACTCATGTGATGAGGGCTGGAGAATGGGGTTTGAATGATGACATATATGGGTTCTGAATCATCGGGATAGGAATGGTATGAGCAGAGGCAAGAATGTTCATCTTTGAGTGGAGGGCAGCACTTCTCTTTCCAAAGTAGCAAGAGATAGGGGTATAAAAAAGTAAATTGTACCTAATGAAGATTAGAGGTTTCCTATACAGTCCTCTTCTTCTGTTTTAGTTTGAATGTGAAAATGCCAATTTTATTTAGTAGTAAATTCAGAATTTTTTTTTTAATTTTAAGTCATGAATTACAAAAGCACCAGGACTAAGGCAAGGGTCTTTTCTAGTGCCCCACAAAACAGACCAAAAGTTAAATGAAGATCCAGAGCTAGATATTTCATAAGAATAGTACCCTCTTTTCTTCTATCTTTTCTTTCAAAGAATGACAAAAAAGTTGGAATCAAAAAAAAGGAAGAAAATATATGTAACACTGAGTAAAATAGGGATGATTACCCAATTTTCTTATCTTTTTTATCCCCTGACAGGTTGGTATTTTGCTTCTTTCTTTAACAACTCTAAATGAAGCCATTATTTTCAAATTATGCAGATAAATAATAGAACTATTTGAATAGAAAGTCAACTTGAAGTGTCCTGATTTTCCCCATGCAGATTATGATATATTACACTTATTTATGCTTAGAGTATCATTTATTTCCCTCTGAGCACTTTTACTAAACAAACAGTTTTCATTTATTCATTCATTCATTCAACAAACACTATCCTGTACTTTGAGCAAAGAACTATGGTAAGCAATGGGAGATATATTAAATTATTATATATTAAAAAGTGGCAGTCTTTACCCTCAAGGACCTTACAGTCTAAGAGGGTAGATAAGACATGAACAATTGAAAGATCAAGCTGTTCTATAATTTAGAATATAACAATACAGAAAGAGCAGCAGTCTAGAACACACATCTTTGTATTGCTGTCAGCACTTAAACATAGTGCAGTTGCCCACTGTGGATAATTAAAAGGTATTTGTTAAATGTTGTTGACTGAATAAAAATAGGCACAAAGTACTATCAGAGTTTCAGGGATGGGGGGTGGCGGTCAGGGAGAGAATAAGCATTTATATAAAAAAATATTATTTCATTTTATCCTAACAACGATCTGGCAAAATTGATGCTACTATTAACCCCATTTTACAGCTGAGGAAACAAAAACAAATAGAGGCTCAGTGACTTTTCTAGAGCCATAAAGGTCAAATTGAACTCAGGTCTTCCTAACTCCAGGCCTAGAGCTTTATACACTGCACTTTAAAGAAAGATAGCCCCAACTCCTAAAGGTTAGTTCAGGGAACCTGAAGGAAAGATATAGCCTTCCTCATTTTGGAAAAGTGGGGTCAGAGCAATAACTATTTAATAATTTTAAAAAATATTCTTATAATAGTAAATGCCAATAAGATTTATATCACTGGCTTTAAAACAACCCAGAATTATATTACTGAGTCAAATTATTTTCTAGGATAGCAAAGAAGTAGTAAGGAGAGAAAAACTTAAGGAAGACATGCATAAAGAATGAGAAGTTGGAAATATGAAGATTAAGAGTTTTCTTTATAATGTCCTCTATTGCCTTATCTCCCTGCCTCCCTGTCCTTTTCTATAGTTTTTAAAACTATAGTACTGGAACACCATTCCACAGAAATAGTCTAAACTGAATGAAAACATAATATACTGGTAAAATGCCTATGTAAACTCTATTCTTTTAATTGAAGTTTGGGTTAATTAAGATTGCACAGCTCCTACAATAATAGTTCCCATTTAAACAAGGACAGGGATAAGAACTGTGGTATAGAGAGTTCTCAGATAAACAAACTCCCTCTAATAATACAGATCATGTCATTCTCTACAACTTATGGTCTTAGAAAATTGTCTAGAGCCCTGGGAAATGGAGGGATTTGTTGAAGGCCAACACAATATGTGTCAGAAGCAAGACTTAGACCCAGGCCTCTCTGACCCCAGGACCAGCTCTCCATCCACCACACCTTCTGACCCATGGATACATGGTCTTTTAAAGTTTACTCATAACAGTTGTGTTTATTCACAGCAACCCTAAAACTGGCATGAAATGACTGCGGATGTTACAGTTTTATAGATGAGTAAACTGAAGGTCAATGAAGTTAAATGATCTACCCAAGGTCACCCAGTTAGTAAGCACCAGAGTCAGGACTCAACTTATGAGAACAAGGCCAATGTTCTTTAAGTATAAGACATAAAATAGGTATCAAATCTGACATTAAATCTGTTTTCTAAACTAACAGCATCCTCAAAAGTTCAAATGTTACAGAAGGAAGTCTCCTTCTATACCTCATCCAAGATGGTTAGCAGGGCTCAGAATGTAAACATAAATACTCTAAAGTAGATGATGGGGAGCTTTCCCACAACCCCACTACAAAATGTGAATAAGTCTCTAAACAACCTACAAAGTTCTATTAAGGATCTTGGCCACTGGATGAAAGCAACTGACACCACTCATCTCGTGACAATCAGTAATGTTCCTTGGATCCATGTAAAATGGTAAGGGTCAAACATGTATTCCCTTATCTCCTTTCTATGTCATGTGAGTCTCTGGCCCATTGGGAGAAATGCATCTATCCAGGCGCAGAGCCCACACTTCAGGGACAAATACATCATAGTAGAAGGCAGGTTCAGGATGTATGACCTTTCATATCTATCAAATCAAAAAGAAGTCAACCTTAGGAACCCAACTGAGTATACCTCCTACCCAACTAGAGCACTCAAGGGAAGTTGTGTGAGGATTCTACAATCTTAATTAACCCAAACTTCAATTAAAAGAATAGAGTTTACATAGGCATTTTACCAGTATATTATGTTTTCATTCAGTTTAGACTATTTCTGTGGAATGGTGTTCCAGTACTATAGTTTTAAAAACTATAGAAAAGGACAGGGAGGCAGGGAGATAAGGCAGGGTATGCCACAAGTCTAAAGGAGAATGTTTATATCAACTGTTTTTACTATACCACCTTAGAAAATGACTTTTTTAAAGACTAATTAAGCCTACTGGCTAATGGTGAATGTTAAGCACACCATTATAGGTTCATGAGTCACACACCAACAGATTTACCAGTAGAACCTGAGACGACTGACCCATGAGGGAAAGTTGACAGAATAGCTCAGTAGAGATATTAATGTTACTTTGCAATTATGAATGTTAAGATGCTGCTGTGTATCACATAAGATTTCTGGCAGCCTCCAAACAAAAGAGTATATAGAACAACTAAGTGGTAGAATGGATAGAGCACTGGCCCTGGAGTCAGGAGTACCTGAGTTCAAAACCATTCCCAGTCACTTAATAATCACCTAGCTGTGTGACCTTAGGCAAGTCACTTAACCCCACTGCTTTGTAAGAAGCAAAAAAATAGGGGCAGCTAGGTGACACAGTGGATAGAGCACTGGCCCTGGAGTCAGGAGTAACTGAGTTCAAATCCAGCCTCAGAAACTTATTGCCTAGCTGTGCAGCCTTGGGCAAGCCACTTAACCCCATTTGCCTGGCAAAAACCTAAAATTAATTAATTAATCAAAAAAATAAAAATAAATTTACATATGTGTGTGTTACAATACGTTAGATCCCAGAGTCCAAAGTTCTTCCAACAAGCTATGTAATTAAATGTGGGCAAGTTATTTCATGTTTCTGGCCTTTATCTATAAAATCAATAATCAAGACTAATTCCTGTTTCCTTTCTAGTTCTATGATGCTAAGATCATTGCATAAATTGTGAGATTTTACTAATGTACCTCCATTCATTTCAGTATGATGATAGTCATCATTAGAAAATCATTTGCTTTGACCCCTTTTTTTTTATCAATAGTAAGTATAGATTTGTCCATTCACAAAGTCTCTTTTAATTTCCTTTGTTAGTAACAACAAAAGGAAACCTTCGGTGTCTATAATATATTCTTTGACTAGCCCCAGGAATATTAAATCATTATCCCTTAAAGGGAGATTTCATTTGTAAAATAGTCTAAAGTCACTAAAAGCCAAGTCTGGTGATTAAGTTGATCAAACTAAGAAATATCATTAAAAGTAAGGCATGCTATAAAGAAATGAAAATTTATTTTCCTGAGTATGTCATTGACTGGACCTAAAAGACAATTCCCAAAGAGTGGCAATGGTATCATCACTACAAAAAGCAGTCTTCCAAGATGATTATTTTAAAGACAACATTCATTTTAATTACTGGTATATTTGTTTTAAAATGTCTTTCTAGTGTCTCAGGCAATGCTGTGATAGTCTTCAGAACCTAAAGTTTGGTAAGAGGGAAAGATTAAGAAATTTTTTATTAAACAACTAGTAGAGACTACCCATATATCAACCCTTGATACCTTCTCCTACCTATAATCTCCATACAACATATGAAATATTCTGTTAGGTGGAACAGAGTAAAAGGTCTATTATCAGGAAGGTCCGAGTTCAAGTCTTACTCTAGAAATATTCTATCTGTGTGACCCTGGACAAGTTATTTAACCTCTGCTTGGCTCTATTTCATCATGTGTAAAATAGGAGTAATAACAGTATCTATTTCCCAAGGTTATGATGAAGATAAAATGAGAAAACTTTTGCAAAGCCCTCTGTAAATTCTAAAGCTCTATATAAATGTTAACTAATATTATTATGTTCAATTCAAAGTGCCACATTTTAAGAATATGATGAAAGAAAAGCCCACGAGATAGAGTTTTGGGGTAATTAATAATCAATTTATTTATTGTGGCTAACAGATAATCAATAAATTGAGACCAGTGGTTCTTTCAGGAATCAAATACCTGTAAAAATGGAGGCTGGCTGAATGTTTAAATGTCAGTCATTGGAAATGGGGTTGTCCCTGACAGGTGGAAATTGACTCTGATGGGTTAACAACTGATGAGAGAATGAATATTATAATGAGAAGTCAATTTTTTCCTAATGAGGGGGTAGGTAGACTTGACTCTGGATCATGTCAGCATTCTTGGACAAAAAAGACTCATCTCCATCCAGATCATTCCCCTCCAGAAATCTATTCAAAAGATCTATTCTCCACCCAATGCTACCAGAGTAGAACAAAAGACCAAAATTGACCTACATTAGATTCTCTTTACCCTTTAATTAGAAATAAGCTCTCCAGAGTCCTACTCAAGATTGAAGAGATTGTCTATCGTCAGCCCAATCCTTCACAATAGCTGAATGAGGAAATAGGGGGGAAAGCTCTGGATCCCCCTCATATTAATAACTAGTTACTAATAATCACTTCTCGCAGGAAGGACATTGAAAGGGGGCCAGTGTTCAAAGGAGAGCCACAAGTATGGGACTGGAAAAGAACCTGAAGATCACGATATGGGAGGATGAGTTAAAGAAAATGAAAATAATTAATTTGCAGAAAAGATTCAAAGTAGACATGATAGCTCACCTTAAGTATTTGGAAGGCTGTCTCAAGGAAAAGATATCCTCTACATGGCTGTAGGAAGGAAGAACAAAAGCAATGGATTGAAATGGCAAAAAAAGGTACATTTAGTCTTAAAAGAAGAAAAAACCTTCTTAGCAATAACAACTGAGGAGACATAGAGTGGGCTGGCTGCCTCTGGTACTCCCATATTTGCAATCTCCAAGTGAAGGCTTTAAGTGAAAAATCACTTTTCAGACACCTTGAAATGGGGTTTCTTTTTCAGAAATATGTTGGCCTCAGTCACCACTAAGCTCCTCTCTAACTCTGAAGTTCTGTGATCCCTAGTTATAAAAAAAAAATTTCTTTCAGCAGCAATACATTCTTTAGCCAATTATATTCTTGAAGTAACAGGAACACCAGATGACAACACATAACAGTAACACGCACAAGAACTAAAGTTCTCTTCTCTCTGTGGGTATGACAGTCCTTTGCCACTCATGTTCATCAACAATTTCCCAAAAGTGATGGCAGTGGAGATATAAACTGTATGTCCCTTTAGGAGCTGCTATACTAATAAAAACTTAAAATTTATATCACACTTTAAGGCAAACTCTTTAAGGTTAAACTCTCATTGATTACCTCTCCCATTTTTAAGGTGGGGAAAATAAAATTTACACTATAAACCACACCATTTTGTTAAAAAGAAAACACTTACCTAGAAAGGGTGTGAAGTGAAATTTGAAACCAGGAGTACTGACCCTAGGGCTAGCATTCTTCACACCACACTGTCTTTCAATTTGCTATTAACTTGCTGAATTCTGATTTTATTCTAAGTTACTAAATATGTCTCTACATTTTTCCCCACCAAAAAATCCATGTAACACATTTTAGCTTTTAACACACTAGACATTGTGAGACCTAATGGTTGAGCTCCCAGACTTTAGGGTAGCTATTACTGTTCTTCACAAATTAAAAAAAAAAACCCCTCTACATAAGCAAGCACACAAGCATGCATCCATTCAACAAAATGTTAGTAGAAAAATCCTGTGTGAAACACTAAATGACCTCTCCCATCAAGAAGTTTATAGTTCAGAAGTACAATAAGATATATATATATATATGAATGAATTACAAATTATTTTTAATTGAAATAAACTTTATTATTTTGTAAATGTGTTGCATTTTGTTTTGTGCTTGTGAATTACAAATTATAATGTAATATTATAAGATGGTTGAATTCCATGACCTCTCAGAACCCTTTCAAATCTAAATCTATGATCCTATTACCTGAACCCTGGAAAATAACCTGAATATGCTTTCAAAAAAATTGCAAAATGTTGTTTAAATTCAGAAAAGTTAACTTTTATCTTCATGATAATATCTGATACTTATGTAGAAAGCATTTTCTTCACAAAAATCCTATAATTGAAGGTAGGAGCAGTATAATTATCATCCCTGTTTGAAGGAGGCTTTATAGCTACCAAGAGTAGCAAAGGCAGAATTCCAATCCAGGGTTACTTATTCCAAATCTAATGTTATTTCCACTCTACCACTCTGCTTTACTATAAAAAGAAGTTGGTATTTAAGCTGAATCTTGAAATATTGGCAGGAGACAGGGGTAAAGAAGGTATAAGAAGAAGATTTACTTTCAGACTAGATGAAAACTGGAAGGTGGAAGAAAGATCCACTTTTAAAAGGTTCAATGAAAGTCAACTGTGAATTTTATGGGCATTTATGCATTATGCTAAATTCTGACAATGCTTTAAACTTTAACAAAAAGCTGGGGTGGCTAGGTGGCTCAGTGAATAGAGCACTGGCCCTAGAAGGAGGACCTGAGTTCAATTCTGGCCTCAGACACTTAATAATTACCTAACTGTGTGGCCTTGGGCAAGCCACTTAACTCCATTGCTTTGCAAACCCCCCCCCCAAAAAAAAAGTAAAAAAATACTGCAATTTTTTTAACTGGAAAGCAGATGATATGATCAAAAAACAATGGTCAAATGAGTGTTTAGTGTTATAATCAAATACAACCTACAACAAAATTAACCTAACACATTTAATGACAGGCTTAATTATTATGTTAGAAGAAAATCAGCACAAATGAAAAAAAAAAGTCTAATCACTGTACTGAGAATTACTTTTATTCCAACAAGCTTTTCGTTTTTCTCTCCTTGAAATCTTATTTGTTTAGTACCTGTACTTGGAATTAATATTAAAAATATTCTCTAATCCTCTGTGTAGTCTAAGTCTTATTGCTCTCACTATAACACTATCACTTAGTTTTGCCCATCAATCTTGGACCAAATGTTACAATAAGAGTATTAAAAAATAAAATTCCTAAAATGACAAACTGAGTTCCCTATTTTTGCTTCTCTTCCCCTCTAAGATCTCCTTCCTGCAATTCCTCCCCTCTTACTAGAGGGAACCTATTCCTCCACCAGCAATCTAGGAGAGATAGCGCAGGAGCTTCCAAAACTTCAGTTGACACTCAGAGTAAGACTTTAAAAGTGATTGATAGATTGATAGGCAGACAAACAGACAGACATATACATATATAATTTACATATATATATATATATATATATATATATATTCATTGAAATTCATTCAGACCTGCCTAATTATGAATGACTAGTATTGACAGGAAAAATAATTTATTAAATGTAATATTCCCTCCTCTGTCAAAAGGCCATCCTGACAGTGAGAGAAGCCCGTCTTCCTCTAACCAATTCTGGCATTACTTGCATTACTGCTCTTGAGGTTCAACTGGGAAGGGAAAATTGAGGGGAAGGGCCTCCAGCCTGGAAGTTTTCTATCCTGTGACCAGAACTAGGTTTGCCACAGCTACCAAATGTCCTTGCCTCTTTCATTAAGATTTGTGGCAAGTTAGATCATGAAGGGTAAAACAACCAGAATGAGGTGGGTTTTCTGGCCTCATGACTCACATCACCTACCTCCTTTTTTCCATCTGAAAGTATAAAAACTTCTCCATAAGTCTTGGTGGACATCACCTTCTCAGATCTATGTATGACCCAGGTTCAAGACCCTCTTTATTCACCATTTATGAGTTTGATTTTATTCTACAAATAATAGTATCAAAGCCTGGTTTTCCAGCCTTATTTACTTTTTTCTGTTCATAAGGTAAAAGTAGCCATGCTAAGGAGAAAAATTATAATTCCTCTCTCGTATGAACAGTCACTTATTAAAATTTAGGAGACTCCAGCCTTTTTTCCCTTGTCCTATTCCTTTGTCCAATCACTCCAGGACAGAGCTGATGAAAGAAAGGATTAGCATTCTCCTCATTCTGGGTATTGCTATAATACCTAATTAGATCAGACAGAAGTTAGATGGTACAGTGGATAAGAGTACTAACCAGACACTTGTCACTTACTAGCTGTGTGACCTTGGGCAAGTCACTTAACCTTGACTCTCTGACATCCAAAGCCATCTCCAGTCATCCTGACTAGACCCAAATGGCTGCAGAGGAGAAAGTGAGGCTGGTGACTTTGCACAGCCCCTCCATCCCTTAAATCCTATTCACCTGTTTGTCATGGCATCACCTTCCTAATATCATGGTCTTCTTCGAGAACAATGAACAAAGGACAAACCACAAGAAGATCAGACTTCTAAGATGATACCCCTTTCAGCTCAGGCTGGATGAGGGATAAATCCTTTGAACAGATTGCCCAAAGCTAGGGGTAACATTAGGTAAATGACCTAATCAAAGTTCAGGTCCAGTCCCTCATTGTAACATTCATTCTCTCATTAATAGCTAGCCAAACTGAGTAGATACACCACCTCGGAATTCCAAGGGACATACAAACCATAAGTGTGCTACTATGATTGTCTCTGGTCTAAAAAAGAAAAGAACAAATAGACATATTTTTATTAAAATGCTGACATTATTAATAAAAATGATTAAATTGCCCAGAAATTATGTTTCTTGAAACTTTTTAAATGCAACACTCTGAGGTATTTTATATAGAGAAAGCAAAGCAGAGAAAAGTGATGAGCCTGAAGCTGGAAAGTTCTAGATTCAAATCCTACCTCAAATATTTATGAGCTACATGAATGAACAAATTACTTAAGCTCTCAATCTTCAAAATGGGTATGGTATCTCCCTCACAGGCTTGTTCTGAGAAACAAATGACAAAATGTATTGAAAATGTCGTATAAATGTGAACTATTATGATTAGTTTGTAGCCTGAAGGAGTACAATTTAAACAATCCAATTCATGATACCATCTAATAAGAGATATACTTTGCAGCAGAGTACACCACTGACTACCCATTTCTCTTTGTAGGGTGGATGGAGGATGTGTTAAATCAATTTATCTTGTCGGTCAAAGATTTGGATACAAGGTCTATCCAATTCTGTGCCTGTTTTTATTTTCCCCAGGCTTAGTTAAACCTTGCAGTTAAATTCCTTAAAGCTAAGAAAAATGCTTAGTCTAGTTTTTCTTTGCTCGTCAGAAGACATATACTGAAGGAGTTCACATACTAACTGGAGATAGAGTATAGGGATATGTACTAAGTCAAATAACAGATTTGTTGGTTTGTTCCTTTGGGCAATTCTCAGTCAGGAATTCCTTTTCAATGCAGATAAGCAACTGCTCCACAATATAATCTCAAAGAATTATTAAGTGAAATAATAGAAAGATATTTAAATAACAATCCAAGACAACAGCAGAAAAGATGCCCAAGGCAATACATAATCATATGGCAAATCAGTCACAAAAACAATCACTGTTACAGGAGTTCATAGGAAGTAGTTATCACCTCTGGTTAGGGAAGTGAGTAGAGTACTCATCCTGAAATGTTTGAGAAAGCACTGGGCATATGGTTGATTTGTCTATGTGGAAAAGATAGAAGAGAGTGTTCCATAAGGGTGAAGCAGAAGAAGCAAAAGTAAAGAGATGAAATAGGGTAAGATACGTTCAAGAGACAGTGGGAAAACCAGTATGGGCAGAGGAAAGGGTCCTTGCTTGGGAGGAATAAGAAAAAAAGGCAGGAAAGGCAGACTGGGGTTTGCAAGGGGGGGGGGCAGAACACTAAGCTAAATGCTATAGTCTTTAATCTACAGGTAATTAGGAATCACTGAAGGCTTTTTTTTTTCACTTGAGCATTCACATGACTAAGAGTATTTTAGGAAGAGAATGACAAGATAAAAGAGAAACAGATAGGAAAGAGAAGAAGCATTGATATCAACTATGTGTCCTGTTATCTATAAATTAAGCAGAAAGAAAAATATTCCTAAATGGAAAACTATTTCCTACTTTTGTGTGCATGCTGTGTGTGTGTGTGTGTGTGTGTGTGTGTGTGTGTATCAGTCAAAATAATAAGAAATGTCAACAATATCCTTCACATAAATGTGAAAGAAATTTGTCTCCAAAGATATCCTATCTATACTAATGATGCCACGGCAAAAATGAATATTTATGAAATGTAAAATGACTCAGATTAACTTATTCCAATTCCCTCCTCTAAAATTAGATTTCAAAATCATGTCAAAATGTAGATTTTGATTACAAAAGCAATTTGGGACAAAAATGTACAAGACAAAAAAAAGAAAGATGAAACATACTTGAAATAACTAAGAGAAAGACAAATAAGGGAAAAGTGGACAACTTCCTAGAGAATTAAGGAGAAAAAAAGAATAATGTCTGAAATTGAATAATATTTTGCATATAATAGATGTTAAAATGTTTTTAAAAGTAGAACATAGGAGCAGCTAAGTGGTGCAGTGGATAGAGCACCGGCCCTGGAGTCAGGAGGACCTGAGTTCAAATCCAACCTCAGAGATTTAATAATTACCTAGCTGTGTGGCCTTGGGCAAGCCACTTAACCCCATTTGCCTTGCAAAAAACCTTAAAAAAATAAATTAAAAAAATAAAAGTTGAACATAGCAGAAGAAATCAATCAAATTTCATTTATTAATTGTTTAGATGTACCAGGCACTGTCCTGGGCATTACAAAATACAAAGGAGGAAACATTTTTCCTACAAAAACAGCTCACATTTTATTCAGCAGATATATACACATATATACTGTACATATACAAATACAAATGTATTTATTATAAAAAGAATAAATATAAAGAGAACTACAAATAAATACAAAGCAGTTAAGTTAAAAAAAAAAAAAAGGAAAAACAGAAGGGGAAAAGGAAGAAAAAAAAAGACTTAAAGTAGACTAAAAGTAGCCTAAGAATATAAGAAAAGAAAGTGGGTATTGAAAAGAAGCCAAGAAAAAATGTAAAGTAGCCTTGATTGATGTCACCAGAACATAAGTAGCTGATCAACCGAATAGTAATGTTTTTCTAAATACAAAGAAAAAAAAACATATAAGAGTCAAAGTGGAGAATTTCCATTAACTGTATGTTTATTTGAGGGAGAAAAAAAAAAGCAGTTACACAACCTGTGATAAATGGGGGTTTTTTCCCAAATGAAAAATAAACTCGAGGTGTTTTGAAGACTGTAGACTACTCTAAGCTTTAACCCCTTCTTTCACCTGAATGATTATGCATTCTCATCTTCCAGTAATCTCAAAGTGTTAAAGCACCAAGAATGAAAACAGGTTAAACTTTGTGAAGACAAAGGAGACCAAGTCAATCACTGTAATGGCAAAACAAGTGGGAAAGAAAAGTGGAAAGGATCATAAGCACAAATATTCATGCTAGAGCCAATAGATGTCCAAAGACCTTCATATAGAACAACAATTCAATCCATTTCTAGCAAAGTCCAGTTACTTCCTATGGACATTGTCAGATCTGGCCCATAAGAGATAGCTGAAGAGAAATGAGAGTTCAATACTAAATTAGTTTGAAAGATTAGCTTTCTTACCTAGAGGGTAAGAGAGAGGGTTAGAGAACAGGACTTTGTTAGTGTCAGGGATTTATTGAATGGCAGAAGTCTTCCTTCAATCAATAAACTCATAAGCATAAATTACATGTCCTAGAGCCAGTCTCATGACTGAAAAAAGTGTGAAGCTAAAACTGAGGCTACTTTAGTGACATAAAAAGTATAAGGTAATTATGCATGTCTACATCATGACTTCTTAGACAAAACAAATTAAATAAAATTCTTATCAATCAACCAATTGAGCATGATTCCATGCCAGGCACTTTGGCAGGCTCTAAAGATATAAAACAATCCCTACTTTGGAGGAAAATGCATTCTAAAGAATAGAAAATATTTTTCTATATAAAAAATACATACATATATATATATATATAGGAAGGCACTATATATATATATATATACATATTTGTACTATATATTATATATGCTATATATATATAAAGAACACACATATTTAAAATATGTGTAGCCAGTATACTGTAGATATATATCCTATATACAGAAATCACATGTGTGAGATATGTGTGCCTGTGTAGCTTATCCAACTGTAAAAGTAGAAGTTGTAGGTAACATAGATAGATATCTCTGAATACTGGCCAATTTCTAATTCTAAACTATGGTTTCTACCTTGAAAGAAGCAGAAGAAGGTCCTTGTTGGGGTACTTGTTCCTTCCCTCAGCTATCTCTAAGAAGGGTATCAGACACAATTTACAACTCTTCATCTCAAATGCTACTGGTCCTGGAGTATGATTTTATGGGCTCAGAAGAAAAGCTATTTCCTGGTTGTTCTTAAAAGGAAGGGTAACCCTCAAATCTTCTCTAGGAAATAAAGATTACACAAAAAGACCATTCACAAATAGTGAATAGCTAGTAAACTCACTCATCTAAGCAAAGAGCAAATAGCAGTCAGAAAAGTTTTACACATTATAATAAACCAGAAAACTCACAAAATGAATGAACTCTTTAGTTGCAAGTAAAATGAGATCTTAGCCTCAGACCAAAGAGAGTCCAATATAACCCAAGAAAAAAGTCTTAAAAGTTTTTAGTGAGGAAAAAAGTGGAAAACAGGAACATTTTGAAGAGTCATCTTCTATATAGCTGCCATTCCCAAAGTCTTTCCATCTATCTCTCTCCTAAATCTCTCCCTCTTACACTGGAATAAGGTGTCACCTCAGCATTCTTTCCACCAAATAGGTGTCATTTCTCCAAAGCTTGACTGGAAGCCCAGTAATATATACAAAATAGATATTTCCTATATTTTCCCACTCTTCTACATTATCCCACTGCCTATTCCAACACAAATCAGAACTTTCCATATGCAATCAATACAATCCTTCCTAGATTAGAGATTCTGATAGCCTATTCCAATCTAAAACTTTTTTAATGTAAGATAATATGATACATGGGGAGCAGGAGGAGGAGAAGTCATTTACTTTAATTTATGTGCATATATACACTACAGGCTAGGTCTGACCTCATACCTCAAATTCACATGTAATCCCAGAATACTAACACAATTCAAAACATACTTAACACACTGTAGAGAAAGGATAAATGTGAAGTACACACAAATCAACCTGAAAGTGAGAAGGGTCTGACATAACTCCAAGTGTATTCTTTAATTTAATCAATGTTAAAGTTGAAGTTTTGGCTTCCTTGTATGAACTTTTACAACATTCTTTAAACTTTTAAGGAAATGGTAAGGTAGGGGAGTGAGAAGTGTTTTTTTTTCCTTTCCTGAGAAATCAGTCATGGGGAATTTTGGATTAAATGAGGTATGACTCATTTTATTTTACTTTTAAAACAGGCACTAGCCTGGGTAAATCCACCATGGATATGCTATAGCTATAGCATACTTGGCTTTCAACAATGCATTTGACAAAGTCTCTCATTCTATGATTATAGATAAGCTAAAAGATGTAGTTGGATGATGAATGACCAAAGAGAAGTCATTAATGAATTGTTGGGGGGGGAGGTATCAGAGATCTACTAACGGTTCTGTGATGTTCATATTTTAATAACTAACTTGGATGAAACCATCAATGGCATACCTATTAAATTTAATAGTGACACAAAGCAGAGAAGATTGGCTAACACCAATTTATTTACAGATTTTAATAAATAAGAAAAGAATAAGATAACATTTAATAAGGATAAATGTTGTGGTAGAATATTACTAGATCTATGCTCATTACCAGAGAGAGAGAGCAGATCTGAAGGAACAGCAGGATTTCAAGGAGGAAGTTCCTAGGTTGTGTCCTAGATGTGGGTATTTTATCTCTATCCCAAGATGAATATGCTGAGAGACAATAGCCACCTTCCCAAAGATGCAGCCAGGGCATTTTGTTTTTTAGCTAACTTAAAATCTTGCAATGTTGCAATTTAAAACTGTACTATCAGAGAAAGTCATCACTTTATGGCCATCTACTTTTGCAATGCTTATGATAAACATTTGCAGAAGAACACTATGAAGATAACTGGTTTTTATATCAACAAAAGTTGGATTCCAGATCCATCAAAGTAGCTAAGAAAGTTTTCATAATGTAGTGACAATCCCATAATATTATGCCAGATACCACATCTGATCTTCTTCTAATTCTAGGCACCACATATTAGCAAGAGCATTGACTTGCTGCAGTCCATCCAGAAAAAGACAATCAGAATAGTGAAGGAGAGTTGAAGACTCTGCCATATATGACTAAGTGGAAAGAATTGAGGATCTTTTGCTGTTAAAAGAATTAAGGAGGAATGGGAATATACAATAGCTGCCTTAAAATATTTGATAGGATTACAGAAGTTCAGAGTTCAAAGGGATTCGGAGACCAGGTAGTACAAGCTGTTCCTATAAAGAAATCTCTGCTATGAATCATTTACAAAAACTGATCTACCAATTTTCACTTCAATAATTCTTGAGAAAAGTAACTCATTAATTGCACTTCTGGAGAATTCTGCTGTGTTCTAACTTGAAGAGTTATATAGAAGAGATTTTAGGTTTTGTTCCGCTGGTATTCCTAGGGTCAAGAACAAATTGCAACAGATGGAAGTTGCAACAAAGCAGATTTAGGTTCTGCAAGAGTGAAAATTTCCTAACAACAGAACGGTACAAGTAGACTAGGCTGCCTTGGGTTCTCCATTGCTAGAGGACTTCAGACAAGGCTGGAAGCCCGCTTGTCTGGAAGGCTATAGAAAGGATTCTTGTTCAGGCGCTACTTGGACAAGATGATCTCTGAGGTCCCTTCCAACAAAGTTCTTCAGAGGGAGGAAAAACCCTGAGATTTTCTTCTCCATTTGTACAGAAGCTTTTACCCCAGTTGGCACATTCAGCCCGGTACAAGTTCTAAAGGGCAAAGTTCCAGAAAAAACAGCAATACGTGATCTCTTGAGTATGGGAAGGAAGGAAGAAGGGTGGATTGGAGTTAGGAGGGAGAAAGAAAGAAAAGAGAAGGAATCAAGGTCGGGGTTGGGAGGTACCCACCCCAGCACTCCCCTTGTCCGGAACCAGCAGTCCTCAAGGTTCCAGTACAATTCCAGTTACTTTCCCTCCCAAGGCAACAATGTTTCACAGTCAAGGGCTTATGATAGGCTAGGCAACAGTTTGTCAGCAGGGTAAATCCTAGCCTAAGAAGAGGACAGTGGAGAATAGAAGGGAAGAGAGAGAAAAAAAAGTCAAAATGACCCTCTAGGCTTCTCTGGGGTCTGAACACATTCCATCTTCACAGCACACCTAAAATGAGGTAATTCGATTCAGTGGACATTTATGAAGCTCCTGGGGATTGAAAAAAGGCAAAAAAAGGCAATTCTTACTTTTTTAAGGAACTTATGATTGAGGAGACAACAAAGAGCAAGATAAAAAGGAGATAATTAACAGAAGGAAAGCACCGGGATAGAGTGGTTATGGAGAGTTTCGTGGAGAAGGTGAGATGAGTTGGGGTTTAAAGAAAGCCCCATAAGGACTGGAGGGAGAGCCCTCCAGGAATGGGAGCCAGGGGGAGCAAGCGCTATATGGATGCTGCTATGAGTCATTATTATTACTATTATTATTGTTGTTATTACTCATGCTTTAGGCTCCCAGCCTAACGAGAAGGCTACTGAAACATTCCTAGGCCTTGAGCACAAAGCTAAGCCCCCCAGCCACTCGGCGGGGGCCACATTCTCCTCCCCGCCCCCATGGCCTGTGGCGCTTCGCTCCTGCGCCTGCGCCGCGGCCCACGCTACGTGCCCGACATGAAGCCGGGCACCGCTTTTTTCCTCCAGGACTCGGCCGGGCGCCGAGAGGGCGGCGGCAGCGCGCACGCGCGTGGCTCCCGGCCTCCCTACCTGCCACTTTGAGCGGCTCGTGGCGGCCGGGCAGAGCGTCCTCGCGCCTGATGATTCTTGAGACCGCGTCTCCCATCACTCCGGGACTCCAGCGGGGCCAGAGAGCGTGGAGCAGCCTCGGAGCGTTGGCGATCCGAGCCAGCATAGACGGGGTCGGGGGTCGAGGGTCGGGAGTCGGGAGCCGAGGGGTGGGCGGGGCGAGCGGGCGGGGCCGGGCCGAGGGGCGGCCTGCGAGCCCGGGCAGGCGCAGGACCGCGCGGCCGCCCAGGGCTGGGGGCGGCGCCCGGCCCGGGCCGCCCGGCCTGAGCCGGCCCGGGCCGGGGGAGGGGCCGGCCTCGCACAGAGGGCCTTTGTCTGGGGGCCGGCTTGGGGGCGGGCCCGGGAGGGCTGGGCCAGACGCCACCTTGGGGACCTCCAGGCTGGCCCCCACCACCCGCGGGCGGCCCCGGGGCCCAGTCCCGGCGCGGTGTGACGCTCCGTGATGAGAGGAGCCACGATTTCCCCGTGTCCCGGAGGAATCCGGCTTGAGAGCCCCCCCACACACACAGCCCGGGGCCAGCTGTGAACATCTGGGCTCGTTGATGTAAGTCACCGTGGTTGCAAGCCTATGGAAAAGGACGGAGAAGGTGAAGGCGCGCAAAGCGGGCCCCTGGAGTCCAGGAACGCGGGTCAGAACCCCGGCAGCCGTCCTGCGCGGTCACCGGACCACTCCGGCCTCAGGAAAATGAGCCCCCCCCCCCAGGGCCGTGCCACTTTGTTGCTAAACCTTTGCCCGGGACTCTGGGCAGGCTCCTTTCCAGAACTCCCATTATCACATTGTAAAATGGGGCTGGGGCTGGGTGGCGCGGTGGAGTCCGGAGGACCTGAGTTCAAACCAGACCTCAGACACTTCATCATCACCGAACTGTGGCCTTGGGCAAGCCACTTAACCCCATAGCCTTGCAAAAACCTTAAAAAAAAAAAAAAAAAGAAAAGAAATGCGGCTGACTTTACTTAACACAGGATTATGGGGAAAGTCGGATTCAAGTTGCCAAAAAACAGTAACCATTATTTTACACAATACTGCCCTGTAACACTAGCTAGCATTTACTGTGAGTAGAATATATGAAAGAAAATGGAAACATCCCTGCCCTTTTGGAGTCCAGTCTGTTGGAGACGACCTAGAATTAGAATTGATGTTCTAGAGTCATTTAAAGTTTGCAAAACACTTTACATACAGTCTCCTATTTAAGCTCTGCGTGGTGGAAGTACTAAAACCCTTTATATTTCAACTAAAAGTATTAAAAAATGATCATTCTTACAGCCTTTCTTAACGTTTTTGGAAGGTTGGGCCAAAAACAAAAAGTCTTTCTTAGGGAGAAAATAATAGCTAAGGATAAGAACCAAATTTTGTTCAGGCTTGTTTAGCTTATTGCCTTCTCCCTGCTATAACCTGTCACCTATCCAAGGAAAGAGCTCTTTTTTCCCCCATTCAGAAAGGGTTAAAATATTTTTAATCCTCTTAATCTATAAAGTGATAGTGATGAGGTGTTCCCTTCAAAGGTCATGTCATTAGGGAGGTGAAGTGGTTGAGAGTGGAGAGTCGGGTGGGGTGAGTGGGCAGGGCAGAGCAAAGGGACAGCCTGGAAGCCCAGGCAGTTGCAAGTGAATTAGATTTGAGTAAGAGGGGGGCTGTGCTAAGTCACAAGTCTCACTTTCTCCCCCTGAGCCATCTGGGTCCAGAGGCCAGATAAGAAGCAAGATGACTGGAAATAGTCCTGGATGCAAGGCAGGGTTAAATGACTTGTCCAAGATCACACAGCTAGTAAGTGTCTGAGATTTTGAACTCAGATCATCCTGATTTAACGATCAACACTACCCTTCTGCATCATAAGAACAGAGTAGTTCAAAATCATGACTAGTTCCGGCATGTTATTCCAGAACGGTATTTTAACATAACATTTTATTTGTTCGAGATTCCTATAAATGTTGCCTCAATAAGCTTGGATTACAGAGATGTCTTGGGGCATGATTGGTGGACTCTACCAATTTAAATATGTTTTTAAACTAGAAAATTCTTGGATTTAGAATATTAATAAAATTGCTTCTGGCAGACTTGCTTAAAATGCATAGCATAGCATTCACATTTTTCCTTTGACAACAGTTCTGTGAGGTAGGATTATCCCCATTTTACAGATGAGGAACTGGGCCCAAGATTTGTCTTGCCTAGAGTCTGGATTTGGATCCTTGTCTTCCTGAATCCAAGCTCAGCACTCTAACTGCTCTGTATCCCCTTGTGTACTCAGAATTGCCATTAGGATTTTAGGAATCCTGCTTTAGGAGCATTAAAATTTACCCTTACCAATTAATCATAAGCTAATGGCTTAACAATTACCTAAAGTGAAAACATAAAACAACTATCTACAACCTCTACATCTCTGCCTCTTAACTATTGCAAAAGGTAGAGAGACACCAACTTTGCACTGGAAAGGTACTTTATAAATTAGTTATTAGCAGAAAAGTAACAACAGAGTTCATCAGACTCATCCAGGCATACTTAATAGCATTTAGTGGTGATATTAGAACATTTTTTGCTCTCAAATGGAATTTCATTTTGATTTTACAAATAAACAGTTCTCTGGCCTTTGTCTCACTTGCTAATAAGACTTATGTAGATGGAGCCAAAACATGACTTAGAGGTCCCAGAAGTAAGTTTTTGGCTTAATACAAATGTTTTCTCAAAATGAGTGGCTAATCTCTCAGATCAATGGAAAGCATATCATCTACATTAATATTCATTGTCAAAAAGAAGATGGTCTGGGCCTAGACTATATCCAAGGGGGATTGCAACCTCTTGTGTTTTAATGTAGTCTAGAATTTGACAGGTGTCCAGTAGAATAGCCTCACAAGTAACTTAGAGCAAAGCAAGAAATAGTAAAGTTGACTTGTTTTCAACCTTTGTGTTTTTCAATGTTGTTCAGTGTTGTTCAATGTTGTGTTTAATGAGAACCTCATAGTTTAATAGTTTTGATTTTTCCCATGGTCTAATTATAGAATCAACTACAAAACCCTAATTCTCATTCTCCATCCACACCCTTCATCCACTAGCTCCCCCTCTCCCCACCTTGGAAGCAACCTGCCCTGGTCTTAAAGACCCAAGAACGCCTAATCTCCATTAAGTAAGTGAAGCATTGAGGCAATTATCCAAGCAAGCAACTTTTGTTAAGCTTTTATTTTATTCATTTTTGGTGGATTATTGATCATCTGAATTTCTTGATTTGTTTTTTCTATTTTTGATGGCTGATTATATGAAATTAAAAATGTATTTTAATTAGGAAATCTTAGCTTTGACTAAAAGAAGAATGATAGCATAAGTTATATGACTTGAATACTGACTTAAGGAATTATAAATTATACATACTCACAAGTTCTAACAAATACATAGGCAATTTTTAACAAAGGAGGAATCATGTCTTGGAATTGACTATATGAAGCAATAGTAAAAGTAATAACCTCTCTGAATTAATCCCATTAGACATATAGCTCAACATCTCACGAATGGTTTGATTTCTTCTTCCCCTCCTAGTCACTCCTAGTATCCATGTTCATAAGTTCCTTAAAGATTAATTAATAGCCTACTTTTTAAAGATAAGGAAACTGAGTCACAAAGGAGGAAAGTATTCCAAGGTTGTACAGGTGCTCAGTCAGTAGATGGATTCATACTCCAATCTTCTTTATCCTATAGATCCTATCATTGTAATGTCTTTATTTTTTGAGTGAGCAAGTGATGGATAACTAATATTCAGTTACATATATATATATATATATATATATATGCATATATATGCATATATCCAGCCCTCTTCTCTCTCCTGAGATCAACTCAAGCATTTCCAACTGCTTATTAGGTATTTCAAAGTGAATGTCTTGAGAATGTCTCAAATTTAGCATGTAACAAGTAAACTTTCTCCCCCAACCACCATCTTCCAAATTTCCCCATTTATTTTGAGAACCTCATCCTTTCAGTCACCTAGATTTAATCTTGTTTTTAGCCTTCACTCCTCATTCTCCTTCCCCTCACATAATCAGTCAGTTCTGTCCCTACAATATCCCCTTGAGTCTTAGCTCTCTTCTCCTTAGGTAACTGGCCATCTACTAGTTTAGGCCTTTGTCACCCCTTACCTGGATTATTATAATCATTTTACAGATGAAGAACTGGGCCCAAGAGGTAAGTGTCTTGCTTAGAATCTGGACTTAGATTCTTGTCTTCCTGAATCCAAGCTCTCCCCTTCCTAATGCATCCAACACAGTTGCCAAGTCAATTTTCATAAAGTCTTCATCAGGTCACTACCAATATAAAATCTTCTGTTTGGCTTTTAAAGTAACTTGCAACTTGTCCCCATTCTATCTTTGCAGAGTACTTTCACCTTATTACCCTCCTCACACTTTAATCTGGTGGCACTGACTTTCCCAGCTGCCCATGTCTAGAACATTTTCCATCCTCACCTCTCCCTTCTGGCTTCCTTCCAGATTAGTTCAAAACTAAAATGGAATGGGTATTTTCTGATTCTCTTCCAAGAAGTTTTAAAAATACTTCTGCTGAGGCTTAATCCTTTACAACAACCCTATGAGGTAGGTAGGGTACATTGACTTATAGAAGAAGCTAAGGGATGTTCATTGATTTGTCCAAGGTCACATGGCTATTGAATAACAAGAGCTATAACTGAAACCCATTCCAAAGAGGAGAGTTAACTGTAGTAGATAGGTCACTGGATAGAGTGCCTGACCTGGACAGTTCATTTCTGTTTGCCTGAATTTTCCCATCTGTAAAATGGGGATAAAAGCCCCAGGGTTGTTATAAGGATCAAATGAAAAAGTTTTAAGTGCTTAGCACAGTGCCCAGAACAACCTATATAAATGTTAGCTATTTTTAGAACAGTTGTACCTGACATCTTCCAAAAACATATTAGTCTGATGAGTTGGGAGGTAGAGGAAATCTAAAACAAAAATTTCATGCCTCCTTCTACCTATTGCCTGCAATAACAAAACCTGTATTTAGAACCCCTGTACTCAAGGATAATTGCCTCCCTGTTCACACCCATCCATCCCCAATCACATATTGAACTAGGAGCTGAACTATCTGAAAGTTAACCTGTGTGTGGCAATCAGTGTTAAATTGAAAGGAAAATGGAAGCACAAATTAGAAGCCTCATTCAATTTGAGGTTTGGATTTTTTACACCTAAATTTTATATTCATGAGTTAAAAATAAATTCTATATTTGATCTTCATATTTGATTTTTATGACTTAATTATTTTTCATGATATTTTACTATTTTTTTATCCATTCTCCAATTATTGAACACATAGGTTGGTTTCAGCTTTTTCTACTAAAAATGTGTGTGTGTGTGTGTGTAAATATTTGTAATGATAGGGTTTTTTTTTCCTTTCAATAATTTCCTTGGGGCATGGTCATAGTAATGGGATCACTGGGGGCAAAAGATAAATAAAATATTGAAGCTCTTTTTTTTCTTTTTTGCCATATTGTTTCCTAAAATAGTTAACAGCTATACCAGCTATGTAATGTATGCCCTATTTCTTCACAGCCCCACCAACTTTGAATTTTTTTTTAAATTATTGCCAATTTAATGGGTGTAAGATGGTATCTTGGAGAGTTTTTGTTTTAATAATGATTAAATGGCCTAGTTCAACCAAATCAAATTGATAGGTTTCAAATGCTACCGAATATTTTCAGGCAGTTACAAGGTGCAGTGGATAGAGCACCTACCTTGGAAACGAGAACCTGAGTTCAAATGTAGCCTCAGACACTTAACGGCTGTGTAACTTTGGGCAAGACATTTAACCTGTTTACCTTAGTTCCTCATCTGTTTAAAAAAAAACTAGAGAAGGAAGTGGCAAACCATGCCAGTATCTTTACAAGAGGGGGAAAAAATAGTACTTAGGAGGCACCAGTGAAACAACTCAACAGCAACAACTATTTTCATCTCTTCCAGGGAGGAAAAAAAAAACAAGGTTTTTAATAGATAGTTCAGATGAAAACATAATTCTTACACCTTTAAAAGAAATAATTACTATAAAAGGCAAATTAAAATTTAAATGAGAAGCTTCAGGGACTTTCATGAATCTAGTTATAACTTTTTTTCAAAACCATATCCAGTTGATGAACCTGAATTCAAATTCTACTTCTACTACTTACTCTGTTTTCTTATTTGTAAAATGAAGGACCTATACATATACTTGTTTTCTTCAAGCTAATCTATGATCCATGGACAAATAAATAATTTGTTTATTTCCTTTTTTCTTAAAACATTGTAGTTGGTTTTATAGGAAGGTGATTAAAAGGCATATCAGTAGACAACTATTATTATCCCTTCTTTAGCATGGCAGTAGATATTAGCCTCTCCTGTCTTCCCCCCACCAAAAGAGCTAGAAATAGTCCATGACCTTTTTAAGGAAAGTTTTATAAGTAGTCTATGTTACCTGAATATGTTATCTCAAGTACCAAGTAATCAGAATGCTTGATCTCCATTTCATGATCATGCCTTAGAGTTTTACTATATCTTAAGTTTAAATTATCTTCAAATTCTTTTTAATTATTCATCTAATTTTACAACTTCTCTTTCAAAAAGGAATGGCTTGTATATATAAATGAAAATAAGAGGCGGCTAGGCGGTGTAGTGGATAAAGCACCAGCCCTGGAGTCAGGAGTACCTGGGTTCAAATCCAGTCTCAGACACTTAATAATTACCTAGATGTGTGGCCTTGGGCAAGCCACTTAACCCCGTTTGCCTTGCAAAAAAAAAAAATGAAAATAACTTTCTAGATTACTAGTCTGTAAAATCTTCAGGTAGTTTTTGGTCATTTTTATTTAGTTTGGTATATATGATCAATAAGTAACTATAGACTTTATTTGGAACTTTAATCTATGCTGTATTATACTCATGAAGCACTTTGTGAAACAATCAGACACATTACAGATTCCATTCAGTTCAGGGTTCTCTTTTTAATGGTCTGTTTACACTTGGAAGAAAAAGACTGTGCAATTTAAAAATTATCTTTTGGTCCATGATTGTGTCAGCAATAGTTTGTTCTTTCAAATTATTTGATTGGTTTGGGGTTCATGTCTAAAGCATTTTAATCCCTAGTTACTTCCCTTCCTTCTTTCCCCCCCAACCCCAGATTCCTGCATGAATTTCCATTTGTGATGGATTCATTTCCTTAAGCCATCTGGTGGCTCTCACTTGTAACTGCAGAATCAAACCAGAATCCAGGAATAAATTTTGCTATGTACCTTAGTACATGCAAGATTTGAAATTTTCTTATAGTCTCTTATCATCTGGGTAGTTTGGGATGGTTTGAGATATGCATAACAATGTCAATATTCAAGAAAATGATCTCTTTTTCACAGCACTGATTAGAGAATTATTTTAATATTGAGTAGGGTGTGGCAACATTAATAGTATTAATGACATAAAGAGGTAGAGAACTGTTCTCATAGCAAAGAAAACCTAATTCAGTTCCCACCTCTATTGCATACCCATTATGTGAAGCTGATAAACCCCCACCATAGTGTGTACCTTTTGTAGTCAGCAGGAATACACAGTTAATTCAAGAAAAGACACAATTCAACTGCATAATACAATTCAACTGCATAATAAGGAAAATAACAAACCATCTCCCCCATGATCCTAGGGCACAGTTCCCTACAAATGCACATACATAGCATTAGATGGACAAGCAGATATACATAAGGAACATACATGGAGGGATACTTGCTGGGAACATGAATGACCTGGATATATGTATGGAGGGGCACAAATATGAAATGCAACCACATAACATACAAATAATATCAACTCATGTTTCTTTCTGTCAGTGATGTGTTGTCATAATCCTCCAATTGACACTCCAGTTTTATAAGGTCCGTTCTGCTCCACAGAGTGTATCTCTACCTCTCTGTACAGGAGAGTGCTCCACAACCTTTTCAAGATTCTATTCTGCTAGATGTTACTATGATGGGCACATGTCCATCTCTCCAGGGAAGACCAGGTACTACTATCCTCACTTAAAGTCTTTAGCAGGCTTTCTTTTTTCCCCCCTTCCAGCTCTGCTAAATAAGGCCCAAGAATCAACTGACAGCTTTTATATCCTCAGAATTTAGGTACCGGCACTTTTTCTCTCAAAAAATATTCTCAACCCAGAGACCAAACTCTGTAGAATAAAGAGCAGGGCCATCCCAGCCTACACTTAATCCCTTACACTTAATTTTAATTTGGGCTCATCTCCCTAGTCCAGGATTTGACAGACATCTCTATTTTATAATAATTATTCTACATATTTCCCATTTTCCATCTCTGAAAGCTAGGCTGTAAAGCAGCAATAGTTATTTGCCTACTTATTGCCAGTTTTCTCAGTAGGTGAATGATTCCTCAGTGTGTAGGATGAGGAAGTAGAGGAAAAAGTCACTGACTCCAAGCTAAGGCTGGAGGTCATTGTTTCCATACTTGTACCACCCCTTCCCATGCAGATATAGCCTGGTCAGAGTCTAAAAATGGGTTTGCTCAACATCTTTACAACATGTTTAAATAGTCAAAGTTCTGTATGCTTCCTCCTCTATGGAAATTTCCTAAGTTTTCCACTTACTTCTTGTTTTGAACATTATACTCTGCTACTGAGCCCCACATCCATAAAAAAGAATCTCCCTGCCCATCTCATCTGTAACAATCTCTGTCCATCACATCTGTAACAAAGAATTTCCACCCATCACATCTGTAACAGAGAACTTCTCTCTGCCCATCATATCTATAACAGAGTCTCTCTGCCCCAACTACCACAGGTCGGTCACAAAATCTTACTATGAACTCTGCTCCTTCCACTGTGATCCATGGAACTTCTGCTCTAATCAGCACACTTCCCTTCATTTTTAGCTTCTTCTTGTTCTTTTCATCTTCTGAAACTCACTGGAGTTTAGAGATGGTGACAATGGATAAAGTGTTGGGTCTGGAGTCAGGAAGATTTGAATTCATATTTGACCTAAGATGCTTATTTTAACTTAAGCTGCGTGACCCTGGGCAAGTCACCTAACCTCTGTAGTTTCCTCAACTGTAAAATGAGGATAATAATTATAAAGTTCTTACCACAGTTCTGGCACATTGTAGTTCTTTTTTTTCTTTCCTTTCTATCACTGAAACAAGGCTCCACTCAGATGGGCACTATAACATTAGCTGTCCTTTCCAGTTCTCATTACATCTTTTCTCATACTCCCACATCTCACACATGCTAGGGAAGAAAGAAAGTAGAACTGAAACACTTGCTTCTCCTAGACTTTACTACCATGACTTAGAAAGCTCTCTTACTTGGATATTTTCTGCATTCAAATTTGTCATAATCTATATCTTCATAGTAGTTTATCCACCAAGACATTCTCCTTCCTCTCTCAATAAGTTCAATGCCTAGATCACAGACTTCACTTTACCCCTATTCCTCCACTCCTGTTTTGAGACTCCAACATATATATTATTGTTCTCTCAGATACTCTAATCTCCCGATTCCCCAATCTATTTAATTCCTGTGTACTATTTCTTCATTCTCCAACTATTCAAAGAGTTGGTCACTCTCTCAATCTTAGCCATCATACATAACCAAGAACTCGGTATTCCTGTATCTGATCAAAAGACTCTATGATTCCATTTTCCCTGTGCCTTATCCTTATACCTGTTCTTTGTCCTAACTGTAGTCTGCAATCATCTACTGCTCAGTTCTTTCTCATATTGCTCTCTTCCTTTCCTCATTTTGATCCCTTGGCGATAAAAACTAAATTCTTGATGATCTTGTTCCCTTGTTTCATCAGTACTCTATCTTACCAAATCCCAACCCTGGATTATTCCCACCATTCTCCACCTTTATTCCTAATTCACATACTGCTGAACTTCTTAATTTACTGAAAGGAGTTGTGAAACTAAATTTGTTATACAAATCTGGACTGGATGGTTGTCAGTTCAGCAAGAATTTTTTTTTATTCTTTCATTTTGACACTAACCACTACAGCTATTCCTGACCTTCCCTTTTCTTAGAATTCCTTCTCTCCTATCCTCTCAGACTAGAAGTCCTTTATATACTTTACTGAGGAAAAAAAAGATCATCTACAAGGAGCTCCCTCTCCTCTCCTCTTTGCCTTTTAACCCCATGGCTTTATCCACTACTATTTGTTCTTAAATCTATGATGAAAAGGTTGCATTTTTTCCTAAGACCAACTTCTCAACTTATACATGATCCTGTAGCCTCGTATTTTCTTTAGTAGATTACTTCCACTTATCCACATTCTCTCAAAAATTTTCAGTTTCTGTCTACTGGCTTCTTCCCTTATTGCCCACCAACTCAACCAAATCTTCCTGTGCTTTCAAACTGCTACTATCCACACCAAGTATTATCCTATATTTCTCTCAACTAACTTGAAGAAAATCATTTATGCAGGTAGAGACAGGGTGGTGGAATGAGAAAAAACATTTTTGCCTTGTTTACCCAACATATCTCTTCCACAACAAAGTAGTAAACATGCCAGTCAGAATTCTGTTTAAGAAAGTCAAGAAAAAAAGTCATTTTCTAGCCCAGGGCAACTTATGGAGATACAAAGAGAGAACTATAAATACTAGGAAGGTAAGAGGGCTGTTCACTGCAACCAGGGACAGAAAGAAGATTGAAATAGAGCATCAGAAAAGGAAACATGGGTCAGAAAGAAATCTCTGGGGCTCCCTGAACTAGCTCTGGGTGCAGGAACAGGTACCATCTGGCAATTCTGTCACCCAATCCTCAGCTTTGAGTCCTTGATCCAGACCAGAGAATCGCACTTGTAAGCAACTATGGTTTTAGGTATATCATGAGCAAGATTCCCAGACTGAGTGTAAACCCAGCAGAAGGACATAAAAGGACAGTAACTTAGACTTTCTTCTCAAAAGTACAGAACATATCACTAACAAAAAATCCAAATTCAAGAAGTAGGCTTGAAGAGAGAGGAAACCCCCCCACAACAATAAATAAAGAGCTACTGCTAAGACAGCTATGACAGAGAAAATCAAAACAAATAGAGAAAACAATTAGTTGAAAGCGCCTATAACCAAAGGTTTGTAGAAAAATAAAAATTGAACATGAGCCCAATAAGAATTCCTAAAGTTAAAGAAGTGTTTTTAAAAAAAGGATTAAAAAAAAAGAAAGATAAAAGAAACTAGAAATGGAGAAGGTGACCACAGAAGTCAAGCTGAAAAAGCTCAAAGAGGATCATGTGATCCTCAAATATCAGAAGTGAAAATTCACCAAGGAGAAATTGTTAGAATACTGGAGTTCACCATCAACCTCATGGAAACTTGGGTTTTCCAACCCCAGCTCTCTCCCTCTCATTGATTGATCAATAGGACAACCCAAAACAAACAACAACAATAGCAACAGCATAGGAAGAGAAGTTCCAGGACTTGGGCAAGCTGAAAAACAAGCATGAGACCATGATCTTGGACCTAGAAGAACATCATGCAGAAAGGAGAAGCAGCAGCCATAACTGGAGATCAAATGGAAGCTGTACAGAGGCTCCACCAACTTGAATGTCCAGATCTGCTACAAGTGCAAATCTCAGAGTTCATGATGTAGAAGGTAGGGGAGCTCCAGACCACAGGGTAGGACAAAGTGGCTCAGGAGAACCTGCTCTAAAGACCCATGAGCTGCAATCCCAGACATCTGAACTTCAGGAGGACCTGGAGTCTGAGTGGGCTTCCCAGAACAAGGTTTCTGAGTGACATAAAGATCTGTGGGAAGAATCTGTGATACTAAGGTCTGCCTGAGCAAACAGACTAGCCATCTAGGAATAGACTATGAGGCCCCTGGGTCCTGGGAGGGGGCAGGGGAGGGGGCCCCTGGGAACCCCTAGGCCTGTAGGAACAGTGGTAGTTTCCAGACCTCTCAGCCCAGGGATTGCCAAGGACAATTTTTGAAAGTCAACAGGAAAACTCTGCTGCACCAGAGTGTGAACAGAGCCTAGTCCAGAGCAGACCCTCCCTCCCAGCAGGGGAGCTACCCAATAGATGCTTCCAGAGTACTTGGAAAACAAATGGTAAGGGGGTTGGGGGGAAATTGCAGAGGTCTCTTTGCTATCCTTCAGTCAAGACTGTTCACCCTTACTTAGATCCAGGTCACAAGTCTGGGGCCGCAATCTCAGGAAAAAAAATGAGCAGAAGCACAATAGAGCGTATTGCCTGCAATGAAGCAAGGACTCTTCTCTTACTTCCAGGGCAGAAAGGTCATCCACAGACCAGAGCCCAGACCAAAAGAGCAGTTGTAGCCTCTCATAAGACCTTGAAAGAATTGAGAACTTGCAGGAACCTAAGGGGTGTCCCCAAAAACAGCTGCAAAAATCCTCAAAGGCCTGGGAGTGTGGGCTCTATCCTGGAAGGTAGAGCCTCACTTTAACAAAGAGTTAAAATCAAGTCATAGGCTGGGAAATGAGCAAACAACAGAAGAAATAAAATTTGACCATTGACAATTACCATTGGGAGATTCAACATACACAGGGAGGAACAAAATACACATTCAGAAGATGACAAAGTCAAACCTTCTGTATCCAAAGCCTTCAAGAAAAATATAAATTGGTCTCAGGCTATGGAAGGGCTCAAAAAAGATTTGGAAATCAAGTAAGGGAGGTAGAAGAAAAATTGGTAAGAGAAATGAGAGAGATGTGGAAAAATCATGGAAATTGCTTGTTGTCAGTTGCTTGATAAAGGATATGGTGAAAGTGATATAAAAATACTGAATCAGTTTGGATCAAATAGTTCAAAAGGTTAATAATGAATGAATTAAAAAGCAAAAATGGTCAGATGGAAAAGGAGATACAAAAGGTCTCCGTAGAAAATAATTCCTTCATATGTAGAATGGAGCTAAGGTAAACTGATCACTTTGTGAGAAATCAAGAAACAATAAAACAAAAACAAAAGAATGGAAAAACTAGGGGAAAATATGAAATATCTCATTGGAAAAACAACTAACCTGGAAAACAGCTTCAGAAGAAATAATTGAAAAATTATTGGACTACCTGAAAGTCATGACCAAATAAGAACCTAGACTTCATCTTTCAAGAAATAATCCAGGAAAATACCCCTGATATCCTAGAAGCAGAGGGTAAAATAGAAATTGTGAGAATCCATCAATCACCTCCTGAAAAAGATTCCACAATGAAAACTGCCAGGAATATTATAGTCAAATTTCAGAACTTCCAAGTCAAGAAGAAAATATTAAAAGTAGCCAGAAAGGAAAAATTCAAATATCATGTAGCTACAGTCAAGATAACACAAGATTTGGCAGCTTCTACTTTAAGGGCTCATAGGGCTTGAAATATACTATTCCAGAAGACAAAATCACTTAAATTACAACCAAAAATCAATTACCCCCCCCAAAACTGAACATATACTTGCAGGGGAAAAGATGGATATTCAATGAAATAGGGAAATTTCAGACTTTCCTGATGAAACAACAAGTTGAACATAAAGTTTGATCTTCAAGTACAGGACCCAGGTGAAACGTAGAGAGGATGGACAGGAAGGGCAAATCATGAGGGCCTTAATGATGTTGAACTGCTTGTATTCCTGAATGGGAAGATGATACTGATAATTCATATGAACCTTCTCATTTATTATGGAAGTTAGAAGAAGCATATATAGACAAGGTACAGGAGGAAGTTGAATTTGAAGGTATGATATATTAAAAAGATGGAGCTAATGGAAAAGAAAGGAATGTACTGGGAGAAAGGGGAAGGAGAGCTAGAATGGGATAAGTTAATTCATATAAAAGAGGCAAGAAAAAGTTTTTTGCATTGGAGTGGAAGAGGGAGAAAGTGAGGGTGAGTGAATAAGCCTTACTCTCGCTGCAATTGGCTCAAAGAGGGAATAATATACACACTCAATTGGATATAGAAATCTATCTTACCCTAGTGGAAAATAGGAGATGAAAGGGATGGGAGAAAGGGGATGGGGGAGTGTGAAATGTAGGTGATATAGAAGGGAGGGAAGATTATGGGAGAAAGTTGTCAGATGCAACACACTTTTTAAGGAAGGACAGGGTGAAAGGAGAGAGAGAATAGAATAAATGGGGGGTGGGAGGAATAGGATGAAAGAAAATACAGTTAGCAATAGCAACTTGGGAAAAAATATTGAAACAAGTTTCTCTGATAAAGACCTCATTTCTCAAACATAAAAAAACTGAGTCAAATTTATAAAAAATAAGAATCATTCCCTAACTGATGAATGATTAAGAGACATGAACATGCTTTCAGATGAGGTTATCAATGCAATGTTTAAATATTTTTTTTAAAATGTCCAGCCTCACTGTTGATAGAAGAAATGTGGGTTGGAACAATTCTGAGATACTACCTTATACTTATTGGATTAGCTAATAGGACAGAAGGAGAAAATGACAAATATTGGAAGGGAAATTAAGACACTGATATACTATTGGAAGAGTTGTGACATCATTCAACAATTCTATAGAGTAATTTGGAACTATGCCCAAAGCATTATAAAACCATGTCTACTCTTTGGCCTAGCAGTGCCACTACTAGATCCATAATCTAGAAGAGATTAAATATGTGAAGAAAAGAATCTATATGTATACAATATTTATAGTAGCTCTCTTCTGGTGGCAGAGAACTGGAGATCTAGGCAATGCCCAGTGATTGGGGAATGGGTGAACAAATTGTGTTTTGAGGGAAATGTGCCTTATACAAAGTAACAGTAATATTGCAGGTTGATCAGCTGTGAATGACCTACCTTCTCTCAACAATACTGTGACCTAAGAGAACTCTGAAAGGACTTATGATAAACAATGCTATCCATCCTAAAGATAGAACTGATAGTGTCTGAATACAAATTGAAGCATACTTTTTTTTCCACTTTATTTTTCTTGAGGTTTCTCTTTTTGGGGAGGGGTGATTATGTTTACTTTTACATCATGACTAATGTGGTAATGTTTTTCTTGGCCTCACATTTTTAACCTACACCAAGTAACTCAATGAGGGGGAGTGGGGTGGGAGGAAGGTTTTTGGAAGTAAATGTTGAAACCTGTTTTTGCATGTAACTAGGGAGAAAATGAATTTTAAATAAATAAATATAAGAAACTGAAGCTGAGCATGAAACTGAAGCAGATGTGGGATGGAAAGGTTATTTTGAAGAAGTAGCTGGAGGAGGAGGAAGAAGCCAAGAGGAACCTGGAAAGGCATATTGCCACCTTCCATATCCAGGTGACTGAAATGAAGGGGAAAAGTTCAATAGTGTAGGCTGCCTGCAATCAGTGGAGGAAGCCAATGTTATAGATGGACCTGAAGGGTGTGAACTAAGGTGAGCAGAAGGCTGCATCTTATGAAAAGCAGGAGAAGATGAAGATGGGACGGTAGTAAGGGCTGGATGATCTTCTCTTTTATTTATTTTATTTTTAAATTTTTTTCCTTCAGCTACATGCAAGAGCAACTTTTAACATTTACTTCTAAAACCTTGAGTCCAAATTATCTCCCTTCTTCCTGCTCTACTCCCTATTATTGAGAAAGCAAGTTACTTGGTGTAAGTTAAAAATGTATAGCCATGGGGCAACTAGGTGGCGCAGTGGATAAAGCACCTACCCTGGAGTCAGGAGGAACTGACTTCAAATCTGGCCTCAGACACTTAATAATAATTGCCTAGCTGTGTGACCTTGGGCAAACCACTTAACCCCTCTACCTTGCAAAAACCAAACATATATATATATATATATATATATATATATATATATATATGTATATATCCATGCAAAACATTACTATAATAGTCACATTGTAAAAGTAAACATAACCCCCACCCCAATGAAGAAAGAGAAACCTCGAGAAAAATAAAGTGAAAAAAATAAAGTATGCTTCAGTCTGTCTTTAGGCTGAATAGCATTCTGTATCATAAGTCCATCAGAGAAATTACATCAATATTTTTCTCACAGTTGCTATTGCTAGCTATATTGCCTTCTGTCCTGTTCCCCACAACCTCCTTTAATTCTATTCTCTCTCTCCTTTCCCTGTTCCTCCTCATGGGAGTGTTGCATCTAACTCCCTTTCCCACAATCTTCCCTCTCTTATTTTTTTTTGGGGGGGGGGGGTTTTGCAAGGCAATTGGGTAAAGTGACTTTCCCAACTTCACACAACTAAGTAATTATTAAGTTACTAAGGTCAAATTTGAACTCAGGTCCTCCTGACTCCAGGGTAGGTGCTCTATCTACTGCGCCACCTAACTGCCCCCCTTCCCTCTCTTCTATCACCTATACCCCCCAACCTCCCCCATCCCCTTTTTTCCATTCCTTTTTCTTATCTTTTCCTCTAGGGTAAGATATATTTCTATTGAATTGAGCATGTATGTTATTCCCTATCTGAACCAATTCCAATGAGAGTAAAGCTCACTCACTCACCCTCACTTTCTCCCTCTTCCACTCCACTACAAAAACTTTTTCTTGCCTCTTTCATATGAAATAACTTACCCCATTATATCTCTTATTTCCCTTTCTTCCCAAATATTCCTTTCTCCCCCATTAACTCCATCTTTTTAATATATTATACCTTCAAATTCAACTTCCTCCTGTGCCTTATCTATTTATGCTCCTTCTCACTTACCTGATAAATGAGAAGGTTCATATGAATTATCAGTATCATCTTCCCATTCAGGAATACAAGTGGTTCAACATCATTAAGGCCTTCATTATTTGCCCTTCCTGCCCATCCTCTCTATGCTTCAACTGAGTCCTATACTTGAAGATCGAACTTTATGTTCAACTTTGGTTGTTTCATCCGGAAAGACTGAAAGTTCCCTATTTCATTGAATATCCATCTTTTCCCCTGAAAGAGTATGTTCAATTTTGCTGGATAGTTGATTCTTGATTGTAATCCAAGATCTTTTGCCTTCTGGAATATCATATTCCAAGCCTTATGAGCCCTTAATAGAAGCGGTTAAATCTTATTTTATCCTGACGATATTTGAATTGTATTTTTCTGCCTACTTGTAATAATTTCTCCTTGACTTGGGAGTTCTGAAATTTTACTATAATGTTCCTGGCAGTTTTCATTGTGGGATCTCTTTCAGGAGATGATTGGTTGATTCTTTCAATTATTAGTTTACCCTTTGCTTCTAGGATATCAGGAAAATTTTCCTGTATAATTTCTTGGAAAATGACATCTAGGCTCATTTTTTGGTTATGATTTTTAGATAGTCCAATAATTTTTTTAGGTTTTTGCAAGGCAATGGGGTTAAGTGGTTTGCCCAAGGCCACACAGCTAGGTAATTAGTAAGTGTCTGAGACTGGATTTGAACCCAGGTACTCCTGACTCCAGGGCCAGTGCTCTATCCACTGTGCCACCTAGCCACCTCCTAGTCCAATAATTTTTGAATTATCTCTTCTAGATCTGTTTTCCAGGTCAATTGTTTTTCCAATGAGATATTTCACATTTTCTTCTAGTTTTCTATTCTTTTGTTTTATCGATTCTTGAATTGTCACAAAGTGATCAGCTTCTCTTAGCTCTATTCTACATTTGAAGAAATTGTTTTCTTCAGAGACTTTTTGTATTTCCTTTTCCATCTAGCCAATTCTGCTTTTTAAGGAATTCTTCTCATCATTGACTTTTTGGACTGCTTTTTCCATTTGACCCAAACTGGTTTTTAAGATGCTATTTTCTTCATTATTGTTTTGGAATCTCCTCCAAGCAGCTTGACTCAGGTTTCGTGATTTTCCTGCAGCACTCTATTTTCTCTTTCTAATTTTTCCTCTACCTCCTTTAAATGATTTTCAAAATCTTTTAGAGCCCTTCCATAGACTGAGACCAATTCATATTTTTCTTGGAGGCTTTGGATACAGAGGTTTTGACTTTAATATCTTCTGAGTGTGTATTTTGATCCTCCCTAATACCAAAGTAATTATCTATGGTCAGATTTTGTTTCTTCTGATGTTTGCTCATTTTCCCAACCTGTGACTTGATTTTAAGTCTTTGTTTAGGTGGGGCTCTGTTTCCAGGGTGGAGGTGGCACTGTCTCAAGCTTTTGAGGACTTTTGCAACTGTTTTTAGGGATACCCCTTAGAAACCTGCAACTTCTTAATTCCTCCAAGGTCTTATGAGAGGCGATGACTGTTCTCCTGGTCTGTACTATGGTCTGTAGATCACCACAAGAATTCATTTCTACCCTGGAACTGTGAGAAGAGTCCTTACTCAAATGCAAGCAATAAACTCTGTTGTGCTTCTGTTCCTTTTCCTGAGGCTGAGTCCCCAGACTGTGACCTGGATTTGAGTATGAATGAAGCATCAGAGTCTTGCCTCAGTGAGAACAAAGAGACCTCTGCAGTCTCCCCCAAACCTCTTACCATTCATGGGTTGAGCACTCTGGAAGCAGCTGCTGGTGGCTCCCCAGGCCTGCTTCTGGTCCCCTGGGGCTGGGTCTGTACTGAGGTCTACACAGGACTGAACTCCACTCTCAGGCTGGTGTGACCGAATTTCCTTCTGATTTTCAAAGTTGTTCTTGGCAATCCCTGGCCTCAGAGGTCTGAAAACTGCCTCCTCTGCCATAGACCCAGGTGCCCCCAGCGACAGGGACTGAGCAGTCTGCTCCTGGGTGGCTGGAGCTATTTCACTCCAGCTCAAGTGGTACTAGGCTGTGGTCCCTTTCTAACCCTGGTGTAACAGGCTGTTCCCACAGTTCTTCCAAGTTGTCTTGGGTTGGAAAGTTGTTTCATTCAGTCTATTTGTGGGTTGTGCCACTCTAGAATTTGGTTAGAGTCATTATTTAAGGTATTTGGAGAAGTCTGGAGCAGAACTCACAGGACTCCTTGCCTTTGCTCTTGACCTGGATCGCCAGAGGCAGATAGTCTCCAACCCAGAGAAGAAGTTCTAGCAGGAAAGACCACCTTAACTACATAAACCAAGGAGTGCAGCCAGGTCAAAGGAAAAGGCAATGGAGGCTGAGCTGGCACTCTTCCACAGAGGACCCAGGGAGGACATCAGCAAGTGTGTGTCTGGCAGGCCCTGAGGCAGTGGGAATGAGGAAATGAAGACCAGCTGGAGGAGGTGTGAAACCGGTCCCAGGCCCCAGGAAGCCATGCTGCAGCTAGAGGTGAGGCTGTGGATCCCCCAAGGCCCAGCTAAACAGACTCTTCAGGGCCTGAATAAGCTGAGTCTGGAGACAGGTCCAGGACAGGGAGGCTGAGCTGGAGGAAGCAACGTGCCACAGCCAGAGCCCAGAAAAAAAACTGAAAGACTTGGAGGCTGACCTCATAGGGCCACCAAGGGCCAGTGTCAGGTCATTGAACAGCTGCGCAGACTGCAGGCCAGGCACACTTGGGGTTACCAAGAGGAGATCCTGGAAGGAGGAGCTCAGGACAATGGAGGTAGACCTGATTCAGCTCCAGGAGAAACTGGTGGCTGTGGAGCAGGTCAGTGTCAGCCCAGCAAAAGAAGGAAGATCTGGCTGAGGAGACTGCCAGCAACAGGGCCAAGGAGGAGGGGAAGATCAGAGCCACAAAGGGGTGGTCAGCCAGATTCCAGATTGATCAGATCACCATTGGCCTGAATACAGAGCGCAGGCAGACCAGAAGCCCTCCTTAATTTACCCTTCCTTTAATTTCTCCCCTAGTTCCCATAACACCTTTCACTCTAACTTCTGTTAGGTGAGATGAATTTTTAGAAATAAGCTGTTTGTATTTTTATTCTTCCCTACTCTAACACACAAGACTAAAGGGAAACATCAAAAGAGAAACGTGAGTAATAAATCATTTAAGGCTAAACAAGATTAAGCTGTTTATGTTCCTATATGGGGAGATAATCTCTTAGAACAATGATACATATCACCACTTCGAACAGTATCGTGACCAGAATAGAATTTTAACAAGACAAAGGGCCTGGGTATGATTCTGTTGTGCTTGGATGATCTCAAAAGAAAAATGAAAGTTTGAGGAATAGGAATACACTGGAAGTGGAAGAAACTATCTCACATATATGTGATGTGCAAGGAAGAGATTTATTCAGTGGGGGAGATGACAAACTTCATTTTTATCTGAAGAATAAAAATACAAAACAGTTTATTTGTAAAATTCATCTCACCTAACAGAAATTAGAGGAAAAAGGGAAAGGGGGTTAGAGGAATGAAAGGAAGGGTACACTAAAGCAAAATGAACTCTTCAGGTACAGGGGAGAAAAAAGGAAAATGAAATAGAATAGAAAGAAATACACAGCAATCACAAATATGCATATATACAGGATAAATTCACCCATAAGATTGAAGAAGTTTTAGAAGGATATATTAGAAATAAGAATTCAATGATATATTGTTTTTGTGAAATGTATTTGAAATAGATACACATAGATTTAAAATAAAAGGCTTGAACAAAATCTACTATGCTTTCTCTGAAGTAAAGAAGCAAAAGCAAAAATAGACCTAATTAAAGGATGAACAGAAAAAGTGCATTTTGCGGAAAGGTAGCATAGACAATGAAGTAACATTCACACTGAACATAGAAACATAAAATGGCATGCAGCTAAAATAATTAGAAATTCCTAAAGGAAAAATTAAGTAAGTTATGGGAGGAAATAGTAAGGGAAACTCTGATGGAGGGGTGAAGGAAGAAATATATCAATTTACACCTTTCAGATCTACGTATATTGAACCATAAGAAAAAAAGAAAAAATTATGGTGGTGAATAAGAGTTTTAGAAAGGTTATATCTGATATATCTCTTGAGAATATTAAATGAGAATATAAAGAAGTATAACTGAGAGTTGTATGTGGCACTTTTCCAATAATTCACTATGTATTAGGGAATAAAAACCTCACAAACAAATATAGAAAATCAATATATCTTTTTTCCAATTATAACAATAAAAAAGTACATTCGTCTATGTTAAAATGTAATTGAAAGGGCAACTAGGTGGTGCAGTGGATAGAGCACCAACCCTGGAGATAGGGGGACTTGAGTTCAAATGCAGCCTCAGACACTTAATAATTAATTAGCTGTGTGACCCTGGGCAAGTGACTTATCCCCATTGCCTTTCAAAAAAAAAAAAAAGGAAAATTGGAAACAAAATAATTTATAAAGAATGGGTGAGTCCAGAAATAATTTTAAATTTCATTAAAGATGACAACAATGAAACAACATACCAAAATTTGTGAGATGTGACCAAAATAGTATCTGTTTAAACACATCATTAAAAGAAAGAACACATCAAAAAACTGAACATGCAACTGAAACAACAATTAGAAAACCAACAAATTTAAAACTCCCAACTTAACACCAAAATAGAAATCCTAAAAATTAAAGAGATTAACAAAATTGAAAATAAAAATACATTGAATAAATAATTATATAAATAAATAATTGAGTAAATTGGAAAAAATATGTAAATAAATAATAAAATTGGGAGCCATTTTTAAAATCATAATAAAATAGATAAATTTATAAGTTAATTTGATTTTAAAAAAAGAAAGATTAAAAGCAAATTAAAATAATTCACAACCAACTGGTGAATTCATAACCAAAAGAAAAAGATATAAAAGCAATTATTATAAGCTATTTCACCCAACTCTATACTAATAAAACTGACAATGTAAATAAAATGAATGAATATTTACAAAAATATAATTTATACTGGTTAATAAAAGTAAAATATTAAAATAAGAAATAAAATTGAACAAGCTCTAAATGAAATCCTGAAGAAAAGAACCATGAACCCAAGAGACCTCCAAGCAAATTCTACCAAATATTTAAGGAACCTATATATAAACTGTTTTTAAAAACTGGAGAAAGAAAGAGTCCTACAAAATCTTTTCTATGACACTAGTATGTTAGAGTATATAGTCTTGATACCTAAACAAACTACAGAAAGTCAAAACAGAAAAAGAAACCTGGACCAATTTTCCTAATGATTATTAATGCAAAAATTTGAAGTAAAATACTAACAAGGAGATTATGGGAATGTATCACAAAAAATTGTACTCTATAACCAAAATGATTTTTACCAGGAGTAAGAGTAAAAATTATTAGTTTAAACAAAACCTAGCAAAAATCATATAATTGTTTCTAAAGATGTAAGGTTCTTGACAAAATGCAACACTCATTCCTACTTTAAACACACACACACACACACAAATACATACATACACACACACACACACACACACACACACACACACACACACAAACAGCAGAAAACATTGAGCAGTATGGTTCGGGAATAAAATGAGTCTTCCTAAATTCAAATCCAGCATCGAACACTTACTGGCTATGTGCCCCTAGACAAGTTACTTAACTCTGCCTCAGTTTTCCCATTTATAAAATGAGTGAAGGAAATGGCAAACCATTCCAGTGTTTTTGCCAAGAAAACCCCAAATGGGATCATAAACAGTCAGTCAAATTACACTCAAACAACTGAACAATAACAATAAAATCTTCAGCCTACAGTATCTAATTTCATACTATAGTACAGTTATAATTATCAAAACAATTAGATACTAGATAAGAAATGGAGAGTTTAATTAGTGGAAAGATTAGATACACAGTATACAGAAGGCAATCAGCACAGTATCCTACATGTTTGATAAATCCCTAGATCCTAATATGCCAATAAAAATGGCAATCTAAATAAAATGTATAAATATTGAAGCAAAAATTCACTATTGAGAAAACTGGAAAAAGTCTGGCAGAAACAAAGTGTAGATAAACATCTCACATACCTCCAAAAAGGTACATTGCTTATACATAAAAATGACATTATAAGCAAATTAGTGTAGCAAGGAAGAAATTATCTGTCAGATCCATGGACTAGGATAGAGTTCATGACCAAAAAAGAAATAAAACTCACAGGAGGTAAAAATAAATAATTTTGATTACATAAAATATATAAGTTTTTGCAGACACAAACCAGTTCTAAAGATATCACTTCTCATCCATCAGATTCGCTAGACTGACAAAAAAAATGAAAATGACAGATGCTGGAGAGATTTTGGGAAAACAGATTCTTTGATGTATTATAATGTATTACTGATAAAGCTATGAACTGGTTCAACTGTTCTGGAAAGCAATTTAATCTATTCCCCAAAAGCAATTAAAATGTGCATACCTTTTGGCTCAGTGATACTATATTCCAAAGAGATCAAGGAAAGAAGAAAAGGACTTATGTACAAAAATATTTATAGCAAAAGTTTTTCATGGTACCAAAGAATTGGAAATTAGGGAGAGACAAATCTAATGGAGAATGTTTGAAAAGTTATAGTACATAAATGTGATAGAATAAAATTATGCTGTAAGAAATGATAAATGGGGTATTTTCAAAAAACATGGGAAGATATATATATGTATTTATTCAGAGTGAAATAAACACAACCAGGAGAACAATTTATACAATGACAACAATATTATAACAATTAACTGTGAAAGACTTAGCAACTCTGATCAGCACAATTCCAAAAGATTCATGATGAAGCATGTTGTCCATTTCTAGATAGATAAGTCTGGGTTATTTTTTTCTCCCTGGAGGACAAGATGGGTCACTTGGCTAATGTGGGAATTTGTAATTGGGAAGGTGAGGAAATCATTTATTCCATACTTCCATTTCCTTTCCTCTTACTTAATTCTTAAGTTTCTGAAATCTAGCTTCTAAACTTCAACACCCAATGGAAATTTCTCCCTCCAGTCATCAGTGAACTTTTCGTTGCCAAATCAAATGCCTTCTACTTAATTCTAATTCTTCTTGTTCCCTCAACAGCAGTGACACTGTTGATCACCTCCTAAATCCCCACTTTTCTCTGGGTTTTCATGGCACTCTTTCTCCTAGTTTTATTCCCACCTCTCTGATCACTTTTCCTACTCCTGCTCTTCATCTTTTTATCCCCATTTTCCTTATGACCCTTCTTGCATTCATGTCCAAATCTAATCCTAATAACTCTAGTGTACCCTCTGGAATTTCTATTCTATAGCAAATAACACACACACACACACACACACAGACCCTTCATCCTGTATCTTTCTCATACTCTTTCCATTTATTAATCCTCATTGAAACCTGGCTCCCTTCCTTTAACTCTGCAGCTTTTCCCACCCTTCCCATAGTCCAAATATTCTTTGCTCCACATTGTTATTGCCAGACTCTCCTTTAGTCTCCTCATTTAGGAGCATTCCCTTTTTAAAGTTCCCTTAGTGGTCCCACCTCACACCTATCAGACATAACATAACAAAAAGGGACAATGATCAATATTGGAGAAGTTGTGGGAGGACTGGGACATTAAATGTATTATTGGTGGAGTTGTGAACTGAACCAGCTATTCTGGAGAGCAATAAGGAACTATGTCCAAAGAGCAATAAAACTGATTATACCTTGGACCCAACAGTATCAGTGCTAGTTCTCTATATAGAAGAAATCATAAAAAATGGAGAAAATGCCATATTTCCAAAATATTCATAGTAGCTCTTTTGGGCAAAGAATTGGAAATTGAGGGTATGCCCATCAATTGAAATGGCTGAACAAATTGTTGTATATGAACGTCATGGAATACTTTTGTTCTATAAGAAACCATGAATGGTCAAACTGTAGAGAAGCATGGAATGAATTACAGGAACTGATGCTGAATGAAGGGAGCAGAACCAAGAGAACATTGTTCACATTAACAACTACTTTGTGGTTTGATCAACCTTTATAGAGGCAGCTCCTCTCAACAGTTCAGAGACCTAGGTCAATGCCAAGAGACCTACTATGGACAATGCTATCTGCATCCAGAGGAAGAAAAATAAAACAAAACAAAATCCACAGTTTTTTCTTTCCTATCACATAGTTTCTTTCTTTTCCCTTAATCCTAATTCCTCATATAGAAAATGACTAATCTGTAAACATGTTAACCACAAATGTGTATGTATAATATTCACAAGACTGTTTGCTGCTAAGGGGAGAGGGGTGGAAAGGGAAGGAAGGGAATTATGTAACCTAAAAATATGCATATGCATGTGGATGAATGTTGAAAAATTTTCATATGTAATTGGAAAAATAAAATAAAATATCAATTGGAAAAAAATAAAGTTCACTCTATTAAAAATTATTCCTAAAACATTTCTCTGGTATGCTGACCCAAAGTCATTCTCCCTCCTTTATCAAGAAAAGGAAAAAAATAAAACAAGTAACAACACTGGGTATGTGCTAAGTGTTTTACAAATATCATCTTATTTGATCCTCACAATAACCATGGGAACAGATGCTATTATTCACCCCTTTTTTACAGTTGAGGAATCTATAGAGATTAAATGACTTGCTCAATATCTGAGGCTATATTTGAACTCAGATCTTTCTGATTCTAGGTCTAATACTCTTTCCACTGAACTTAATTAACCATTTTCTTCTACCTCCCCCCAAACATCTTATCCTTTTATCAGAAGAGCTTAAAAGTCCAAGGATTATTGATAGTACCAAAAACTATTATAATAGTAGTATATTATTCCTCAAAATCCCTAAACTCTCATTTCCTCAACTTCCTTAAATCTCATAATCTACTCTTTCACCTCAGTCACAGATTTAAATGTTTACATTCTCATGCCATAATGCTCAAGTGTTCCATTCTTTTAGTTAGAAACTGACATCTCCCTATATCTGAACATTACCTCCCAGATTCTATCTCTCCATCTGCTTCTTATATAACCTCATCAAGACCATTATTCCTTCCACCCTTCAATATTTCCCTCAGGTCATTACCCTTGCTCTGACTTCACTTTCCTTCCTCTCCAGTAGTTATTCCAGTTCTCTGTTTAGTAGTTGATAATTTTATCTATACACTGTCCTCTGCCCTTGAGTCCTTGTTCCCTTCTATTGCCACTCTTCCTTACCAAGCCTCAGCTCCAGATGATTATTATTATTCCCATCACCAACTTCCTCCACTCCTATTCACAAGCCACTGAACAAAACTGGAGGAAGCACCTCTATCATGCTGACAGGGTATATTACAAATTACTGGGTTAGCCAACTTTGGGTGGCCCCTCAATGTAGCAGTAGTATTTCACCCTAATTGATTCTCTATCTCCCTTTCCAAAGAAGTTACCAAATATTCTCATCTCTCCTCAAATGTCCCCCCCTCCCTCCCTCTCCCCTAGGACTTTCCTCTTTGCTGAAAAAAAATTGAGTCAATTCAAAGTGAGCTCCATTTTCTCCCATTCTTTTCATCTCCAAACTCATAACATCATTTTCTACTCTCTCCTACTTTCCTCCAGTCCCTCACAAAAAAAGATGAACTTTCTCCTGACCAAAGCCAGGCACTACATGGGTACATGTACATTCTGCATAAACACTTAATCTCATTACTACACCTTAGCCTACCCTCAAGCTAACATCTTGTAACTCTCTTCCCAAAGTCCTTTAAAAAGTTATCTGCAGGGGTGGCTAGGTGGCGCAGTGGATAAAGCACCTGCCCTGGAGTCAGGAGTACCTGGGTTCAAATCCGGTCTCAAACACTTAATAATTACCTAGCTGTGTGGCCTTGGGCAAGCCACTTAACCCCATTTGCCTTGCAAAAACCTAAAAAATAAAAAAAAAGTTATCTGAAGTTGCTGCCTTCAATTGTTTTCTTTTCATTTGTTGATCAACTCTTTGAAGTCTGACTTTCTACTTCACTCAATTTTAAACTACTCTTTCCAAAGTTACCAATAGTCTCTTCTTTGCCAAATCTGAGTTTTTTCTCAGTTCTATTTTTCTTGACCTTTATGCTCCTCATCCTCTCACATCTAGGTATAGCATGGAACTCTCTCAGAGAGTGTTCCCTTGTGAAGTGGGAAAGATGATTTCTTCTTCCTCTCACTAATTCCAGCTAGTTAATAATAACTTCTCCCATATGGTAGCAAACAGATGTGCTACTTAGGAGAGCCTGAACCTCAAACTGGCTTTTCTGCTGGTACTTCTTCACCTGATCATACAAGACTGAGCAGTAATTCTGGTTTCTAGGCCACCTGGGAGGTATCCTCATGAATTTGAGAGTCCCTGGTTCCTTAAGTCAGTGTAGGTCATACTGGAAGATGTTTTATACCACCTATTCTTGATATAAACTACTTTCTAAAGGATACTTATGTCTTTTGTTGTTATTCAGTCATTTTCAGTCATTCTGAGTCTTCATGACCTTTTTTGGGGGGGTTTCTTAGCCAAGATACTAGAATGGTCTGCCATTTCCTTTTCATTTTACAGATGAGGAAACTGGGACAAACAGGGTTAAGTAACTTGCCCAGGGTCAGGTAACTGTTAAATGTCTGAGACCAAATTTAAACTCAAGAAGATGAATCAAAAAAAAAAAGAAGAAGAAGGTGAATCTTCCTGACTCTAAACCCAGCACTCTAGTCACTGTACTAGTTGCCCAAATAATCCTTAACATAAGGCTGAAAGTGGTGCAGCTAGGTGGCGCAGTGGATAGAGCACCAGCCCTGGAGTCAGGAGTACCTGAGTTCAAATCCAACCTCAGACACTTAATAATTACCTAGCTGTGTGGCCTTGGGCAAGCCACTTAACCCCATTGCCTAGCAAAAACTAAAAAAAAAAAAAGCAAAAACAAAAAACATAAGGCAGAAAGTATACTGACAGGGGCTCAGAAATTGTCTTACTGTCTTACTCGAAAGACAACTGTCTTCTAAATTCTTGAGAGGACATAGCAACTAACTAATCCCTCAAAAGTTTTGACATATATATATATATTATACTGATATCCATAGATATAGATATGCACAAATTGTTTCCCCTATTCAAATATAATTTTATTGGTCAAGGACTTTCAATTCTGTCTTTATATTCCCAACATTTAACATACTAGTTGATCCAATATTTAATAAAGGACTTGCTCACTGAATGATTGAATGATATAAGGGTATAGTTCTTTCCGACTTTAGCCCATTCATATCCTAAAAAAAAGACAAACTTGACCCTGTAAGACTTGAAAGAAGAGTATGTTTATATCTGCTTGTCTATTCCATGTCCCTTATATCCTATAATTTCACCAAGACTATTTTTTGGGTTGATCTCCTGCTTAGTGCTCCACTTACACCTGAGATTCCTTTAACAAGGAAAAAGTCTTTTATTCTGCATTTAAAAATAAAAGACAAGTACCAAGGAGGCCTATATGATATACTTAAGTATATCATATCAAGTTAATATGACTGTTATATCTTTATAGGTCAGACAGCAGAAGGATATGATCATCTAAAAGAGAAAGAAAAGGGGAAAGGGAGGAGACAAGCATGACCAAAGACAGATGAACATGGGACTACCAAAGACAACTTTTCAAACTCCACAATTTTGTCCACAGATGGCCTTGAACACAAATAGAAGCTATACACAGGGGGATTTCTGTTGTGCTCAGCTGGCCAAGCATACAACCTAGCAACATTAATCATGTAAGAGTTATAGAATGTTAACATCTGGTCTATACCTGAGAGGCCAAGTATCCCACCCCATTGTTTTACACGTGAGGAAGGAAGCTGACACCCCAAGAAGTAACTTCACCTAGCAAAAGTTATATTGCTATAAATGGCAAAGTGAAGATCAGACTCAAGGTCTCTTTCCACAACACTGGGGGTTGATGTATTTCAAGTAGACATGAGTTGCAAAATACTATTGATCAAAATAGAGAGGCAGTACAGTGTATTATCCAGGATTTGGATTCAGAGGTCCTGGGCTTAAATCCTTGCATCCCCTTAACTAACTATATAACCTTGAACAAGCCACTTCTGAACCTCAGTTTCCTTATCTATAAGTTGGGGAAAATATTTGTACTACTTATTTCACAAGAATATTGTGAAGATTAAATGAAATTTAGAAAGTTCTAATTAAATGCAAGCTAGTATATCCCCACCCCCAGCTCCTTAGAAATAATGGAAGAAGTTGGGCTATCTTAGCCATATTTTTATTTCACTGTGCTCCTGCCTTTATCTTCTTGGCTTTCAGAGATCTAAAACATATTTGAGAGATATCATTCATAATTATGTTCAGTATCTTCACAAGAGATAACATCTTAAGGGCAGGGAGTATTTCATTTTTGTCTTGGATTCCCTAGCACCTAGCTCAGATACTTGTTGAATAAAAATAACTTACATTTCTAAAGTTTTTTAAAGTTTTTCTTCACATAATTCCGATGAAGGATTAAGACAAAGTTGTACTGATACGTTTAGGGCTAGAAGAGACCCTAACAACCATCTAGTCCAATCCCCTCAGGTTATAAATAAGGAAACAAAAATCCAGAGAAGTAGAATACATAGAATTAACACATTTGAGAGTCAAGATTCAAATCCAAGTGTTTTGATTAGAAGCAGTATGGTGTAATACAATTGGTTTACATGGTGCTAGAGATATGTAATTGGGTGGGATTACCTCACTAATCTGAATATAATCTCTGCATAAACTATTAGGTAGAGATGGTGTTCAACCTAGGTCACCCATAGAGACTCTCACTCATTGCAACAAGATCCCATTTGCATCTCCATGAATTCTCACCCAAGTATTTTGTCCAGTGAGAGTATGGAAATAGATCTGCCTGGCCACCTGCTAGGTCCCAGATCCATTTTAGTGTCTTATTTATCTCCTGGGTTTCAACTGCCTTCATTTAGACTAGGGTTGAAAATTAGACATTAGGATAGCTTTGTTCATAACTTGTATCAAAATGGCTCAGCCCCATCCCATTAATATTCTTATCTCACCTTCCAAACTTTCATGACCCAAAGGATTAGCTGTTCACATTCTGAGCTAGTATAGATAAAATATTTTGCAAACCTTAAAGTCCTTTATAAATGCTATTTTATTACTATTATTATAGATTAGAATGCATTTACTGAATGGAAATGAAAGTAAAAGTTACAAACACTAATATTATTGAGAGTTTGATTATAGATGCTCAGAGAAAGGCATGAAATTTTCACTTCTAAACAGCCCAAGGTCCAAAATCTCAAGATCACAGTAATTTCAGCTGTTCCCATTAAGAACTCAATATCTCTTTCACTGGTGGAACAGATGCAGCCAGAGTCAATTTGAAGAGCCCTAAGAGGCAATCCCTCAGTTAAAAAGTTATCAATGGAAGAAGGTGAACAGTTTCTTCATATGGTAAATAGTAATTCCTATCTAAACTCTTGTGGAGAGAACCTTTTACATCCTGGCTGATCACCAGGGGACAGCTAGAGTTAGATGGAGAGGATTTACTTGAGAATCACAACATCAACCAGGCTCAGGCCTCCACCTGAAGATAATTTTTTTTAGTTGTTTCTAGACATGTCCTACTCCTCATGACCCTGGTTGGGTTTTTCCTGGCAAAGATACTAGAGTAGTTTGCCATTTCCTTCACTAGCTCATCTCACCAATAAAGAAACTAAGGCAAATAGAGTTAAGTGACTTGTCCAGGGTCAAACAGTCAGTATCTGAAGTCACATTTGAACTAAGGAAGAGGAGCCTTTCTGACTCCAGGCCCAGCCCTCTTTCTACTGTTCCATCTACTTGCCCATACTTTGGTCTCACTACGCATGCTGCTTCTCAGGTATACTTCCTATATAAGTGCCCCACAAGGCCTTCTCTGGTTTGGCTTCCCATAAAGCAGTCACTTGTTTTTGTTGTAAATGGTACACCAAACCATGGCATTACATGACCTCTTTGGCAACCTCATTTATGGTAGGTTTCACAAACTATATATATATATATATATATACATATATATATATATGTATGTATATATATATATATATACATACATATATATATGTATGTATATATATATATATACATACATATATATATGTATGTATATATATATATATATATATTTCTCTTCTGCATCTTCAGGATGGGAATAATAGAGAGGAATCCAAAGGAAAAAAAATCCAGAGCAAGTAGGTTATGTCAAATATGGGAACCATATGTAAAGTGCATTGTAAACCCAAGAGCTCTACATAAATAAATGGTTGATTATATTGTTATTAGTGTTTGTATTTCATCCCTCCTGAAAGCCACAGGCTTTAAGCCTTTTCCATGCTGGCCTCTGATGATGCTCTGCCTTCCAGTGGTTACTCTTCCCTGTGATCAGGAACATGCAAGTAGCTAGAAGATACAATGGATGAGTGTTTGACTTGGAGTCAGAAAGACCTTAGTCTCAATTCTACGTCACATACTGACTTAGCTGTGTGAGCATAAGCAAGTCACTTATGACTACTCTCAGTTTTAGTTTCCTCAACTATAAAATGGGAACAATAATAATAGCACTACTTCACAGTGATGTACAAAGTACTTTGCACTCCTTAAGGCACTCTATAAGTTCTGGCTATTATTATGAATGATAATTATTACTCTAGGCAAACATTCCCCCAATACTTTTATTCTTGGCCACACCCTGAAGTGCTTAGCTGTCTGTGACACATCACATGAAAAGTGGAGGAAGGAAAATCAGGGGAATAAAACTGAGTAAGGTTTTGCACATTTTTCTCTCCATCTTAATTGCAGTTTGTACAGATACTTCACATGTCTCTAATGATAGCCTGCTCCCTTCACACACAGAAGTCAAACCAAATAAAAGTAGAAAGAATCCTTGTATTGCATACATTGCATACATCTTCTAGAGAGTCAGAAACGTTTCCAGGCCTCTGCTTCATGGAAATGTGGAAAGGATAAATGAAGATAATTCTTTAAACTCTTTGGAAGAAATGTGTCATGTTATTTTTAAAAAATAAATACAATGTAATTAACATGTCACAGAAACTCACACATTGATTTAGAATTCAACTAAAGACTTTAAGGAAAAAAAATCTCAAATGATTATCAGGATTCTTTTCCCCACTTACACAGCACTGGCTCAGAGTAAGGTTTTTGTGTGCATATTATGTACTTTCCAAGCACACATCTATAATAAAGCTTACTCTATTTCTTCCTTGTTTATTATACAGAGGAACATAAGCTTTGTATTTTTCTGAACTGTTAATTTGATACCTTATTGCAAGTGTAAAACTTGCATTAAAAGACTGTGTGAGTACAAGTCAATCAGCCATTTAAAGAGCAAATCTCCTTTTACCATACCATTACCCTGGAATATCAAGATACAAAATATAGGAGGTATGCCTAGAAAGCAATTGATTTTTTTTGTAAAACAGACCAAAATTTAAACATTCAAATGAGTGTTTCCCTTCAAGGTAGTTAGCTTCCAAGGCCATACATTTTGTTAACACAGTGGGGAAGGCAATGGAATAGAATTATGGAGGTAAAAAGTAAAAAGGTGCAGCTGTTTGTTCTATGAGATTGCCTTGCTGCTATTTTCACTCATGATGGGGATGCATGCAGCCAACATATTTAAGCAAGAAAGGCAATGTAACTATTGTTAATATTAGTCTATGAATGAGCTCTTTATTCTATCAGAGTCATAGAATGGAGGGGGAGGGAAAGGAGGTTATAAAAAAATCTTTATGGCAGGAAAATAGTATAGCTACAGTGGTCCAGATTTACTGTAGTGTTTTTTCCCCATATGTGAGTTCATTAAAGTCATAAGGGTATAAGGAATGGTACACTGGTCAGGAGACCTGAGTTTGAATCCATCTGTGTGGCCCTAGATAAGTCATTTAACTTTTATTTACCTCAGGCTATCCCTCTGACTTAACTGAAGTTTTGATCTTACAATGACACCTTCCTACTCCATTAAACTTTAGAGAGTCCCTAATATCTTCAGGATTTAATTTAAAGTCTTCTGTTTGACATTTAAAGACTTTCACCACCTGGCCTCTTCCTGTCTTTCCAAACTCCTTACACCTGCCTACTTGCTATTCCTCACACCCCATCACCCAATTCCTTGTCTCTGCACTAGCTATCCCCCATTCCTGGAGTGGTTTCCTTCCTCTCTTCTGTCTCTTGGCTTCTCTTCATTCATTCAAGACCCAGCTAAGATCCATCTTCATTAAGAGGCCTTTACTGTCCTCTCCATTGCTAATACCTTCCCCAAAGATGAACTTTTATCTACTCTATATGAAATAGAAAATCTGGTATGTACATAGTTATTTATATGTTATTTTTCCATTAAAATGATTTGAAATTACTTCTTCCAGCAAGTTAGCTATATCTCCCCTTCAGGGTTCTAGAGGTACCCTGGAGAAGAAAATATTTAATAAATGCTTGTTGATTGGTTTCATCCATGTCACACTAACTATAGGGTTCCTCCAGGCCTCTGCCCTCTTCTCCCTTTTTTCAATTTTGCTTTGTGATTTCATACATTTCCATGGTTTCAATTCTCATTTCTAGGCAGATAACTCTCAGATTTGTCAAGCCTTAATCTTTCTCCCTCTCACCTTTCCAACTGTCTACTGTATTTCCCCCCAAAATAAGACTGTGTCTTATATTAATTTTTTGCTTCAAAAGACACATTAGGACATATTTTCAGGGGATGTCTTATTTTTTTCCAAATACAAGAATCTACATTTATTCATGTAGAAAAATCTACATTTATTCAACTACCATCATATCATCTTCCTCTGGAACATGGTCATAACTCTCCAAACCCCAAATGCCAGCCTGAATTTCTTGTGACTGCTTTTCCTGAAGAACCATTGAACCCAGTCTCTCATGTCCAGCAATAGACCTCTCCTGACATGAGCACTTCTTATCTACATAGCCTGCTCCTAGTGCATTGGCAACATAGCTGTCGGGGATTTTGTCCCATGAATTCTCCACCCAAGTCACCACTCTTGCAGGCTCAGCTTTGTAAAATTTCCAAGCTGATTTCTCTCCATTCTATTTTCCATGTAGTCATTGATTTCCATGCACAAATGGTCCTTGAATGACTTGTTTATTGTAATATCAAGAGTCTGAAGATGGGCAGTCTTTCCTGCGGGAATCATTACGTAATCTATTCAAAGCAAGTGGCACCATTAAATCAACCCACTTCCTTATAACTGCTTGGGTACACTAGGCTTTTTCGGTTTCAAGAACATAAATGTCTGAAATATGTTTCAGTCTTCTCTTTCTTGCCTTTAGTGATGATTAGAGGTAGGGCTTTCTTTCCATCCAGACATTATCAAGTGCACATTCCTCCTGCATTGTGTCTATACTACAGTTTATCATTCAACAATAAATTTCAAGTTCATCTATTTACATAGGCATTTACCTTTTACCCAAAGGTGCCCACTTGGGTATTTACAAATACTTCATTATAATTTATGTTAAGCATTAATGTCAATAATATTATGTAATTATATATTAAGACAATTATTTTGTAATTCAGTTCATTCATTGTATATTGCAGTGTATTTACTAAATGCTTCCTTCTGGTTGATGGATTTTAATTGAGGCTTATTTTTGTGGTACCACCACCATTCTTTCTCCCATGTTTGAAACCTGAGCATCTTGAAAAATTCAGGCTAGGTCTTATTTTTGGGAAAATACAATATTAGATATATATAAAACTTAATGTTCTATAACTCACATGTTTAACACTGAATTCATTCTCTTTCCCCCACAAAGTTTTCTTAATTTCAATATTACTGTTAAGGCTACTATCATCCTCTTAGTCACTCAAGCTTGCAATCTAGGTGTCATTTTCAACTCCTCATTCTCTCTCATCAATCCCCATACCCAATTAGTTGCCAAGTCCTGTCATTTCTCCCTTCATAACACTTCTCATATAGGTCACCTTGGCTCCTCTGATAATGCCATCATTACCTCATATGTGGCCTGTTGCAGTGACCTTCTGTTTGATCTCCTTGCCTCTAATCTCACCCCACATCCACTCAAATGTCAAATTGATCTTCCTAAAGCTCAGCTTTACCCTTGTCACCATTCTATACAATAAACTCCCTCTTGCCTCCAGGATCAACTAAGAAATCCTACTTTGGTTTCTAAAGTCCTTCATAACCTGGCCCTTTCCTACTTTTTCAGTCTTCTTACACCTTACTTTCCTTCTCTAATTCCACAGTCAAGTGACACTGCCTTCCTTGCTATTCCTTGCTTAGGACACTCCATCTCCTAACAAGACAATTCTAGTAGCTGTCCTCTATACTTTAAATGTATCCCTTTCTCCTCTTGTCCTCCCAGTTTTCCTATTTTCTAAGTCTCAGCTAAAGTCTCACCTCCTATAAGAAGCCTTCCCTATTCCTTCCTGATCTTAATATCTTCCCTCTGATACTATCCCCAGATTATCTTGTATACAACTTTTTGGTTCATGGTGTTTATGTCTTGTCTTTCCTATTAATCAGTACTTCTTTGAGATCAGGGAATTGGTTTTTGCCTTTTTGTGCTTTGACATAATAGGCCTTTTAAAGTCTTTTTCATAGTGGTTGATTCCCTCAATGATAGCTATGGAAACTAGCTAGAAACAAAATAGGTGGTCCTAGAAGAACTGCCAATCCTGAGCTTCTTGGTTTCAGGGTCCTGAGTTAGCTCCATGTCTCCAAATAATCATCTAGTCTTTACTTGAGGACTAGTGGGGGGTGGCTAGAGCACTGGCTCTGGAGTCAGAAGGACCTGAGTTCAAATCCAACCTCAGCCACTTAATAATTACCTAGCTGTGTGACCTTGGACAAGTCATTTAACCCCATTGTCTTGCAAAAAAACAAAAAAAGACTTCTAGTGAATGGAAACTTGTTTTCTAAGAGAAATATTTAAAAACCCATACTAGGGTGATGACTGTAACAATAGAGATGAAGGGATGGGGCATAGATAAGTAGAACTTGATAAATGATTGTCTATGAGAAATAAGGAATAAGAAAGAATAAAAGATAGCCTCCAAGTATCAAACATGGGAGAGAGTGAATGGTGGTGGTGCCACAAACTAAAATAGTGACATTAGAAAGAGGTATCATTTAGGAGGAAAGAGTTTTAGACATGTTGAGTCTTAGCTATACAAGTGAAGATGTCCTATAGGCAGTGGACCATAGTATGGACTCTGAACCTGGGGTTCAGAGAATAGGTAGGTCCCTGGTTAGAGGTACAAATTTTAGAACCATCTTCATAGAGAAGGTAGTTGAATCTATTGAAGTGGATGATATTGCCAAGGGAGAGAAGATAGACTAAGATGAGAAGAGCGCAAAAGACAGAATCTTACCCACCACTTAATTTATATGAGAAAATGCAGTAGAATTAAGTAATTACTTTCTTAAAACTAAAATTTTCTAAAAAGCATTTCAAGTGTTCAATTACTAGTACTACATAACAATCTAATTATGTAATTACTAAGAAATTATAGCTGTGACATTTTAGATTCAGAACAAGATAAAAAAAACTTTTGCTGCTTTTTAAAATAATTCAAGAAGTTTTATTCATGTGCTTTTTGCATAATGGTATGGCCCCATAAGAACTTCTGACATCTTGCAATCTGCCAAAAAATTCCTGGGATAGCATGTTTTTTAGTGTTTTTTTGTTAAAGTTAACTCAATTCCATTCAATTGAATGAACATTTACTGATCACCTGTTATGTATCAGGTCCTGTTACTAATGCTGAAGCTAAAAAAAAAAAGAAAAGAGGAATAAGATACAGACTGTGTCCTCAAAGGAACTTAAAAAAAGGAAGATAAATCATATTTGCCAAAAAATTTAAGCTAAGTATCACATATTATAATATAGAATAACAGATGCCATAGAGTGAAATGGCTTGGCAGGGTATAATATAATAATAATAATAATAATAATAATAATAATAATAATAATAATAATAATAATAATATTTGTCCTTCATTTTCAAAGAAGACCATGACATCAGGGAGGTGATCCCATGACAAGCACATGAATTGGATTTGAGTGAGGGGTGCTGTGTGCTAAGTCACCAGCCTTACTTTGTCCTCCAGAGCCATCTGGGTCCAGCAGTCAGATATGAATCAGAACAACTGGAGATGACCCTGGATGTCAAGTGACTTCTCCAGGGTCACATAGTATGTGAGTTCAGATTCAAACTCCTGTCTTCCTGCCTCCAAGACCAGTGCCCTGTCCACTGTGGAGAAGTGCAAAGGGCTAGAAGAGCTTAGAGGCAGCAAGATCAGTAAAAACTACATGGAGAAAAGGATAGGATAGTATTTCAAAAGGTGTTGATGTAGGGGAAGGACATTATAAGTCTAGTGGTGGAAAAGCTGCAGTTGGAAACAGATCTGTACATTCAAATCCAGTCCTTGTTACTTAATTAACTTTATAACCCTAGGACAATCTCATCATCAAACTAAACCTGTTTCCTTATCTGTCAAATGGGGATGAAACCCATGATGTTATTGTTACAGTTTAATTGTGTCCAATTCTTCATGACCCCATTTTGGGGTTTTCTTGGCAGAGATACAGGAGTGCTTTGCCATTTCCTTTTCCAGCTCATTTGACAGATGAGGAAACTGAGGCAAATAGGGTTAACTGTCTTGCCTAAAATCACCTAACAAGTAACTGTCTGAGGTAAGATTTGAATATATAAAGATGAGTCTTAATGACTCCTAATCTGATACTCTAATCACCATACCACCTTTTTACAAACATAAGTTATTATAATTGTTGGTTTTATGGAATGACAAAAGACAAGAAAAATAAGAACATTTTGGAGATAAGAATTAGGAGTTCAGTTTGCCTGGATAATAAATTCCATTTAAAGGGGGCTATGGGAGATAAGACCAGGTAAGTAAGTTGGAACCAGAAGGTTTTGAATGCCTAACTTAAGAGCTTGAACATTGCTGTGAAAGTTTTTTATATCATTTTTTCATTTTTTTCATCAATAAATATTAAGATTAAAAGTACCATAATAATGAATGCAATTGACTCCATCTGCAGCATTTCAATCTCATCTTCAACTGCTTCTGCTTCCCAGGAATTATTAGCACATATTGTGTTACTTGAAGTTATATTCCAGGGTTGCTGGTCTTGATCAACCCTGCCCACCTGTTTCATGAGGACATAGAAGTTGCAATGATTAAATCCTCCCAAAACCAGTTCTAAAAGGGGAGATGATGATAGTTACCAAACCTAATGCCTATCTAGTCTGAAGAATCTAATCTTCAGCAATGAAAAGATTATTATTTACTAATTTATGAATATGTTATATCTCCCCATTAGAATAAGCTCCTTGAGGGCAGGAATTATTTATTTGATTTTTGTTTTTTTTGTTTTTGTTGTTCTATCCCAAGTATATAATCTTGCCTATAGAAGGCATTTAGCAAATATTTCTTGAATTTAAGAATAGGAAGTTGAAATCTCCCTCTAGGTTGATCTAATTGTATTGGGGAGGTTATCTTTGATAAGCATAAATCTGAAGTTAACAAAGCCTAATTGTACTCATTCCTTTTAAGTCTGTCAATCATTCTTCTCCTTTCAGGCTATTCCTCAGAATAAGTAAAGAATTTAGCTCTCAGAAATGTGCCCAGAAATAATGGGCCTCTTCTTCCCTTTAAATCAATACATCAGCTTCCAATACAGTGATAGTCTTAGAAAGCAGTAATACATTCAAATAAGCACTATGTGTTTTGGTGAATAATTTATATATTCCATTGCTATTAGCTACATAATTCTCTTTCTGCCACTTACTACAATAGAAGAACCATCCTTAATGTAGTCCCACACTAATTGAAAGATTGGGGGACAACTTCTATAGAGTCAATAAAATGAAAAGAAAAAGACTTTGAGGGAAAAATACATTGTTTGGAATTTTGGGGGAAAGGTGAAATAAGCCACAAACTGTGTGATATAGGAAAAAATTAAATGGTTGTGGCTATGTTTGACATGAGTATTTGTTCAATTCTGATGCTCCTTATAGAATTGAAGATTATATGAAATAAGAAAATTCAGTTTTGTACAATCACTAATGGTTGGAAGAGAAAGGATACGAACAGGAATGCAGAAAAGAGTCTGCTTAAAGGTGTTCTGGAGGACCTGATGGGTACAAATTCTAATCATTAATAACTCACTAAACCTAAGAATTCTTTTTGTTTAAAATACAGTGTGGTATAATAGAAAGAGCACTGAATTTGAAACCAGAATGACCTGGACCATTGGGGAAACTGGGGTATATAAAGAGATTAAGAAATCTGCCATAATTCATTAAATAATAAATTCAGCATTTTTTGCCACTGTACCTGTCTGCCTCCATTATACATATCCTATTTATTAATATGTAGTCAATTTAATTGTGTGATGTTATTCTTTTTATCCATTTCTAAAACTGTCTTCTTTTGAGAAAATGGTGTTAAGTGAGGCAATGGGGTTAAGTGACTTGCCCAGGGTCACTCAGTAAATATCAAGTGTCTGAGGCTGGATTTGAACTCAGGTCTTCCTGATTCCAAGACTGGTGCTCTATCCAGTGTGCCACCTAGCTGCACCCCCACTTTTCTTCTTGAAAAAGGTCTTCATGTAGTATATAGGCACAAGACTTCCGTGTAATGCGTAAGCAGGTAGATGACTTGGTGGATAGAGCAGTGAGGCTGCTCAACTCTGGCTACTAGCTGTGTTGTAGGAAAATTACTTAACCTCTATCTGCCTTAGTTTCATCATCTGTAAAATGATGATAATAATAATGCCTACTTCTTTGGGTTGTTGTGAGAATTAAGTGACACATAATAGGCATTCAATGAATGGTTGTTTACTTCTACAAACTTTTGGCATTTTAATCTTTTTTAACCTGAGACATATTTTTTAACATTCTCTTCTATAACTCCTGTCATTAAAGTCACCAAGTATTGAAATATATACACATACATATGGATTTAATTTGAAATGTCTTAATAATTTCTTCACAGAGGTTCTTTATCTCCTCTTCTCTATATTGGCACAGAAGCTGCAATTGTCTTTATGATTTTTTTTGCTTTATGTATGCTCATAATGAATGTTGAAAAGAGAAATTATGTTTCTTGTTGCCTGTACATGTATAACAACTACTCCACTACCTTCTTTCCATGTCTCTCCTAGGAGAAACTGACAATCTTATATGGTTTCCTTAATAGTAAGAATGTCAAGATTAATTGGCTTCATTAATAACACATCTACTTGTTGGTCACTGGTTGGGGCTCTCATATGTGGAGTACTGACAGTCAAGTTAAAATTGATGCTCTAAAGGCTGTGAATCATCAAACCTAAGTTTGACCCCATGCTTTGCCATTTAATGGTTAAGTGAATAGGCTGGCACATAGTAGGTATTTCATCAATATCAATTGATTGATTGACCTCATGGTATTGATTTAACCTTCCCTGTATCTCTTTTTCATCTGCTAAAGAGGAAAAAGTAGAGATACTTCTCTCATCTTCTTCATAGGGGTTTTGTAAGAATCAAATATATGTAAAACACCATAAAAGGTAAACTATTACAACTGGGATGATAAGACATATTCACACAAAATGTAATAGAAAGATATATTAAATTGCATGAAATTTACAGTGTTTTGTATGAGACTTCAAAGTTAGGGATGGATCATTTCTATCAAAAGGGATCACAGGAGGGGCGGCTAGGTGGTGTAGTGGATAGAGCACCGGCCCTGGAGTCAGGAGTACTTAAGTTCAAATCCGGCCTCAGACACTTAATAATTACCTAGCTGTGTGGCCTTGGGCAAGCCACTTAACCCCATCCATTTCCTTGCAAAAAAAACTAAAAAATAAAAAAAAGAGGGATCACAGGATCATAAAATTTGCTAGTTGGAAGGGACCTCAGTAGCCTTATAGTCTGAAATGAATCCCTACTGTAAAATGCCTACCAAGTTGTTATCCAGACCCTGCTAGAAGACATCCAAGGATGGAGTCTCAAAACAGTCCATTCTACTTTTGGACACTTCTAATTGTTAGGAAGTTTTTCATGCCATCAAGTTTAAATTGTCCACTCTCTAACTTCTGCCCTTTGCTGCTCACTTTATTTTCTGGGACCAAACAGAGCAAATCTAATCTCTCCTTCACATGACAGCCCTTCAAATATTTGAAGGCAACTTTTTTAAACTTCTTAAAAGTTCTCTTCTCTGATCCATGCAAGCTTAGGCTTTTCAATTACTCCTCATGTGACATGGACTCAAAGTCTTTTATTACAGTATGCCTTCCTCTTCATTTTATCAATGTTCTTAAACTGTGGTACCCAAAACTGGACAAAATACTCCAGATGAGATTTGATAGAGGCAAAATACAGTGGCATTATCACCTCCCTTTACCTATAAGCTAAACCTCTCAACACAGTTCAAGATCACATTCACTTTGGGGGGGGGGGTTATATTAAGCTTACAGTCCTTTAAAATTCCCAGATCTTTTTCAGAACAACTGCTATCTAATTGTACCTCCTCCAGATTGTCCTTGTGAAAGTTATTTTTTGCACTTAAGAATAAGACTTTACATTTCTCCCTATTGAATTAATCTTCTTGGTTTTAGCTCAGTGTTCTCTTTTGGGATCCTGACTTTACCATGCACTGTATCAATTCTCCATCCCAATTTTGTGTCATCAGCAAGTTAATAAACATTCTTTCTATGCCTTTATCCAAGACACAGATAAAAATGTTAAAGATCCCAGATCTAAGGAAAAATCCTTGATATAATCAAAGAATTCTTGTCATATTGATAATTGATATCAAACCAGTAGCAACTGAACTGAGCCTGGTCATCCACCCAGTTCTCAATCCATCATTATGTATTATTATCTGGTTCACACTTCTCCACAGGCATAGTATGAGATATTTAGTCAGTCAGTCAAAAGCACTGTACAAAACTAGGCACCATAGACCAAGTGCTGGAGAATACAAAGAAAGACAAAAACCTGGTTCTTATCCTCAAGCTCATATTTTAATGGAGTCAACATGAAAACAATTATATACATATATGTACAGGATAAATTAGAAGCAATCTCAGAGCAAAGGAGTTAGTATTTAGGGGAACCAAGAAATGCCTCATACAGGAGGTAGGAATTAAGTTAAGAAGGAAATCAGGGATGCTAAGAGATGATGAGGAAAAAGAGTATTCCAGGCATGGGGGAAAGACAGTGAAAAGGAATTGAGTCAGGATATGTAATGGCCTATGCAAGGAAGAGCAAAAAGGCCAATATCCACTGACTGAGTACAAAGAGAGGAAAATATAAGGAGACTGAGAGGAAGGGAAGGAACCAGTTCAAGATATCCGAATAGACAGTTGAAGGCACAGTACTAGAGGTAAGGAGAGGGTTTAAATATGGATAAACAGATATAAGAATCATCTACATAGAAATTACCATTTATTCCAAGAGAGACAATGTTATCAACAAGTAGAGGAAGAAGAAAAGACCCAAGACAAAGCTTTGGAGGATACCCATAGTTGGTGGGCATAACTTGGATGAAGATTCAGTGAAGAAGACTTAGAAGTAATGGTCAGATTGTTAGGAGGCATTTAAGAGATGATCAGTAACTTTGGACAAAATTAAGTTGAATACTAAAGTTGAAAGCCAGGCTAAAGAGGGTTAAGAAGATAAAAGAAAAAGAAATAGAATCACTAATTAGATATAGGTGGCTTTCTTGAGTTACTTAGACAAAAGGGAAGAAAGGTATAGCTTTATAGTTAATGGGGATGGACATACCAAGTAAGGATTTTTTAAGGATGGTGGAGATGTGGAGAAGTTTGTAGATAGCACAGAATATCTAGTAGATGGGGAGAGAATGAAGAGTAATGAGATAGTAGGGATGAGAGAGAGAAGGCAATCTATTGGAGAAGATAGAATAGAATGGGATCATGTGGGCATGTGGAGAGTTACTTTTTCTTTTTTCTTTTTTTTGTAAGGCAAATGGGGTAAGTGGCTTGCCCAAGGCCACACAGCTAGGTAATTATTAAGTGTCTGAGACTGGATTTGAACCCAGGTACTCCTGACTCCAGGGCTGGTGCTTTATCCACTGTTCCACCTAGCCACCCCGAGAGTTACTTTTTCAATTAAGACAGAGGTGAAGGAAAATGTGGGAATGTGATATAAAATGAGAATAAGACAAGGGAGATCTTAGATAATAGCCTCATTTTTTTTAGTAAAGTATGAAGAAAAGTGTTCAGGTGAAAGGGTGGGAGAGGAAGTGCCATGACAGCTTTGAGGAGGGATGAATAGCTTTGGAAAAGTCACCGTGGTGAGTTGAATAGTGAGTTAATAAAGAAGGGCATAAAAGGATTGCTTGGTTGCAGTAAAGGCCCAGTTGACATTATATAACACAAATTTGTAGGGGACCCAGTCAACGCAATTTCATTATTTTCTCTAGTTTAATTCAGTAGCATGTGAGAAGGAGTGAAGGGAGCAGATGATGGTAGTAATCCAAGGTCATAGTATGACAAGGCATGATCAGCAATAAAATAAGGAGATAAGAGATTCAATTGTAGAGGATAATGTAGAGTAGAAACAGTTCACCAAAACCTCTAGATAAAGAAGGCAGGAGTACATAGCCAATGCAGGGGTAATATCCCAGAGAGCAAGGAACTAGTGAGTTGGGGAGAACAAGTAAAAAATTCAACTGGTACTAGAAAAGCTAGTCAGGGATACTGTGTATTTGGGAGGGTTCAGATCTCAAGAGTTTCAAAGGATGAAAAGAGTGAGAAAGGAAAAACTTTAAGATAAAGTAAATTAGTTAACTAAGGAAGAGAGATTCCAGAGAGCACACTTGAAAGAGTAGGTAGATCTGGAGTGGTACATTCAGGGGGGGTAGGATTGAGTAGGATGGTAATAAGAAGGTAGGCTGTGGGGATAGAGAATGGGATATGATGAGGATTCAGAATCACTGAGATTGGGAAAATATGAAGGATCAACACTATGGTACCCATTGAAGAATGAGTTCAGGCAAATTACTGATGATTTTAGAGAAGGCCATTGAGGAAGGCAAGTGATTAGATTTTCCATGGCCCTTCCTTTTTGGATGGGGTGATGTCAAAACTGGCGAGGATCAGGAAACCTACATCCCAATAGATAGGAAGAGCTGAAGTTATGAACTGAGGAGGCCTGATCTAAGGCAGGACTTGATAAATCAAAGGGGAATCTAATCTAGGAATAACACTAGAAAAAGGCCTGGGACAAAGACAAAGAACAGAGACCAGAGGCCTACTTCTATAGCTAATTCAGGGCACCCTTGGAAGACTCAGGAATAATAATAAAGGCTGCAAATAGGCAACCTGGATCCAGGATAAGGAAAGTTTAAGGGAATGATTGGGTTCAGTCAAGTTGTTTTGGTTTTTGTTTTTTGTTTTTGTTTCTTTAGGTTGGGGAGATTTGAACTTGTTTAAAGGAAGGAGTAGGAACAGAACTGTTAGGCAAATAGAAACTGGAAATTGGAGAGGATAATTGAGGATGCTATCTAATAGAGAAGATAAGAGGTGAAGGGATCAGTTGGCCTTAGCAAGGAGAAATTGGAAATCAAAGGAAAGTAGAAAGGAAATGATGTCAAGGGTTTTTAAGATCAAGAGAATAGGAGAAGAAGGCACTCTGGTAAAATGACTTTAATTTTCTCAGTAAATTAAAAGACAAGTCCTCAGTTGAGAAGGAACAGGAAGGGGAGGTGTGGAAGACTTAAAAAGGGAGAATTCTTTCCATAGTTGAAGAAATAGTTCATCTGGGCCAGGTGACAAAGAGTTGCGCTCTTACAATCTTCTTGGTCATCTCCCACAATTCTGTTAGTCATTTTGTTTTATTCATTCAAGTGAAACAGTTATTTTCTTTGGTATCTAAAAGAGAAGCAGCATAAGAACTGATTAGCTCTGGTTTCTATCTTTTAAGTTATCATCATTCCATCTACTCCCAACCCTTTCTTGGACTCTCCTGTTTTTTGCAATAGAGCTTTAAAAAAAAAAAAAAGCTCTTTTTTGTGAGCATTCCTTGGGATTCTCAGTTCATTCTGAGCTTTGGCATTTTTTGACACTATTTTTACAGGGCCAGACCACATTCTTAAATTCATCCTTTGTTACTTGACTATACATTTATTTTATAAATCTAAATAGATCAGTGAATTTTCTGTTCATTCACATTGGTCTTTTCAGACAAATCTCATTTTCTCTTCTCACTGGAATTGTTTCCAATGCAGTAATACTAGGCCATGTTTACTTAGGTCTTTTATTTATAGACTCAAAGTTGAGCATAAAGGAGACCTGAGCCAATTCAACACAAAAACTTTCTTTTTTGGAGGAGAGTAAGGAGGAGAAGGAGAGAGGAAGTGAGGGAGAAGTTCTATGAATTGAAGTGAAACTATCATTCTGTCTAGTTCCTAGGCTTATAGTCACCTAGACCTTTGATTTATTCTACACATTAGACCACAGGTAGTTAATAACACTTTCCAAAGTAGAAGACTTTTTCAAAGATATAGATATAGACCAGCATCTTACACCATTTACCAAGATAAGACTAAAATGAATAAAGGATTTAAATATAGTGAGATCATAAACAAATTAGGGGAGTATGGAATAGTTTACCAATAGGATTTATGGATAAGGGAAGAATTTAGAACCACATAGGAGACAGAGAACACAATGGGGAAACACTAAACTCCTTATCTTTACTTTTCTTGATCACAGTATGTTATAGCTAAAAGGAATTTTAGAAATGACTTCTAATCAAACTGATACATTTTACAGATATGGAAACGGGGGCCTGGAGAGACTGTGTAATTTGTCTAAGGTCATAAAAATAGGCATTTAAAGTGTTCAGAGAGATCAATTTAACTTCAAACATAAGAAAATTGAGACCCAGAGAAGCAACATCTACAACTAGCTAATGGCACAACACCAAGTAAAACCCAGATCCTCTGATTCTGTCTGATGTTCTTTCCAATTCATGATATTTCTGTCTAAGCAAATATACTATATTTTAATTCTTTATAATCAAGCCAAAATTTCCAACATCATATAAGAAATATTTTCTGCATCAAACCTAGAGGCTGCTTTCAGGTCCCTAACCTGTATGGTGGGGCAATTAACAGGCACTATGAAAGGAAGAAAATATGCCTATTAGGGAAAAGTGGATAGTCCAAGCTGTGAATGCTTTACTAGGGAACAAGTCAAAGGGTTCACTGAGGTAAACAAAGTCTGAAGACTAGACAAGGATCATGAAATAGAGGACAGAGCTAGAGTTCAAAATCTAGGAGAGGCCAGAACAAGGCACTGGCAGGCAGCAGTTTGTCCTACAATTTCTCCCCAAGACAGTTTTCTTTTATGGAGACAACATAACCTACTCCTTTCTCACTCATCTGTAGCCATACTACAGCAAGCTATGGAATTTACCTACCGGATAATTCACAGCAGTAAATTCTTTCTAGTTTAGTATAACTACTAGAATGTCAATTTAAATTTATTCATAATCATGCATGTATACATAAGGGCCCCAATCCTACTCCCTGAGGACCAGATCTGTTTCATATTACTACCCTACATCAAAGGTTCTCCAGTACCCCGAGAGAGTTAAGGGAATCTCTTTTCTCCTGTCATTAGACATAGCCCCCACCATTTTGTTTTCTCCCCCCTTTTCTGGGCTAATGACTGGAACTCCATTTCCATTTAATCACTTAATATCAGATTAGCTTTTACAAAAGTATATTTACTTCAAAGACATAATAAGAAGAAACATAAAAGTATTCCCCCCACCATTTCCTGGTCTTAATCCCTCCACACTACCTCCATCTGAAGGGAAGAGAAAGGGTTCATAATTTAATTCAGTTCCTACACAACATTAGTCCCAAATTCTAATCCAAAGTCCCACTGAGCTAGCATCATGGATTCTGATTCTTCAGGGGTTTGCCCCTGAGCTAACAGGACACTCAACCTAGATTTATGGGTTTCCAGAACCCTGTGACTTGAACCAAGTTATAATCTCCTTAGACCCCAGTTTCCTCATCTATAAAATAAAGGATTTGGATTAGATGATCCCAAAGATCCCTTCTAGCTCTAAATCTATGATCCAACTCCCTGCTCCTAGAACTGTAAAGGACAAAGAGAAAAAGACCAAAACCTGAAGTCCATTTCAGGTCAGTGCAGAATATCTAGGCCTGTTCTCCATTTCCCAGAAAAAGTTCCTCTAGTGCCTTCCATTTAGATTATCCCATCTTAATTGATCTGAATGTGTGCCAAACCCTCCTCACACACACTTATACGTAATATACCTAATCTACATAAACATATACATGTGTGTGCATATATTTTGTTGTTGTTCAGTCATTCATTGTGCCCAACTCTCTACAACCCCATGGACCATAGCATGCCAGTGCTGTCCATGGGATTTTCTTTGCAAAGATATGGTTTGTCACTTCCTTCTGCAGTGGATTAAGGCAAACAGAGGTTAAGTGACTTGCCTAGGGTGACACAGTGTCTGACATTAGATTTGAACTCAGTTCTTCCTAACTCTAGGTCTACTCCATTCACTGAGCCATCTAGTTCTGTGTACATTACACATACATATTTCTAAAACATATATGTATGTGGTCACAGTAAAGTGAAGCAAACTATTCTGCCAAAAATTATTCCATGAGTTGGGTTAAACATGAAAAATGCAAATTAGGAAACCAGTGCTTTGAAAATGTTTGAAGGTGTAAGATTTACCATGAGTCATTATTGCAAGAAAACTATTGTTTTAAAAGGCTATAGTGTTGATAAATTGCCATTGGTGTATCTAGATTTTCTAATAAGGATTCCAGGAGAACCAATAACTCTTCTATTCCTTTCTGTATGGTTTTGGCCAAGTTATAATCTCTCTAAACCCCGGTTTCTTCATCTATAAAATAAAGGGTTTGGATTATATGATCCCTAAGACCCCTTCTAGCTATGAACCTAAAATACTATATTAATTTTGAGAAGCATTCATTCAACACATTATCTTTTCTGATCAAAATAAGTTATTTACTAAAACACCTAAATATTAATAATCTAATCTATAGAAATGATATGAACTAGGTAGAGCTAAAATAATGGATTTTTATCCATTGGAAACAGTTTGGGGAACTTCCCTCCACAAAATTTTTCTAAACAAATCTAGAAAATGCACCGGACTGAATCCTGATAGGTAAATCCAGAAAAAGTAACAGTGAGTCATTTGACCAACCCAGTTTGGCACAGGGAGATACACAGATACTGCAGACACTGGGGAGAGTGTTTAGTCAGGAGATAACCTTGGACAGAGCACTCTAGCACCCAAGTAGAGGCTGGACACCAGAGCAAGAGGAGATCTAGCCACATACAGGGGTTCCACAGACCCATAATAGGACACTATGATTAGGGACAGGTACCAATCGGCAACTTTTTTGCCAATCAACTAGTTCTGGGTCACAGATTCAGGTCCAACTGGGAAGGGGACCTGAGCACAGGAGAGATGATCCTAGATAGAGAGGTCCTGTGCAATGTTCTGAAAAAGGACAAAATTCAGAAGCCAGCAGCAGCAATAATATAGCCCCAATCCCATAAGACTCAGTCTCATTTCTAACATCTAGTCCAACCTGCAGAGGAGGAGCCTATAATTCTGCCACTCTGAACCAGCAGTTTGTTTTTATTTTCTGCTGTGATAGGAGCAGAGATTAGTAGTATCTATTCCTACTTGGATCCAGATCCAAATCAGGAACTAGCGGAGCTCAGATCAGGAGGGGCAGCAATCAGACTTTGCCCTGGATCAGACCAGTTTGGAAGCACTGAAAGATTGTAGGTTCCCAATGTGTTCCAGAAATCCTGGAATAATATAACACTCAATACCTCCAATAAAGCAGTAGCAGGACCAGCCCAGACCTTCCCTCCAGAAAGGCCAAAGCTCCCAGGCTTAATATCACATCTGAATTAAGGAAAAATGAGAAAAAATGGACTGGAAGAATGAGAAAAATTATTCTTCACCCACTGTCCCTTAAAGAAGTACTATAGTGTCAAAAAAGATTAAGACATAAACCTAGAAGAAGATAATGTGGTCAGTAAAACATAGAGAGCTTCTTGAAGAGGACCAAAACAAAATCACTGTATCTGGTTGTATTAATCATCACCCAGGAGAATACCTTTACCATACCACACAGTGTGACACAGTAAACAGAATTCTGGTCCTGGAATCAGGAGCCTGGGCTCAAATCTTACTCTTGGTACTAAGTTTGTGACTTTGATTGTCATTGAACTTCTATGAACCTCAGTTTATTCCTGTCAAATGGAGAGAAAAATAACTCTTACACCTGCTTCACAAGGCTATTGTGAGACCCAAATGATATAATGTATGGAAAGTGCTACGTGAATTTTATTATTTATTATCATTTAAAATTTGTTGTTGTTATTGATATTAAACTGAAACTATTTTATAGCAGTTACAGACTGGCTTCATTTCTAGTTTTACATGGAATTTAAATTCATATAGCCTAGTTTACCTGATGATGAAACACAATTTCCTAATATGTCAAATGGAGAGAATAATAAATGTAGTAGCCAGCTCACTAGGCTGAATGTAATGACAGAAGCAAAACTCTCAGACTAGTAACTTTTCTACTGCTTCATGTGGACACAGATGCAACTAGGAAGCTTTGATCTTAAAGCAATCAACAGTTCTCTCTCACTGTCTTCTCATTCTGATAGTCTGTCTCTTAAAAGTTTCTAAGTACTTGGCAGGGATTGATTAGTAATCAGTGATTCCCTACAAACTTCCATAAATGCTTCCTCTTTTTCTCTAATGCTACAACCTTCAAATAACTGAACCTAGAGTTGAATGAGTATAAATTGGGAGAGATGAAGCATTGCTCTTGATGTGGGAGATTAAACTGTGGTTCTAATTGCTTCAAATACTGAATGAAAAAATTATTTCTATTCCCCCTAGCTCTCAGAATGGGTTATAGACTTGAAATGAATAAGGTTAACAATCTGTCAGGAAAGAAAAAATATTTGCAACATTAAAATATTTACCTCCATTTGTAACTATCTGAATATGGAAAAGCATACCATCACATTGAAATTGTAGAGATGCAACAGAGAGAATATACCTAGCCAGTAATGATGGACATTCATGATCTATCCATGAGACTGCTATCTAAATGGATGTAACTGGCTTTAACCCCACTTGGGAGAAAGACTCTAATAACTCTCAAGAATTTTAACTCTATTAGATAGAATATACTGAACTAGAAGTGACAGACCCTCAGAATTTTATATAACTCAGATAGAATGATCTAAAAAACACAACCTCCTTAAAAAGGGGGACAGGAAAGAGATGGAAGGAGGGAGGGGATTGAATGGGGTAAATCCCATTACATTAAGAGGTACAAAAAACCTATTGTAATAGAGGGGAATAAGGGAGCAGATGAGAAACACCTGAATCTTCTTCTCATCAGACTTGGCTTAAAGTCAACCTACACATACTCAGTTAACTTATAAAATATCTAACCTTTCAAGTATTAAAAGGGGGAAAAGGGAGAGGGGGGACAGAGAAAGGGAAGGGGAGTGGGGGGAAAGGGGAAATAACAAAAGGAAGGGAAGGAAAAAGGGGAAAGGGGAAATGGGAAAGAAAGGGGAGGGGGTGATATAGGAGGCCAAACACACTGAAGGGGGTGGTATTCAGAAACAAAATACTGGGGAATATGGATAAGGGGGGAGGGGGAAAATACAAACAGAGGGAAGATAGCATGAAGGGCAATAAAGAATTAGTAATCATAACTTTGTGAATGGGATGAACTCTCCCTTAAAAGGTAAGCAAATAGCAGAGTGGATTAAAAACCAGAATCCTACAATATGCTGCTTACAAGAAACTCATTTGAATTAGAGAGATACATATAGAATAAAGGTAAAAGGTTGGAGTGAAATATATTTTGCTTCAGCTGAAGTAAAAAAAGGAGGGGTAGCAATCCTTATCTCAGACAAAGCAGCAGCAAAAATAGATAGCATTAAAAGAGATAAGGAAGGAAACCTTAACCTCCTAAAAGGTACCATAGACAATAAAGTTATTTCAATACTGAATATATATGCACCCAGTGGGACAGCACCCAAATTCTTAGAGGAGAAGCTGAAAGAACTACAGGAAGACATAGACAGCAAAACTCTACTAGTGGGAGACCTCAACCTCCTGCTCTCAGATCTAGATAAATCGAATCATAAAATAAACAAGAAAGAAGTTAAGGAGGTAAATAGATTGTTAGAAAATTTAGATATGGTAGACTTATGGAGGAAAGTGAACATGGATAGAAAGGAATATACCTTTTTCTCTGCAGTACATGGAACTTATATAAAAATTGACCATGTACTAGGACATAAAAATCTAATGATCAACTGCAGAAAGGCAGAAATAGTGAATACATCTTTCTCAGATCACAATGCAATAAAAGTCATATGCAATATTGGGCCAGGGAGATATAGACCCAGAACTAATTGGAAACTGAATAACCTCATTTTAAAAAAATGAGTGGACCAAAAAACAAATTATAGAAAGATTAACCATTTTATCCTAGATAATGATAATAATGAAACAACATACCAAAACCTATGGGATTAATTCAAAGCAACTCTCAGGGGATATATCATAGCTCTAAATGCTTACATGAATAAATTGGAGAAAGAGGAAATCAATGAACTAAACATGCAACTAAAAAAATTTTAGAAAGAACAAATAAAAATGCCCAATTAAATACAAAATTAGAAATTCTAAAAATTAAAGGAGAAATTAATAAAATCAGAAGCAAAAAAACTATTGAATTAATAAATAAAACCAAAAGTTGGTGTTATGAAAAAACCAATAAAATTGATAAACCTCTGGTCAATTTGATTTAAAAAAAAGAAAACCAAATTGCTAGTATCATAAATGAAAAAGGCGAACTCACCGCCAATGAGGAGGAAGTTAAAGTAATAATTCAAAATTATTTTGCCCAACTCTATGCCAATAAATTTGATAATCTAAGTGAAATGGATGAATATTTACAAAAATATGTTGCCCAGGCTAAATGAAGAAGAGATTAAATACCTAAACAACCCTATCTCAGAAAAAAGAAATTCAACAAGCCATCATTGAACTCCCCAAGAAAAAATCTCCAGGGCCTGATAGATTCACAAACTAATTCTACCAAACATTTAAGGAGCAATTGGTTCCAATTCTATATAAACTCTTTGGAAAAATAGGGAAAGATGTAACTCTGCCTAACTCTTTCTATGAAACTAATATGGTACTGTTACCTAAAGCAGAAAGAGTTAAAACAGAGAAAGAAAATTATGGACTTATTTCCCTGATGAATATAGATGCAAAAATCTTAAATAAAATCTTAGCAAAAAAATTACAACAAGTTATCACTAGGATAATACATTATGATCAAGTAGGATTAATTCCAGGAATGCAGGGTTGGTTCAATGTTAGGAAAACTGTTAGTATACTCAATTATATCAACAACAAACCAATCAGAAATCATATGATCATATAAATAGATGCTGAAAAAGCTTTTGACAAAATACAGCATCCATTCCTACTAAAAACACTAGAGAATGTAGGAATAAATAGACTGTTCCTTAAAATAATTAGCAGTATCTATCGGAAACCATCAACAAGTATTATATTCAATGCGGAGAGGCTAGAAGCATTCCCAATAAGATCAGGGGTGAAACAAGGGTACCCATTATCACCACTACTATTCAATATCATATTAGAAATGTTAGCTTCAGCAATTAGAGAAGAAAAAGAAATTGAAAGAATTAGAATTGGGAAGTAAGAGAGACAAAACTCTCACTCTTTGCAGATGACATGATGGTCTACCTAGAGAACCCCAAGAAATCATTCAAAAAACTACTGGAAACAATTAGCAATTTTAGCAAAGTTTCAGGTTATAAAATAAACCCTCATAAATCCTCAGCTTTTCTATATATGTCTAGCAAGATATAGCAGGAAGAGCTAGAAAGAGAAATCCCATTCAAAGTAACCTCAGACAATATAAAATACTTGGGAGTCTATTTGCCAAGACAGACTCAGAATCTTTTTCAAAACAATTATAAAACACTTCTCACACAAATTAAATCAGATTTAAATAACTGGGCAAATATCAACTGCTCGTGGATAGGTAGAACTAATATTATAAAAATGACAATTCTACCAAAAACTAAACTGTTTAGTGCCCTCCCTACCAATCAAAATTCCAAAAATTTACTTTAATGAGTTAGAAAAAATTGTAAGTAAATTCATATAGAGAAATAAAAAGTCAAGACTTGCCAGGAGCTTAATGAAAAAAAAAATGCAAAAGAAGGTGGCTTAGCCCTACCTGATCTAAAATTATATTATAAAGCAGCAGTCATCAAAACTGTTTGGTATTGGCTAAGAAATAGAGTGGTAAGGGGCAGCTAGGTGGCGCAGTGGATAAAGCACCAGCCCTGGAGTCAGGAGTACCTGGGTTCAAATCCGGTCTCAGACACTTAATAATTACCTAGCTGTGTGGCCTTGGGCAAGCCACTTAACCCCATTTGCCTTGCAAAAAAAAAAAAAACTAAAAAAAAAAAAGAAATAGAGTGGTGGACCAGTGGAATAGACTAGGTGTAAAAGCAGGAGATAGTTATAGTAATCTGCTGTTTGATAAACCCAAAGAGTCCAGCCATTGGGATAAAAACTCCCTCTTTGATAAAAAAACTGCTGGGATAATTGGAAGTTAGTATGGAAGAAACTTAGATTAGACCAACACCTAACACCCTTCACCAAGATAAGATCCAAATAGTTACAGGACATAGACTTAAAAAACAATACTATAAGCAAATTAGAAGATCAAGGACTAGTTTACCTGTCAGATCTATGGAAAGAGGAGCAGTTTATGACTAAGGAAGAGTTGGAGATCATCACCAAAAATCAATTAGATGATTTTGATTACATTAAATTAAAAAGCTTTTGCACAGATAAAAACCACTGTAACCAAGATCAAAAGAAATGTAGTAAATTGGGAAACAATCTTTACAACTAATGATTCTGACAAAGGACTCATTTCTAAAATATACAGAGAACTGAGTCATATTTTTAAAACAAAAAACCATTCCCCAATTGACAAATGGTCAAAGGATATTCAAAGGCAATTTATAGATGAGGAGATCAAAGCAATCCATAGCCATATGAAAAAATGCTCTAAATCATTAATTATTAGAGAAATGCAAATCAAAGCTTCTCTGAGGTACCACCTCACACCTCTCAGATTGGCCAATATGACCAGAAAGGACAATGATCATTGTTGGAAGGGTTGTGGGAAATCTGGGACACTATTACACTGTTGGTGGAGCTGTGAACTCATCCAACCCTTCTGGAGAGCTATTTGGAACTACGCCCAAAGGGCAACAAAAATGTGCATACCCTTTGACCCAGCAATACCACTACTGGGTCTATATCCTGAAGAGATGTTGAAAAAGGGTAAAAACATCACTTGTATAAAAATATTTATAGCAGTCCTGTTTGTGGTGGCAAAGAATTGGAAATCAAGTAAATGTCCTTCAGTTGGGGAATGGCTTAGCGAACTGAGGCATATGTATGTCATGGAATACTATTGTTCTATTAGAAACCAGGAGGGATGGGATTTCAGGGAAGCCTGGAGGGATTTGCATGAACTGATGCTGAGTGAGATGAGCAGAACCAGAAAAACACTGTACACCCTAACAGCAACATGGGAGTGATGATCAACCTTGATGGACTCCCTCATTCCATCAGTGCAACAACTGGGAACAATTTTGGGCTGTCTGCAAAGGAGAGCGCCATCTATATCCAGATAAGGAGATGTGGAGTTTGAACAAAGTTCAAGGACTATTCCCTTTAATTTAGAAAAAAGAGGTATCTTATTGTCTGATCTAGTTACCTCTTAGACTTCTTGTCTCTTCTTTAAGGATATGATTTCTCTCTCATCACACCTTTGGATCAAGGTACAACATGGAAACAAAGTAAAGACTGTCAGATTGCTTTCCATGGGTGGGGGGGGGGGAAGTAAGATGGGGGGATTGTAAAACTCAAATAATATCTTTAATAAAAATAAATTTTTAAAAATTGTAGAGTTGTAGCAAGGACAAGATGACTGGGGTATTGGTTCGATATGTTGAAATTCAAAGAGTGCTGATAATGCTTAATACTCCTCAGCAGCAAAGAAACAACCAAACTTAGCATCTAGTTAGCAAAAATAATTGGTTTAAGTAGGAAGTTATCCAAGGGTATGCCAGTAAATATTTAAGGACTGGCTCTCAAAAACAATAACAATTCCCTGTAGTATGCCGAAGACATACTTTTAAGTTGAATCTGCATTACTAACATTTTCTCCATTACTTTAAGTCAAACCCTGATTTGTAGTGTTTTCTAGTTTCTGAGATGTAATTTCTCATGCTGAAAATTTAACCATTGACTTATTGTGAACTAAATCATGTCCCTCACTAGTAGTTTCACATGTTGAGCTCTTTATTCTCTCAGAAGGCCAACACTTCCCTATCCCACGACAGCATAGCAATCAGGATTTGAATTCATGGCACTTGTCTTACTTGCCTCAGACAAAAAGATGATTAGTTATAGCTCTGATACACAGAGCATGGGCAGTGACATGAAAGTTACAGGATTTTGGAATGTGAAAATAAAGAAAAAGACAAATTCTTATAGGGCAAAGTCCTGCTTTAGTGAAAATTTGCTGAATAAGGAAATAGAAGAATATGGGTTCTAGTCCTGACTCCCTTCCATGAGCTAACTTTTTATCTTGGACAAATCATTTAGCTTCAGTTTCTCATCCATAAAATAAGGAGACTGGAATAGATCACTAAGATTTCTTATAGCCATTCTCTGTCTTCCATTCTTCAGAGACCTATTTCCTATTTCATACACACACACACACACACACACACACACACACACACAAAGAGCACCTTCCATTGACATGGCTTCTAGTCCCTATATAATTTAGTAGACAATCTTTGAGTTTGACCAAAAAATTCATGATTCTACAACCAACCACAATAGAGATCTCTACCAGCTAGGTTCTAAGATGATAGATGTATAGTCTATCGTTGACCTGGACTCAAAATCTTTCTAGATTGGAAAGACCTGATAGAAATTTTCTCTCTACTGGCAGAGAAAGCTAGGTTACTGCTATACTATGTGATATTAGAGTAAAACTTAATTGAAAACCAGTGTTAAGATTCCAGAAAAACATAACATCCTTGATTTACTGCACGGGTGACTGGAAGATCTCAAGAGCATCAACCATTATCCAGAATCCAGGCAAGCACACTGTCATGAAATTGACATATAATACTGATGAACTTCTCTGGGCAAACAAATTTGGACATAATTTTCCATAAAACTTCACAACTGATGATTATCAATGGCCTTGGTCAAATCTATAAATGTTATATGTAGACCTCTATTCCTTTCCTGACATTTTTCCTGTAGTTGTTTGGCAGCAAAGACCATATCAACTGTTCAGACCATATCAACTGTTCCTCCACCTTTCTGAAGCCACACTTGCTCTAAGGGAGGTGACCATCTTCAAGGTGAAGGATCAGCCTATTGAGAAAAACTCTGGCAAAAATCTTATCAGCAATGACTAAAAGAAAAACACCCTGTGATGGTCACAGGACAATCTATTCTCTTTTCCTTTATAAAGATGAACGATAGAGACATCCTTGAATTCTTGGGGGATAATTTCTTCGTGCCATATAACCTGAAAAATTTCAGTCAGTTTTTGGATGAGCAATGGACCCCCTACTTTGTAGATCTCAACTGGAATAGAAACATCAGTGGATACTTTGCCACTTGACAGGACTCTAATGGAATTCAAAACCTCTTCTTCAGTTGGAACTTAAGCTAGGAACTGATTGACTTCAACTTGAGATAAAAGGTCAATGACTTCTGCATTGATTGATGATAGTCTGTTAAGAATATTTTGGTTTGTTACTGACTGTTTAAAATTGAATTTCATCTGCCTTCTTACTGGGCCAAGATCCTGCATCTCTTTAAGCTTCAGTTGTACTTTATTTTTGTTGGAATTAAATGCTGCCTTTTTAGAAATGGATAAACTAAATTGCTGGTAAACACTGTGGAATTCTTGCTTCCCATTTAGGAGTTTCTGTATGTCCCCATCATTTTCATCAAACCAGTCTTGTTGTTTGTGAGTGTGCTGACCCAGATGAGCAAATTCAGAGCTATACACCAGATCTCTGAGAGCTGCCCACTCTTTTTTTGTTCCACTGTTGCCAACTGTGTGTTGGCTCAGTTTTCCCTCCAAGTTAGCAACAAACTGTTCCTGTTCAGAGAGACACTAATCTCTTGACAATAATTCTTCTAGTATTACTATTGCCTTGGGGCCACCTCTTTAGTTGAATGTGACTATTTAGCTTAGAGAAAATGAGTCTGTGATCAGTCCAGCACTCTGCACTACACATTGCCTTTGTCACACTCATATCCTGTTTGTCTCTTCTTACAATCACACAGCCTAATGGATGCCAATGTTGAATCCAGGATGTTTTATTGTGTTTAGGTAAACAGAAGATAGAGTTTGTGATGAGAAGTTTATGAGATGTGCATGTCTTCAGTAGTAGATGAACAATGCTGTTGCTGCTTCCAATTCCATTCCTCCCAAGGACTCTCTGCCATGTCTGGTAATCTGAGCCTACTCTAGCATTGAAGTCACCCATGATTATAAGCTTGTCTATTTTTGATACATTGATGATAAGGGTCTCCAGATCTTCATAAAATTTTTCTTTAACTTCATCAGGCTTCATCACAGTGGGAACACAGGCATCAATGATAGTAGCATGGCATTTTCCTGGAAGTGGTAATCTCATTGTCAAGAGCCTGTTGTTTACCCCTTTTGGTGGGCATTCAAGAATGTTGACTAGATTAGTTTAGATTGCGAAATCTATCCCAGCTTCACAATATTCCCCTTCACTGCAGCCACTCCAGAAAACTCCAGCTCCAACTTCAGTAAGCTGGCCTTCATTTGCTAACCTTGTTTCACTAAGGGCTGCTCTTTTGATGGGATATTTGATGAGTTTTCTTGCAATAAGAGCTGTTCAGCTTTCATGTCTTATATTGTCTATGAGCATGCACACATTCCATGCACCAGTAGTGAATGGAATCTTCTTTGAAGGAGTTTTTGTAGTTTTTTTGGTGTCTCAACCACACTGTGGGATCCCTACCAGCCACAGTAATCAGGGTGGGTTAAACAGGAGGGGAAAGTATTTGGGAGAAAAGCTAATGAATTCAGCTTTGGACATATCACGTTTATTATGTCTACTAGACATTCACTTTAATATATCTGAAAGGCAGTTGAAGTATACTATTGGAGATCAGCAAAGAAGCTCAATCAGCACAGGTAGAGTTAAGGCATGGCAATTAAAGCCATGGAAGCTAATGAGACTACCAAGGGAGCAGTATAGAAGGGGGAGGAAAGAGGACCTAGGAAGGAACATTGAGGGACACTTGCAATTAGAGAGCATGAGCTATTTGAGGATCCAACAAATAAGACTGATAGGAGGAATATTAGGAAAGGGTAGAGTTCCAAAAACTTAGAGAAAGGAGAACATCAAGGAGAAGAGGGTGATCTATAATGTCAAAGTCTACACAGAAGTCAATGAAAATAAGATATGAGAGGAAATCATTGAGTTTGGCATTTATGAGATCATTGTTAACTTTGGATAGAGTAGTTTCAATGGAATGATGAAGTTAGAAGTTAGTTTATAAGAGGTTAAGAAGGCAGTGAGAGATAGGAAAAGTCTATAAAACACCTTTAATAGACACCCTTTTTAAGGACACCCTTTTTATAGACATGCTTTTGTAGACACCCTTTTTTAGAAAGATTTTATTTATGTTGAGTTTTTCAATTTTTCCCCTAACCTTCCTTCCCCCATAGAAGGCAGTCTGTTAGTCTTTACATTGTTTCCATGGTATACATTGATCCAAGTTGAATGTGATGAGAGAGAAATCATATCCTTAAGGAAGAAAAATAATGTATGAGATGGCAAGATTACATAATAACAGTTAAGTTAAAGATAATAGTCTTTAGTCTTTGTTTCAACTCCACAATTCTTTCTCTGGATATAAATGGTAGGGGTGGGTAGGTGGTGAAGTGGATAGAGCACTGGCCCTGGAGTCAGGAGTAATTGAGTTCAAATCCAGACTCAGATACTTAATAACTACCTAGCTGTGTGGCCTTGGGCAAGCCACTTAACCCCATTTGCCTTGCAAAAACATAAAACAAAAATCCTCCTATGTATATAAATGGTATTCTCCATCACAGATAACCCAAAATTGTGCCTGATTGTTGCACTGATGGAATGAGCAAGGTTGATCATTGCCCTCCAAGTTGCTATTAGGGAGTACAGTGTTTTTCTGGTTCTGCTCATCTCACTCAGCATCAGTTCATGCAAATGCCTCCAGGCTTCTCTGAATTCCCATCTCTCCTGGTTTCTAATAGAACAATAGTATTCCATGACATACATATACCACATTCTGCTGAGCCATTCCCCAATTGAAGGACATTTACTTGATTTCCAATTCCTTGCCACCACAAACAGGGTTGCTATGAATATTTTTGTACAAGTGATGTTTTTACCCTTTTTCATAGTCTCTTTGGGGTATAGACCCAGTAGTGCTATTTTTGGATCAAAGAGTATGCACATTTTTGTTGCCTTTTGGGCGAAATTCCAAATTGCTCTCCAGAAAGATTGGATGAATTCACAACTCCACCAACAATGTATTAGTGTCACAGATTTCCCCATCCCTTCCAACATCTGGTCATATTGGCCAGTTTGAGAGGTGTGAAGTGGTACCTCAGAGATGCTTTAATTTGCACTTCTCTAATAAGTAATGATTTAGAGCAATTTTTCTTTTTTTTCTTTTTTCTTTTTTTTACAAGTGAACTTTAATTTATTATTATGAGAAAGAGACAGAGACAGAGAGAGAGAGAGAGAGAGAGAGAGAGAGAGAGAGAGAGAGAGAGAGAGAGAGAGAGAGATGTACTTCAGTCTGTGTTCAGATTCCAATGGCTCTGGTTCTGGGGTGAGTTGTTTTCATTATCAAAAGTCCACCAGAGAAGTTGCTTCAATATTTTTCCCACAGTTCCTATTACTAGCTGTACCTCCACTCTATTCCTCCCCACTCTCATTTATTCTATTCTCTCTCTCTCTCTCTCTCTCTCTCATCCTGGCCCTGTCCAAAAGTGTGTTGTATCTAGATGAGTACACTCTCCCTCAGTCTTCCCTCAATCTTCCCTCTCTTCTATCTCCTATTCCCCCCTTCCCTCCCCCCCATTCCCCCTTATCCCATCCCTTTCTTCTCATTTTTCTCTAGGATAAGATAGATTTCCTCATCCTATTAAGTATGTATGTTATTTCCTCTCTGAGCCATTTCTGATGAGAATAAAGTCTCACTCATTCCCCCTTGCCTTCCCCCTTTCCACTACATTGAAAAAGCTTTTTCTTGACTCTTATGTGAAATTTTTTAACTTCTTCTTCACCTCCTTTCCCTTTCTCCCAGTACATTCCTTTATCACTCATTGATTCCATGTTTTTACTATGTTATACCATTATATTCTGCTCCTTCCTGTGTCCTGTCTATATATGCTCCTTCTAATAACTCTTATAAATAAGAAAGGTCATATGAGTTATCAATATATTCTTCCCATACAAGAATACAAACAGTTCAATATCATTAAGTTCCTCATAGTTAGTCCTTCTCATCCATCCCCTCTATTGTTCAACAGAGTCCTGTACTTGGAAATCAAACTTTCTGTTCAGCTCTGGTTGTTTCAAAAGAAAAGTTTGAAAGTTCCCTGTTTCATTGAAAGTCTATCTTTTCCCCTGAAAGATGTTCAGTTTTGCTGGGTAGTTGATTCTCAGTTATAAACCAAGATCTTTTGCCTTCTAGAATATCATCTTGACAATGGAGCCTCAGTAGTTGAATTGTTTATTTCTGGCAGCTTTTAGAATTTTCTCTTTAATTTGGGAGTTTTGGAATTTGACTATAATATTCCTGGAAGTTTTTCTTTTGGGATCTCTCTCAGGAGGTGACTGGTGAATTCCCTCAATTTCTATTTTACCCTTTTAGGATCTCAGAGCAATTTTGCTGTATTATTCCTTGAAAAATGAAGTCTAGGTTCTTTTCCTGATTGTGGTTTTCAGATAGCCCAATAATTTTTAAATTATTTCTTCTGGATCTGTTTTCAAGGATGGTTGTTTTTCCAATGAGATGTTTCACATTTTTTTCTAATTTTTGACTTTTTTGGTGTTAGAATCCCTAGAGACTTTACTCACTGAGTGCAATATCTCCAGCTGGCCAGTAGGGGGTGCCAGAGAATTTGCTCACTGAGCGTAATTTCTCCCGCTGGCCTGTAGGAGGTGCTGGTTGCTTTTTTTTGTAGTGTCTGTGATTGAGGCCTTCTCCCTTAGCCCAGGACGGGGAAAACAAATCCTGAGGGAGATGTTCTTTCTCCTGACTTTTCTTTCTGGGTTTTGTAGATCAGATTTCTGTTAAGAGGTTTGTTTCATATCATAGATGGGGAAAGATCAGGAGACTTTAGAACTGTGCCTGTCTTCTCTCCACCATCTTGCCTGGAAGTCCCCCTAATTTTTGGCTTTTATTAAGAGTTTTATTTCTTCCTGATTTCTTGCAAAGTCATTAGCTTCCTTTAGTTCCATTCTGCATTTGAAGGAGTTATTTTCTTCAGAGATCTTTTTTATCTCCTTTTCCAGCTGGTCAATTCTGCTTTTTAAGGCATTCTTCTCCTCATTGCCTTTTGGTTTTGCTTTTTCCATGAGTCCTAAACTGGTTTTTAACATATTATTTTCTTCAGTATTTTTTGTATTTCTTTCACCAAGCTGTTGATTTGGTATTCATGATTTTTCTGCATTGCTCTCATTTCTCCATCTCCCTTAATTGCTTTTCAAAGTCTTTGGACTCATCCATAGTCTGAGCCCATTTTCTATTTCCCTTGGAGATTTTGAATATGGAAGCTTCAATTTTGTTGTCATCTGAGTATATGTTTTGATCTTCCATGGGACTAAAGTAATTCTCTATGGTCAGATTCTTCTTTTTCTGTTGTTTACTCATTTCCTCAGCCCAAGACTAATTTACAGCACTTCCAAGGCTTTGGGGTTTTTGGGGGACACCCCGCTGGGACCTTTATTCCTCCAAGGTCTTATGATCTCTTGCCTGTGCTTTCATATGTAGATGACTGCTGCACTTCCCTCTGCTCTGGATCTGTAAGGAGGAATGCTGCTTGACTACTTAGCATGGAAGCCCAAACTGCAACCTAGATCTGGGTGTGGGCAAACAGCAGAGTCCTACCCCGAGGGAGAGCAGAGAAATTTCTGCAGTTTCCCTGACCCTCTTACCATCTGTGGGCTGTACTCTGGAGGTGCAGGCTGCTTTCTCCAGATTCTTGCTACAGATTCTGTGGCCAGTGCTCCTCACTCTGCATTCAGTGTGTTGTAGCAGAATTCTCTCCCAGACCCTTCAAGCTGTTCCAGGGTTGTGTTGAGACTAGGGCTTTTTCCAACTCCTGGTCCTGGTGAAACACACCTTTCCCGCAGAATTTCTAAGTTATCTTGGACTGGGAAAATGTATCACTCAGTCTTTCTGTGGGTTCTACCCCTCTAAATTTTGGCTAGAGTCATAATTTGTTGGCTTTTGAAGTGTTGGGAGAAAGTTTCATGGAAATGCTACCTTTATGCCACCATATTGGCTCCACCCTAGAACAATTTTTCATATGACTATGAATTGCTTTGATTTCCTCATCTGTAAATTGCCTTTGCATATCCTTTAACCATTTGTCAATTGGGGAATGGCTTTTTTTAAAAAAATTTGACTCAGTTCTCTGTATATTTTAGAAATGAGTCCTTTGTCAGAAATACTAGATGTAAAAATTGTTTCCCAATTTACTACATTTCTTTTGATCTTGGTTATAGTGGTTTTGTCTCTGCAAAAGCTTTGTAATTTAATGTAATCAAAATTATCTAGTTTGTTTTTAATGATGTTCTCCATCTCTTCCTTGGTCATAAACTGCTTCCCTTTCCATAGACCTGGCAGGCAAACTACTCTAGTTTGCTTATAATAATTTTTTTTTATGTCTAGATCCTGTATCCATTTTGATCTTATCTTGGTATAGGATGTGAGTTGTTGGTCTAATCCAAGTTTCTTCCATACAAACTTCCAATTTTCCCAATAGTTTTTATTGAAAAGAGAGGGGGGTTTTTTTAGGTTTTTGCAAGGCAAATGGGGTTAAGTGGTTTGCCTAAGGCCACACAGCTAGGTAATTATTAAGTGTCTGAGGCCAGATTTGAACTCAGGTACTCCTGACTCCAAGGCTGGTGCTCTATCAACTGTGCCACCTAGCCACCTTGAAGAGAGAGTTTTTATTCCAATAATTGGACTCTTTGGGTTTATCAAACAGCAAATTACTATATTTCTTATATATTTCTTAGCCAATACTAGACAGTTTTGATGACTGATGCTTTATAATATAATTTTAAATCTGGTAAGGCTAAACCACCTTCATTTGCATTTATTTTCATTGACTCCCTGGAAATTTTTGACTTTTTATTTCTCCATATGAATTTACTTACAACTTTTTCTAACTCATCAAACTAATTTTTTAGAATTTTGATTGGTAGGGTACTAAACAGGTAGTTTAGTTTTGGTAAGATTGTCATTTTTATTATGTTAGCTCCACCTATCCATAAGCAGTTCATGTTTGTCCTGTTATTTAAATCTGATTTTATTTATTTGAGAAGTGTTTTGTAATTGTTTTCAAAAAGTTCTTAAGTCTTCCTTGACAGAAAGACTCACAGATATTTTGTGTTGTATAGACACCTTTTTTAACCATAAGGGACAGAAGAGATTTAGGGCAATACTTAGTGGGGAATGAAGGATCAAGTGAGGGGTTTTTTTTGAGATTGGGAGAGACACAGACAGTAGATAAGGAGCTAGTAAATAGGGAGGAAAATGAAGATAAATGATAGAATGTGGATAGCAGAGGAGGTAATCTGTTGGAGGAGACAGGATAGAATGGGAACATTTTTGTAGGTAGAGAGATTAGCCTTAGTAAGGAATAAGGAAATAATTGCAGAAGGTATATGTATGGTATGAGATGAAGAAGAGGGGAGGAGAGAGAGCTCAAATTGAATGACCCCAGTTTCTCTGAATTGGGCAAGTTCTTTAGTGGAGAGGGTGGGAGAAAGAGGAACCATGGGAGATTTGAGGATGAAAATGTTTGAAAGAGTCACTGTGGAACATGAGATAATATGTGGTAAAGTTGTCAAGCAAAATATAGGTCTTAGTTGAGGTTGTGTAACTAAAGTCAATCAGAACAGTTCCCCTTCAACCAGAAGTATGTGTGTGTGTGTGTGTGTGTGTGAGAGAGAGAGAGAGAGAGAGAGAGAGAGAGAGAAATAGAAAGAGAGAGAGAGAGAAATAGAGAGAGAGAGAGAGAGAAATAGAGAGAGAGAGAGAGAGAGTATGTATGTTGCACAATGAGCAACATAATGGAAATAGGGACTCAAAAGAAGACAGTGTAGAGATGAACTGATTCAAAAGAGGTCAATTTGGGGAAAAGGGGAGAAAGTGACAAGTACATTGACTTGGAAGAGAACTGGAATTGGAGGCCACAGTGTGGATGAAGAGAAGGATTTGATAAGGGAAGGCAGAGGAAGAGATGTAAAGTTAATAGATTATGGTCAGATGAAGGGATTTCCAAATTTTTTGACCATGGAAATGGTTCATTTGTGGATATTGATAAGATAAAGGGTATGACAGTCTTTACCTATTTCTGAAGTAGGGAGGTCATGGAACGTTAGTAAGTTGAGGAACCGAGTAGTTAGGGTATATAGAGTCAATGTGTATGCTGTGAAGTCCTCAAGTATGAGGGCAGAAGTTGGGGAGGAAAGAAAAACAGTGAACGGAATACTGGACTCATTTATGAAGGGGAAAAATTGACCTGGGAGGTCTGTAAACAACAGCTACCAGGATTTTAATTGCATGGTAAATATGAAATGCAAGAACCTCAGAGGAGTAAAGGTTACTGGGTGATGCAGCCAAGGGAAGAACTTGGAAGTGGTGGTGGAAAGTAAGAAGTATACCAACTCTAATCTCAAGCAGGAGGTGTGAAGGTGCATACAGTACTGAAAAGGATGGAGAAAGAGGTTATTTCATCAAAGAAGAGCTGATGGAAGGACTGGGAGAGGAAGAGACTTAGGATGAAGAGAAGTTTGTTGGCAGAGTGAAAAGGGTGAGTAGCATTGGAACTTGGGAGTGGAAGGTCTGAAGAAATAAGAATCAGGTGGTGGGGGAAGGGGAATATGCTTTGGATGGTAGTCTATGAGGGTTCCAAATTACTGGGATGGATAGACTATGAGCAGGTTCATCATTGAGTTAATTATTGAATATAAGGCAACACTCTTCAAGAGGAGACTGGAAAATCAGTTTGGAAACTAGAGAAGGTACATAATTAGATAAAGGCCCCATTTCACTGCTTCTCTTTTCTCAGAAGTTTGGAAAATAGGAAGGAAGTGGATGGATTGGATTGGAAATCCCTCCTCCCACCCCCTTGCCAGTTTTCCTCTTCTTCTCTCAAGGGACAAGTATAGTGGGAGATGGAAGGTCTGGAGTCAAAGAGAAGGTTGCTTATCAGAAGTTCTTCACATAAGAGAAATCATGCTGGCAGCAGGAGGTGAAAATTGCCTTATTGACAAAACTGGAGCCTTCAGGCTCTACCAACCTTCCCTTCAGAGACATCCTCAGCAGAAAATGTAAGGCTTTGGGGAAGAGGAGCTCTCACTCCTCTTCTCACCTTGGGTTAGAGATCAAGCAAACAGTAGTTGAGCATCTATGTTCTCATGAACATGAGTACTCCTTCAAAAGGTCTTAATTAATCCCCTTGTGCAAGTCTTCACCATATCTTCCTGTAAAAGATATGCAAAATGGTTTCTAAACCTTTTAATTTTTCCATCAGTACCAGTACTTCACTAGGGTTAAGTAGCTATTATATTACATTCTGGATTCATATAGCTAAAATAAGCAAGACATGGGATGAACATATAAGCCTTCTCCTATCCCATTTCCAGAGAATATGAGGAAAGAAAAATGAAAGGCAGAGGGACAGGGGAAATTTCAAACAAGGATAAAGAAATGAGAAGAAGAAGAAAAAGATAGAGCTTACTCCACTCTCAGATTCTGGGGGATTGGAATCCAAGCCTTCACCTAAGCAGCTTCAGTGAAGTCCCAATTCACTTCACTCTGAAGCAGAGACCATAACCAAATAACATAGGGACAATTTAAACAGTCTAAATACTAATTACTTTAATAATTTTAAAGACTGTATATCTCAAGAGCCAGGTGACAACCTGCAGTTGGCAGCAGACATCCATGGTGGCTCACAACATAAGCTGCTCCCAGTTCATAGCATTATCCCATCAACATGAGTAAAGAGAAAACACTAAAACACTTCCATTTCTATCTTGCTTTGGGAAAAATTTCAAATATTCCTAGGGTTTTTGCTTTTAGCAAAGTGGGTTAAATGGAATTAGATTCTAGAAATATTGCATTGGTCCCCTGTCCTCCTGAGATAAGGTTCCTGGAAAATTACAACTAGTAAGGACTTTGCAAATGATCTGGCTCAGTTCCCTAATTAAAGAGAGACTTAGGGAAGAGAATTGGGGTGTATAGGGAAAGAACATAAAGAGCAACAGTAAATTGAAGTTTCCATTTCCAAAACTATTACTTGGTTTGTCCTGCTCATTTTAAAGGATGAAACAGTTATGATGGGGAAGTCGCTGATCAATTTGGTTAGTTCCTCCATTCACTTGAGGAGATTAAGGACTTGGCCCTTTGTCTGAAGAGCCCTTCCCATGGACGTACTCTAAGCATACTCTCTAACACCTTGCTGAGAAGACACTGAGGAATCCTCTGAGTGATTCTCAATATATGAGGCTGCTAAAAAATCAACAGGAAAATAAAACAAATAAAGAGGTGGCCCAGGGTGGGGGGGGGGCAGAGGATATCTTTTTGTCAGAAGAGACCCCTTTTCTTGGCTTTTTTTTTTGTTTGTTGGGTTTTTTGTTTTTTTTTTTTTGCATTGGGGTTAAGTAACTTGCCCAAGGTCACACAGCTAGGTAATTATCAAGAGTCTAAGGCTGAATTTGAACCCAGGTCCTCCTGACTCCAGGAACAGTGTTCTATCCACTGTGCCACCTAGCTGCCCCTAAGAGTGCCCTTTTCTTGATAGTTAATAAGTGCTATTTGTGAGACAGCTCAGCTTTCTTCATTCTTGACCTTACTTTCTCTTCTTTGGTTTTTCAGAACAATGTAGTAAGGGATAAATGTGAAGGGGGTAGATTTTTCTTAGTGGAAAAGAGTGATGGCCGGAGGAACGTGGAGGTATGCCTGTGCTTTTCAAGGTGGTCTGAGTGGAGAGATCACAGGTTTAAATTTCCTAACTGCCTACTTTCTTCTGCCCTTCTAATTCCCTTCATAATCATAGGTCAGAGACTGGAGATCTCAAGAATTAATATTTCCATGGCTTGTGGGCACTACATCATAGATTTTTCTGGTTTTGAGAGATCCAAAGTTCAAGAGCTCTTATGTGATCAAGATTTCCTTAGAAAGAAATTGACAATCATCAGAATTTTTCTCTTTATCTTCTGACTTTTAAACAGGATTGATTTCCAAACTCTATGTAGCAACATACCCTTTTTTGGAAAGCACTTCCCCATTCCTTTTATTAAATAATGTTGGCAATTTTTTTATTAAATAATTTAGTTCATTTTATTCTAATGAAATTAATAATTTATTGCAATTTTATTATACAAATATTAAACAGTAACAAAATATGTAAAAGATATTTTTATAAAAATCATTATTTTGACATTTTTTTAAGGCAATGGGGTAAGTGACTTGCCCAAGGTCACCCAGCTAGGCAATTATTAAGTGTCTGAGACCAGATTTGAACTCAGCTACTCCTAACTACTATTTCTCTATCCACTGCACCACCTAGCTTATTTTGACATTTTTAACATAAAATAACCACAATATTATCAGTGTGATGGATGACAATGATTTTCAGTACAGTTTCCCAAAACATAGTGTTATTGATATTTTTAGTAATTCTTTTCAAGAATTGATATTGATCCTTTTCTTTGTAACAGTTAATATATTTCACACAAAAAATAATTTGAATATAGAAAATTTATACTAATTTGTTTGTTAAGCTATAGAACACTTTTTGTATTACTTACAGTGGATGCATAATATTTTCAGGTTCAGACATTTTCTTCAAAGTACTATCATAGCCATTATTATTCATATGGAGAACAAAAAAAGTTTTTACTTCTTCATGGAAAATTAGTCCCTTATACATATTTAGCAATATTAAGTCATTAAAAATGAGAATTACTTTTGTATACTGGCCAAGCAATTAGAAAATAAGTCTTTATTTTCCTCTGCTTCCTAGAAGACAAATTTTTGAATTTAGGAAACATATCAACATAATATTCCATAAGTGTATCTTTCCTTGGCTATTTTGTATAAATGTAATCATTTCCTCTTTCTAGATCAAAGTATGAATTTGTGAACCTGGCCAGGATTAAGTTAAAGTGCTAAAAATCAATTTACTAATTTAGAATTATGCCCAAAGGGCAATAGAACTGTGAATACCTTTTGATCCACTACTGGGTCTGTATCTCAAAGAGATCATAAAAAAAAAAAGGAGGAAAGACTAATATATACAAAAATATTTAGTTAGTTGCAAAGAATTAGAAATTGAGAGAATGTCTGTCAATTGGGAAATGATTGAACAAATTGTGTTATATGAATGTGATGGAGTACTATTGCTCTGAGAAAAATCATGAATGGGTGGACTTCAGAAAAGCCTGGAAAGTTCTGCATGAACTGATGCTGACTAAAGAGACTATAACCAGAAGAACACTGTACACACTAACAGCAACTTTAGGTGATGATGAACTATGATGGACTTGTTCATTTCAACAGTAGGATAATCAAAGATTTGTGATTGAAACTACCATCCCCATCCAGAGAAAGAAACGGAATCTGGGGAGGCAGTTAGGTGGTGCAGTGAATAGACCACCAGCCATGAAATCAGAAGTACCTAAGTTCAAATCAGGCCTCAGACACTTAAAAATCACCTAGCTGTGTGACTGTGGGCAAATCACTTAACCTCATTGCCTTTCAAAAAACAAACAAAAAAAAATTAAAAAAATAAAAAAGTATGGAGTCTGAATACAAAACAAACCTTGCTATTTTCCATTTTTAAATTTTAATACTTTATGGTCCCCCCCCCATGGCTTCTCTCTTTTGTTGTGATTCTTCTTTCACAACATGATTAATATGGAGATATGTTTAGCATATATAAATTTAAACATGTATAACCTATATCAGATTACTCACTAGTAAGGGGAGATAGAGAAAAATGTGGAACTCAAAATCTTACCAAAGAATGTCAAAACTAACTTTGCATATAGTTGGAAATATGTGTATATATATATATATATATATATATATATATATATATATATATGTATATATATATATACATATATATATGTATATATATATGTATGTATGTATATATATATTAATTTTTTTAGGGTTTTTTTGCAAGGCAAATGGGGTTAAGTGGCTTGCCCAAGGCCATAGGTTAGGTAATTATTAAGTGTTTGAGACCGGATTTGAACCCAGATACTCCTGACTCCAGGGCCGGTGCTTTATCCACTGTGCCACTTAGTCGGCCCTTGCTTTATCTATTATCATCATTAAGAAAAAACCAGCAGTCTCCTCTTTTTGCTAGAAACATTTAGGTACAAGAAATCCAGAATGTTTGACTCTATATAGCCATCCAATTTTACAAAGAACCTTCCTTTTAATGGACTGTCTTTTTAAAAAATTAATCAGACCCATAATAGCTTGAAAATCTTAACACAGAAAGAAATCATATTTCTTGATACATTGATTGTATAACACTGCATAACATGCAATATGTCCAAATTCCATGAAGACACACATTTTTTGCTAGTACTTACTGACCTGTATTTTGTCTTACCATCAGTTGAGTTCTTTCAATACAGGGTCCAATATAATTCTACCACACTGTATCATTTTCATTTAAAAGCCACCAATTATGTTGAAATTTTATCTTGACGTGGCATTGCCATCGATAGGTTTGCAAAGTAACATATTCCTAATATTAGTTTCAACAACATATCATACATTACATATATAATTAAATGAACATCTGTTGCTTCATCCATTTTCAATGAAAAAAATAGAAAATTTTAATCTCTCAATTAATTGATCATAAAGGTCTTCAGATGCATGGGTAATTCTCCTTCCCATGGTATTATCTGTAATTGGAAATAATTAGAGCTGTTTTGCATAGGATTCACTAAGTACCATTTCAATTATATCAATTGTTTCAGGTAACATTGACATTTTTCTTCTCAAATAAGGTTTCTTACCCTAAGCAATTCTATGCCATTATCATTTGGAATTTATCCAACCTATATTTAATCAGTTTGTAAAAAATTCTAATTAAACAAACCAATATGGAAAATGTTGGGAAAGTTTAGAAAGCACAATAGCATCTAGCAAAGCATTCCATCTGTAAGCAAACCAGATATTCCTCAGGCTGGTATAAAGAGTTATTCTTCACACAGAAAATCATATCCTGGTACACATCTGTGTGTCATTATTATGTTTATGTAGCTCTTCTTATATTTTAATTGGCTTCATCAATATAGAACAACCAAGTCCCTGCTTCCATGTGGATAATAACATATATATATATATGCTTCCTAATCCTAGGGTTTCTTGTCCATATCTTCCCCGGCCCCCAAAGCCTTCCCCATGGTATCTAAAGGTTTCCTCTTGGTCTCGGAATCCCTTAATACTCTAAAAAATCATTGAAAACTCCTTCAATCTCTTAAAAATTATTGAGGAGGGAGGGAAGTAAGGTAATAAATATTTAAGTGCCTACTATGTTCTGGGCATTATGCTAATTTAACTTTTCAGATATAATCTTATTTGATTGAGAATAACAGTTTTGTTTATATAGGCTATATCTATTGATATTTACCATATTAAAAATTGAAACCAATAAATTATTAAGATATATATTAATTTATTTAAAATAACAATAATAAACTAGTCGCTGCATGCTAACATGGGTTACATATAAATCTTTTTATGGAAACAAATGTATTTTACAAAATAAACTTTTAATGAGAATGGCATTATTTTACATATTTTTGCAAATCTCTTTAATATCTGGCTCAATAGGAGACAACTAGATTCTCATATTTGTTTCTACATTCATTCTCTTTAGATATAATGTTTTGATTAAAGTATATGAAGAAAGTCTGGCCACACAGATATAGACTTAGAAAGAGGAATATTTTAAAATACAAATAACATCTTAGTATTATTATGAAAATAGTTTTTTAACCTCATGAAGGGTCCTGAGGAACTGCAGGGGATCATAACTACACTTTGAAAAATAACTGCTCTAGGTTAATATTTCAGGGATAATAGCAACATTCAAACAGGTCATCTGGTATCCTTCAATGTCAGCAGTAGACCTTTTCCTGGAGTTTATTCTACATCTTCCACAGAAGACACCATTGATAATATGCTAGAGCTCATTTCAACTCATTATGAATCTCTTTATTGCCCTTTAGGGTTACCTAAAACTTTGAATTCTTGGAAACTGGAGTGTTTATGATTTGTGACCTTAAAACACCACTGGAAAAATATTAGTTTTAAAAGCTGGGTGTTTATGTCAAACACCAGCTTGGGATTGTTGAAAATACTGCAGTTTTCTAAATGAAAGCCAGTCTATTCTACTCAATCCTGGGTCAAACTTACTGTCTATTTACAATAGTAAATAGACACAAAAGTGTCTGTTCAAAGAAATATGTACTTGGGAATAACAATATTTGCCCATCAACCATCACATTTACCTAGACTTTAGCAAAGCCTTTGACAGAGTTCTTTGAGCTATTTTTGTGGAGATGATGGAGAGATGTGGGCTACAAGACAGTATGACTAGATGGGTTTGAAACTGAATGAATGGCTGAAATAGAAAAATAGTCTTAAATGGTTTGATGTTAACTTGAAAGGTAGTCTCCAATAAAAAGCTTGAGGATCTTTCTTAAGTTTTTCAAAGTTGAACATGTTTTTAAATGATTTCCATAAAGGCAAAGAGGATAGCAAGTTTATTCAATTTGCAGGTGATACAAAGTTCAGAGCAAGAGTTAAGAGTTGTGATTCAAAAAGATCCTGTAGGCTATAAGACATTGAACCAATATGAATAAGATGGCATTTTAAAAAAAGATAAGTATAAAGTCTCAGAACAATCAGCTTCACAAGAATAAAATGAGGGGAAGCAACTAATAGTAGATAATCTGAAAAAATAGGGTAAGGGATTTAGTGAAACACAAATAATATGAATCAAAAATGCAATATGACAATCAAAAAGATGTGATTGCAGGAGGAAACCAGAGAGATACAATGTTCAAGATTAGGAATAAAGGTTGTATTGTATTCTGCATATACATATATATATATATATATATATATATATATGTTAGATTTTTTAAAAAAGAATGCTTTCAAATTAGAAAGGATATGACAGTTGCGGGGAGGACATTGGCCAACTAAAGAATATCCTAGCTTTCCCCGCTGCCCAGAAGAGGGGTCCATACGGCGTTGTTCACGGTTTCCATTGTAACTTTCAAGGGAAACTTTCACAATGTCCGGAGCCCTGGATGTCTTGCAGATGGAGGAGGAGGATGTCCTCAAATTCCTCGCTGAGGGCACCCATTTGGGTGGCACCAATTTGGACTTCCAGATGGAACAGTATATCTACAAAAGGAAGAGTGATGGCATCTATATCATTAATTTGAAGAGAACTTGGGAAAAGCTTCTGCTGGCAGCTCATGCCATTGTTGCCATTGAAAATCCAGCTGATGTTAGTGTCATCTCATCCAGGAACACTGGCCAGAGAGCTGTTCTGAAATTTGCTGCTGCCACTGGCGCCACACCTATTGCTGGACGCTTCACCCCGGGCACCTTCACTAACCAGATCCAGGAAGCTTTCCAGGGAGCCTCGCCTCTTGGTGGTCACTGATCCTCATGCAGATCATCAGCCTTTGACTGAAGCATCATATGTTAACCTTCCAACCATTGCACTGTGCAACACAGACTCCCCACTTCGCTATGTGGACATTGCCATTCCATGTAACAACAAGGGAGCTCACTCAGTGGGTCTGATGTGGTGGATGCTGGCCTGAGAAGTCCTGCGGATGCATGGTACAATCTCCCGTGAGCACCCATGGGAGGTCATGCCTGATCTTTACTTCTACAGAGATCCAAAGGAGATTGAAAAGGAAGAGCAGGCCACAGCTGAGAAGGCAGTGACAAAGGAGGAATTTCAGGGTGAATGGACTGCACCTGCCCCAGAATTCACTGCTGCTCAGTCAGAGGTGGCTGATTGGTCTGAGGGCGTCCAGGTGCCATCTGTGCCCATTCAGCAGTTCCCTACTGAAGATTGGAGTGCTCAGCCGGCTACTGAGGACTGGTCTGCAGCTCCTACTGCTCAGGCCACTGAATGGGTAGGAACTACCACAGAGTGGTCCTAAGTTTTACCCAGATGCTCTAATAGTGTTGGAAAACTGCGGATGGAAAATAAACATTGGTTTCTTAACAAAAAAAAAAAAAAAGAATATCCTAAAGGGGCAATTGGTATGGTAGTATGCATCAAGACTGTGCCATATGGAAATCAGTTGAAGGGATTAAGAATGTTCAGCCTGAAGAAGAATATTAGACATTACATAGCACTTAGTTTTGCAATACAGTTTCCATACTGTACCTTTTCTCATTCAAGTATCATAACCTGGTAAAGTAGTATTACTACCATTATTTTTTTCCATTTTGAAGATAAGAAAACTCAGGTTCAAATTAGAGAAATAAGATTTGGCAAGTGATTGGATATGTAGTATGAGTGAGCAAAAAGAATGAAATCGGAGGACTTAGGTGTCAAGAAAGCTAGATTTGCCTCCCCAAACAGCAATAGAGACATTCAGAAAAGGAGAGAATTTTGGAGGAGAGGAAGAAGAGAATGGTTTATTTTGAACTTATTGATTCCCATGAGATATAAAAGTTGAAAATGTCTAACTTAGTAATGGGGATTGCTGCTCAGAAGAATGAATAGAACTGGATATACAAATATGGAAATCATCTGTATAGAAACAACCATTGAATCCAGAAGCGATGACGTCAATTGTGAACAGAAAGAGGAAAAAAGAGCTCAGGACAGAGTCTTGGAAGATACTCCTAGTAGGCATGATATAGATGAAGATCCAAGAAAGAATAGTCAGATGAGTAGGAGGGGAACCTGATGTGAACCAATAAGGTAACATTCAGAGATCCTGGTTGTTGTTCAATCAATAAACATTTGTTAGGTGCCTACTATGTACCAGATACTATATTAAGCACTAAGAATAGAAAGAAAGATGAACACTATGCCTTGCCTTCAAGAAACTTACAATAAAAAAGTAATAATACTAATATAGTATTACTATATTATATTATTTTTCCAACTCCATATCTGTATGTATTTATAGTATATAAATAAAAGCTAACTTGTATAGTTCTGAAAACTTCTTTTGATATTAAAAAACTTGTTTGAAATCATTATTCTTGGAGAGATTCTATACTATCACATTCTGCATTGAGAGGAAGTAGTCATGAAGAAACATTACCTAGAAACCAGAAGACCTTAGTTCAAATGCTACTCTGACACATACTGATTGTGTAACCCTAACAAAGTAATTTAACCTCTCTGTGCTCTATTAATACCTAAGACAATAGTTGCATTGATAGAAGGAATTCTAACCCCTATCATTTCATAATTACTGAAAATCACATCAAAAACTGGCATTTATTTCATCGTTCAAAATTTATTTTTCAAAATTAAATCTATTTTTTTACCTAGTAGAATGCAAATGGAGATAAGATGTTACAGGAGTTTGACACAATAATTAGCACTTGGGGCCCAGCTTGAACAGTGGATACCTCAGAAAATGCTACACCAAATTTAAGATACTCTGTGGACCCATACCCACTGAAAGCTATAACTCATGAGCCCTGACTGATGTGTTTACCTTAACTAGTCAGTCAGAAGACACAATTTCTTCTAGTAAATGTATTTAATAAAATTACATAATAATTAAAATACGCATAAAACATCTCCCCTACAACTGTCTCCTAAGCATTCATACCATCAATGAAAAAAAAAGTCAAAATTAAAAAAGGGAATATAGGTAACCAGGGCACATGATCTGGAGGGCACACATATAAGGAAAATATGTGTCCAAGGTCGATGTATAGAATGGCACATTCTCAGAATCTATGTGGCATACAAACAAAGGAGCAATTTCTGTCTGTGCTGCTGCAGGGCCACCAGTGTTTTTTGGGGATTTCATCATGATGCTGCTCTTATTGTATCTGCTCCCTGCTGGGTCACATCATGAAGTCTCTCTGAGGGGTTATTGACTCTGCCAGTCTTTGCTCCCTGCTGGTGTTGGATGGTTGCTCTGCTCATCCTATTGGAAACTGCCAAGTGGAGTTCTATTGGTCCAGAGTTTGCAGAGCTTCTCTCTGCACCCAGTTATTGACTTCACAGACTATCTCTTCCTCAAAAGAGGAGCTGTGTCATTGGGTTTTTTTTTATATTAATGTCTAGATGCTAAAATTTTTCTTCCTTTTTTTGAAACAGTTTTTTTTTAGAAAAACAGAAACCTCATATATGCTGTAATTGCCCAGGGAAAAACAATGTGAAAATTCCCATTAATGCAGGGAATAAAATGTAGTCAACATTAGTCCTAGATCCTCAATCAATATTTTTAAATTTTTTTTTATATTTTAAGGCAATAGGGTAAGTGACTTGCCCAAGGTCACACAGCTAGGCAATTATTAAGTGTCTGAGGTCACATTTGAACTCAGGTCTTCCTGACTACTCCTCAATCAATATTATCAAACATTTAGAGATTTTACTATGACTAGAATAGTCTGAGCAGCCCAACAGAAGTTGGAGTGTTCTGGGCTACAGTTCTTTGCAAATGCAATTATCACCTCAGAGAGAATACTTACTGTGAGACCAATAGAATTAAGAATCCAGCCGTGGGTTCCCCTTTCTAACTTGAAAGCATTCTTTTTTTTTAAAAAAATCTCTTTTTCCTTGCTTATTTTCATTATCTGCCAAATTACTAATACAGTGCCTGATTCATTACAATAATAATGTTTATCCTTCATTCTCCAAAAAGACTATGATATATCAGGGAGGTGATGCCACAACAAACACATGAATTGGATTTAAATGGAGGGGGGGAGGGCTGTGCTAAGTCACCAGCCTCACTTTCTCCTCCAGAGTCATCAGAGTTCAGTGGCCAAATGCGAATCAGGACCACTGAAGCTGGCCCCGGATGCAAGGCAATCAGGGTTAAGTGACTTGCCTAGGGTCTCACAGCTAGTGAGTATTAAGTGTCTGAGGTCGGATTGGAACTCTTGTCCTCCTGACTCCAAGGTCAGTGCTTTATCCACTGCACCACCTAGCTGACCTCATAATAGTCAGTTAGTCAATATATATTTATTGAGTTTCAACTTTTGAAATATATATAAATATATATATATATATATACATTTCTCTATGTATATATACACACATATATGTATATACTATATATTATATATACTATATTATATTTGATACTATATATGTTATATGTATCAAATATATACTTTGCTTAAGGAAACCAAGAAAGTCAAAATCAAGTTCCTGCCCTCAAGTTGCTCACAATCTAATGGGAAAGTATTATATTACTATAGTAATTATAGTATTATAGTATGTTATGGTAATATATTATAATTTATAAAATATTACTGATATTACTTAATTGTTGATGTTCAGCTACCTTATCTCATCCTACAAAAATGTATTTAAATAGTCCTGTAGTCATCTAATCATTGTGTAGAGTCAACCCAACAAGGTTTTGTACTGATGAGTAAAATGGTAACATTTTAGAACCTTACTATTAGGGGTTTTGTCTGTCCCTGTATGATTGAGATAGAAAGTTACGCTCATCAAGATATTCAAGGAAAAATATATGACTCTGTTGTAGATACAAAATGTACCAAATTCTGTTTCCTCCCTCTAGTAGTGAATACAAGTATTGTTCACAGAACCATGAGATTCAGGCATGAACCCATAGCAGTCTAATGTGTTTGATCTTAATCAATTGACCTTTGGCTCACTGTTTCTTGATGAGCCCAATAAGTCTCCAAATCCCTCAAGCAATAATCATTATGTATATAATTTGCCTGGATCTGCTTACTTCACTTACCATCATTTCTTATAAGTCTTTCCATGATTTTCTTTAGTCATCATGATCATTATTTCTTATAGTACAATAATATTCCATTACATTCATGTGCTGCACTTAGCTCATTGGACATTTACTGTTTATGTTTGTGTCTTACACAATACCAAATACAATTCCCAGAATAGAGAGAGTACTCAATAAATATGAGTTGAGGGAATAAATGAGTGAATGACCCCCTTGCTCCTGTCTGTAGAAATTCTTTTACAGGTCAAGCTTACCTGTGAGGTATTTTGCTTCTCCCTCCCACCTGGATAGCCAGACAAACAGAACTTATGAGAAGTCTATTCTCTCAAAATAAACATAAGACATGAATTCTAGCAAACAGACCCATAAAAATCAAAAATTCTAACTGGATGAAACATTGTTGTTCAGTCACTTTAATGTTGTTCAGTCATTTTCCTGACCCCATTTGAGATTTTCTTGGCAAAGATACTGATGTGATTTGACATTTCCTTTTTATAGTTCATTTTATGGATGAGGGAACTTGAAGCAAGCAAGCTTAAATAACTTGCCCAGGGTCATACAGCTAGTTAGTGTCAGAGGCTAGATTTGAACTCAGTTCTTCTTGACTCCAGATCTAGCATTCTATCTATCCACTGTACCATCTACTGGGTCACCAGAGTCATGGTGAACATTTATTTGTAGCATTAACACTTAGAATATCTACACTGAGAAACTTTGCCAGCAGTTTAAGAAAGCAGATGATATCAAAAATCAATGGTAGATATAGTGCTTGCTGGGTCTTCCCAAGCAGCTGTGTGAGCTTACCAGAACAGGGAGGTAGTGTTCATAGCTAATGATACACTGCCGCCAGGCTATTACATTGCTTTGTGCTCCTTACCTGGACAGCAGCATCTAGAGTCTGATGAATTAGACCAAGAGCAATACCTCTAGAGAAACTGATATAACTCAGAAAATCTAATGACCCGTGAACAGTTGTAGATGCTTCCTTTGTTAAGATTTGTGCTTATTTCTCATCAGGTCCAGCTTGGATCCTCAGAACATTGCAAATTCTTTGGAATGTTTGGTCTTCCAAGATTAGACCCAGTTAACATTTGAATGTAATAATTTTGAGAAGTTTGAGATAAAGTTTGCATTAGTTTGAGCATCGTCATCTGAAGGTGGACCTGGTATTCTAGTTTGTATTGTTCCCTTGAATGCTCACAGAACTGACATCCCCAGTATAACTGCTCCATTGCATTGGTCATATGGTTTAGGGCAAAGCTCTTAAAATTCTGATCAGAACCAGCCGAGCTTCTCAAGATTGGTGCTGATTCAGTGGAATATTTTGCTTGAAGAGGTTGCACTAAATTTAGGGTCTTTGAGGTTGGCAGGTGTACTAATATCTATTTGATTCAAAAAGCTAATCAACTAGCATTTAATTAATGACTATGTAGTATCAGACTCTGTGCTAAGTGCTGAGGGATACACAGAAAGGCAAAAAAACAGCCCCTGCTCTCCAGAAGTAAGTCTAATGAACTATTATGTGTTTGGCAGTGCTCTATGCACCAGAGATTAAAGAATGAAATAGTCCCTGGCTTCCAAAAGCTTCCATTCTACTGTGGGAGTGGTGAGCAACATTTACAAAGAAAATTAAATTAAAAATTTATGTCATTTGGGCAGTGAGGGCACAAGCATCCTACCTTTGTGCTTATTTTTTCCCTGCTTTGAAATAATAACCATGGTTGCCTAATCTCCTTGGGGAGATTAAGAAAATCATTCAGTTTTACAATGGGTTCTTCCATTAGGAAATACCTTTCATATAAATCTGTATTTCATCAATAAATCAAACAACAAACATTTATGAAGCACTTACTACTGTATGTTCCATCCTGGTCACACCAAACATCTGTTTAAATTAGAGCAACTGAAAACAGCATCCATCTGGAAAATAGTGTGGTGATGGTAGAAAAAAATACTGGATTTTGAATCAAAAGGACAGGGATTCAGTTAGGGTCCATTCATCCATGTGACCTTGAATAAAGTCTTTTAACCTCCATGGATCTCAGTTTCTTCATGTAACAAAGGTGAATAGTGTATGCTAGATGACCTTTAAAGTTCCTTCTGGATCTAAATGTATGTTCCTGTTGTCTACTGACCTTGAAACCCTCTTGTCATCAACCCCAAGGGTTTAATCGTTTTCTGAGAGACACTTGTTCATGGCTTAACTGATCTGTTTGCTCTGCCCATCTTATTGTTGAGTTAGTTTGGAATTCCATTCATGTTTTCCTTGTAGCAACAAGGATCTCTTGAGAAATTTTGAGGTGCCTTAGTATGTTTCAGGGACCCTAAGAATTTTGGCATGATGTGTAGAAAGCAACACCTAAAATTTTATTTGACTATCCATTTAAAGTGTGTGTGTGTGTGTGTGTGTGTGTGCGCGCGCATGTGCGCGCACATACACGTGCATGCATTTTAGGGATCCTTGAAGAAAATATGGTATGCGTGCATGCACTTTAGGGATCCTTGAAGAAAATACAGTATCCTATGTTGCAGGGACACAAAGGATTTTTATATCATTTAACTTCTGTCTGTGGGAAAAGAACAGAGAGGAGTGGGTTTGCTTGAAGAGGGCAAAGCTTGAGGACCCTAAGTCAGTTTGCAAGCACCAGGCTAAATTAGGGCTGTTTCTCATCTAAAGGTAGAATGATTTTCAATCAACCCCAACTCCTAAAACATTTTGAGGAGAGCTCTTCTTCATCTGGGAAATTCCATAGAGGCCAGGTTTTCTTCTAAGACAAGAATATTGATTATCTTTGCAGTTTTTTCCTCTTCTTTATTATTCTTAGGTTGGGAAAAGTCATTCCAAAGACCAAGATTGGTACTTTTAACATGCAAAGTAAGCAGAAATCTTTGATAAATTTTGCAAAAGACACTATGCAGAATCCTCATAACTCTGTATTTGGGGCAATTGTGGTGTTTGCTTATACAGGTAGGACTGTATAAGAACTCTGCCCCCTTGAATGTTTCGAGATTCTTTCTTTTCTTTTCTTTTTTTTTTTTTTTTTTTGCAAGGCAAATAGAGGTTAAGTGGCTTGCCCAGGGCCACACAGCTAGATAATTATTAGTGTCTTAGACCGGATTTGAACTCAGGTACTCCTGGCTCTACTGCACCACCTAGCCACCCCCTTGAGATTCTTTAATGCTTAGCACCTTAGAAAGAATATTTTTGCTTCTTTGGAATTCTAAAGGCCTTTTTTTGAATTGGGGTTACAGTGTCCTGAATTGGTGACAATGGATCCAAAATGCACCCTGACTAATTCATCAAGAAAATTTTTAAATTTTTTTTTTAAATAAAGGGAAGAATATAATCAGGGACCTGCCAATGAGAATCTGCTCCTAGGAGTATATGCAGTGGATGTTTGGTGAATTGGCTATAGGAAGTTCATAAAGACATAAAATGGAATTCTCTAACTCTCCATCATAGAGCAAACAAACAGGCATTGACAAACTCTTTTCCTTTTGACTTACTGTTTGGTTAAGAGGAGGCCTTTGATTGGCTGCTGGAGCCAGAACTGAGAGTACATGTAAAAGACTCCAATGGATATTTTCTTTTGTCTTGCCTTCCTCTTGGCCAGAAGCTGTCTCAATTCTGGAGGGTTGGGATAGAGGGTGCCTTTCTTCTCTAGCAAGTATGTCTATAATTCAATGAGCAATCTCTGTGATAGAGCTGGTTCCTGTTTGTGTCTTTTTCCCTTTGGTACAGAACCTAGTGAAACTTAGAAAGATTGGGAAGAGTAATGATCACATGATATAAATCCATACCATAGTTTGCCTGAAGCTCAATAGAGTGAACTAATTCAACCCTAGGGAGTAACCTACTTGGCAGACCCTAGCAGCAGATCAACCCAATAGCCAAAGCTCTGGTCCTACAGAAGTAAATTTTGTAGAATGTATACTTTATAGCAGCTTCTTTAAATTTGAACCCTGGGTCCCCCAGGGCATCAGAGGATAGCAGGGATAGTGTCCCCCCCCCCCCCAATTAGGGAGAAAGTGTTCCTTTGTAGTAGCTAATTGATGATAATTTGTTAGACTATACTGATGCAGTTAATATTGGGAGAAAGGAGATTTGAGCTAATAGCTTAGAACAATCACTCTTTTGTCCTTCAATTTCCCCTTAAACTCGGAGGGGAAGAGGAAGCCAAGTTGCAGGGACCTGACAATTGTGTATGGTGGTGGTGGTGGTGGTGGTGGTTGTAGTCATTGTGTGTGTGTGTGTGTGTGTGTGTGTGTGTGTGTGTGTGTGTGTGTAGAGTGAACACAGAGTCTTGCCAATAACTTCCATAAAAGGGAGGTAAAAAAGGAATTCACTATTATCTGATATATGTTCACACAGATGGCCCCTTACCCTTTACCTATCTCGGGCTTTCTTCTATCTCCCCTAGAGCGTCAGTTTTTAGCTTGACTAACTAAAATTTGAACTGTTTGTGCCTGTCAGTACATACAGGGCAAAAATACATATACTAGAATGAAAATTTTTGGCAGGGCTGATTTTAGTCCTTTACCTGCTCCAAATCTGAAACTTGAAAGAAGAGGAAACTGGTATTCCAAAATGTAGGCATTACTTTTCAGTCATTTTACCTGCATTTGCCTTCTTTCCCTACTGCTATTTCTCAAGTACAGTGACATAAAACATACATTGACAACTTCTCACATGGAGTATCTCCTCAATTAATGTCTCTTTGCTCTTAGCCAAACCATAGCCAGGGACCAGAACCCAGATGTTTGCATAATTCTCCATCAGCCCACCTTACCTCTTGTTTTATGCAAATAAAAAATGATAAATAAAAATTTCGTAACTGCAAGGTTGATTAAACCTTGCAACAGGGTCCATCCCTAGAGAGCTTAAAAATATGATAGATGGTTAACCATCTGTCATGAAGAATTTACATAGTAATTACCTGAGGGTAGGAGTGGTCTGGATGACCTTTTAATATTCTTTCCACTTCTCTAAGTATTTCCCACTTGCCTCTTTTCACCCAACTGATGCTTTTTGTGTAGAATGTACTGCAAGAAACAAACAAACAATTCAACCATAAATTATGTTACAGACTAAGAGCTATATTCCCTATTTTTGTACCTTTGTGCCAATGCCATGGATATACTACAGATGCAACCTGAAATAATGAAAAGAGTTCAAGATGAGTAGTCAGGAGACCTGAGTCATTAGACTCAATCTAGTCCTGACTCACCCTCACCATGTGATTTAGTGATTCACTTCATTTCTATAGGCTTGAGCTTCTTCATGTGTTAATTGGAATAGCTATGCAATCCCTAAGGTTCCTTCCATTTCTAACAATCGAGTTCTATTTTTGAAATCAAACAAACCTGAGTTCAAATTCAACCTTATACATTTACTAGTTGGGCGACCCAGAGCAAGAAGTTTCATCTCTCTTAATCTCTTTTCTTATTTGTGAAATGTGGATTAGTTGTGAGGCTCAAACAAGATCAGGAGAGTTATAACCTTAAAGCTGAAGCTATTCAAAAGGAATTTGGGATTTTATCAACTTGGAATTTCCTTTCAAGGAGACAAATTCTAATTCATTCATGCCTACCTGCCCACCTCAACTCTTTTCCATGACCTCCCAAAAATTCACCACAGAAGGATCCTGCCAATGTGCTAAAATCTGCTCAATTTTTCCTGATATTGTGAAGGCATACCCACCTGTTACTCCTCTCCTATGTCACGTGGCCAACTCATCTTCTATTACTATCACGAAATTCTTTAATGACATTATTTTTAGTTATTCTTCTTTGCAGTTTTTTTTTTTTTGGTTATGTATTACAATGTACTTACACCCACCACATCCCTTATTTCATGATTTGTTGCCAGACAGAAACACCAGAATGCTGGTCTTTAAAAAGGGGACCTTTACTTTCGTGAAAAGTTGAAGATTATTAAAAAAACTTTGCAATTTCCTCCCCCCAAAAATCCATTCCACTGTCTTCATGTTCAATTCTTTGTCCAAATAATTATTCCTAAAATGCAAAACCTAATAACCAAACTCTACAAGTTATTCATATCCAGATGTATGTTTTAATATGGGATTGATATTCTTCATTTACTTGTTCTTGCACTTGATGCAATCAGTCCACTATTATCTGCAAACAGAAGTGTGTAGAGGACGTCATCATCCACAGGGAATTATTCTTCAGATTAGAGATTGTACTGGATCTCTTCCATCACAGTAGCACATTGTTTTAGTGAGTATACGTTGATCTAATCCAAAAAACATTTATTAACTATTGATGCTAAGTACTGGGGATAAAATTAGCAAAAAGAAAAACAAATCCTGCCCTTTGGGAGCTTATATTTTAATGGAGGATGGGGGGAATCACACCCAAAAAGAGGCAGGAAATTGGGAGGACCAATAGGAACTCAGCAAAGAGGCATTTTTCCCCCAAGGAGTTGAAACCAGGAAGGAGAGCAGCAGATGCAGAATGGAGTGAGCCCAAAAGTCTAGTTTCTGAGCCCCAAAGTCCAATTTCTGCCTTCTATAAAGAAAGCCACTGAAAAGAGCTTGATATTCTCTCCAATAAGAGGGGAGAAGAGACTAAGGAAGTTGGTGTCCGTCAAGGCTTACATTAGCAGCTTGGTGGTATGTTTAGAGGTAATGAGCTCATTCTCAGGGAAACATCTTTTTCTCTGGAGGTGAAACCAGGCAGAGCAGCAGAGACAGAATGGATCTCCCTGTTTTTATGCCTCACCTGGCTTTTTCAACCAAATAGTCATCAAGCAGGGTTCTTTTCTCTTATGATCCAGGGTTTCCCAAGTGCCATTTCAAGCTACTGAAACTTAAAATGGCACTAAGAATTTTGGGACACCCTTCATATTTCAAAGTCTCTTAATGATTTTAATTAGAAATGGGAGTTATTTATTGAGAAGAAGCCCATAAAATGATAGTTTATGCTCCTGAACCAAATTTGTTAATAAATAACTATTATTATGATTATCTGAGTATTTTACCAAATTATCTTCCAGATTTTCCTAGGCCCTTGTGATATTTCCTCCAATAGTGTACCATAAAGCAGTTCAAAATTGGTCATAATTTCCATTCCTATTAAAAATTCATACCTGCCCTAAGTTGATTTTTTTTCTTAAGTCCTCAACCTGTCATGCTGAGTGCCTCAAACAGTCCTCCTGAGGCTCAGTGCTGGAACTTAGCAGGGAAGATGACAGGTTGAAGTTTGAGTTAGTCAGTCAAAACGAGACTGCAAACACAAGTTGGTTTTTATGCTTTCCCAAACAACTAAAATATTGAATATGAAATCAACAGATCCTTAGAAGGGTTGATCTAGAAACCAGGACCAAACCAAACAGTGATAATCATCATCATTTTTAAAATCACATTTCTAAGTTGCTTGAAAGTTTGGAAAATGCTTCACCTATGCAATCTTTTTTGAGCCTCATCACAGCACTATGAGGTAGATACTCCAGGCATTATTAGCCCCATTTTACAAATGAGAAAATTGAAATTTACTGAGATGAAGTGCCTTGTTCATGATGTATAGTTTTGTAGGTGCTAGTGATAGGATTTGAACCCAGGTCTTCCTGATCCAAGTTGAACATTATATTAGTCCATGTTTCCTCTTTAGTAATATAAACACATAAAATACAAATACATATATGACATAAAATCTCTTAATATAAAAATATAATTAAAATAGAATGCATTGGGGATAAAAAGTAAATATTTCATGCATAGAGATGGAGATTAGATAGAAAATTTCCAGGTGAAAGAAATCTGTCTACTAAACTAGACCAGCCCCTATTCTGCAATGTAGAGAGTTGCTAAGAAAGGTTAAGGAAGTTTACTTAAAAGTAAATTCCAAAAGATCAAGAATCTAAATTTTTAAAATTTATTTCATTTGTAATTTGTGGAATAAAATAAACATTTCCATTACATTATAATAAAAGGATGATTGCACAGAGCAGCAGAAACAGAATGGATCTCCCTGTTTCTATGCCACACCTGGCTTTTACAACCAGATAGTCATCAAACATATCTACTATGTATAACTTACTGTTTCTTTTAAACATACAATGAAATTGTTGTGTAAATTTCTTTCTCCCTTCCCCTTCATTCTAGAGATGGGTACCATTAGACACAAATACATACATATATATGTAAAATTTTTCTATACATACTTCTCTATATCAGTTCTTTCTCTGAATATGGATAGTATCTTCATATGTCCTTTATAAATTTGGGCATTTATAATAGTCAAAATAACTTATTTGTTCTTAGTATGTGTCAGAAATAGTTGGGGTTTTTTGCAAGGCAAATGGGGTCAAGTGGCTTGCCCAAGGCCACACAGCTAGGTAATTATTAAGTGTCTGAGGCCAGATTTGAACTCAGGGATTCCTGACTCCAGGGTCAGTGCTCCATCCAGTGCGCCACCTAGCCACCCCCAGAAATAGTTTTTGAAACCAGGTCTTCCTGGCTCCAAATTTGACTCAGTACATATACTTTAATTACACTGCCTCTATTTTTATTCAAGAAATTTAAAAATAAAGAACAGTATCTACAACAGTTTTTATATCAATTATCTTATTGGATCTTTACAACAACCCTATGAGGAAGGCATGACAGGGATTACTACTGCCATATTAAATATAAGGAAACTAAGACTCAAGTTAAGTGACCTGTCCAAGATACTATTAAAATTCAGCATTCTGAGTTCATATACAATGCTCATCCAGCCTTTACAAATATATTCTCCCTTGGTTTCCCTAAATAGACCTTCCCTTGGGATCAGAAGTCACACTCTGTTCAATATAGAGAAAGTTTTACAGCCATATTCCCTCAAATCATTTTCTCAAGTGAACAATGTTGCCCCAAGAATGAACAAAATAGAAAAAATATAAACACCAGGATCCTAGATTATCCACTCAAAAACTGTGACCCACAATCTCTTCCTGTTCTTCTGTAATTCCTTTTTTCCTAGTCTACTGTACAACTTCTCTCATTTCCAATCTTCTCTCCTGCATAAAAAGAACTCATCAGCAGCATGGCTTAGAGGGAAAGTTACTATGCAATGATGCAAAAGAATGTTAATTATAGTCTTACCTTTGCTACTACAATAACAAACTTTTTGATCTAGGAAGTCTATTCATCTCTCCAGGTCATCTATAAGAGAAATGACAGAAATTGATCCTATCTCATGGATTTAAGGTATTTTGTAACCTGGAATTGTGAGATGATTATGTGCTATTATGATGGTTGGCATTGTTTTCCTGGGTCCAACTTTCCTAGTTTAACATTTCCTAACATCCTGCACCTTCAATGCAGTGTTTTCTGTATTTAAGCTGTTTGGAGGTGACTTAGAAGCCATTTTTGTTCTTTTTTTATTTATTCTCATGCAATGATTACCTTCTCCTTTGCTGATGAGATGAATTTTCATCCATTTGCAATCCATTAATAATTTCAACTCTCCTCTACTTGTAAACAATCCATTAAATTAAATTGCCTTTGTCTAGCCTTGCACTGAACACATGATAAATTAGGACTTCCAGTCCTTGATTTTTACTGATTTATAAACATGCCAGTTACATGCCAGTCCACTCTATTATGCCTTTTTTTTGCAATTTCTGAGAATGTGAAAAGCAGTTTTTTGCCACCTGTCTTGTCTCCATCACTGAGGCTGTCAGTTTCACACCATCAGGCATATCAGTATTTAAGTTTGGAATTGGCAGCAGGGGTGCAAAGAGAGGGAATGGTTTGAATGTATACCTAATACACATATTTACATTTTCTGACTTACAATATTCTATAAATGTTAGAACTTTAATTGTTATTCTTCTTATCAGAATTCACAAAGACTTCATGGGAAAATACTAACTTCTGACAAAGACTTGAAAATAGAACACAAGGCAGTTAGAACAATTCTCCTCAAATACAGAACTTAATTCTACAGCATGAAATGTAGCTTATCTGTCTTGTAATGAGCTAGTCTTCATGTTCTCTTAGAGAGTTCCCTAGTTACATGACCTCCTAATAATGATAGTCACAGTTCCTGGTTTTCTGAAGCAAGGATTAGGGACTTCTTGGGAAAGAGAAAATTGCCTCAAAGTCTTAGGTTTAAAATACTTTAATTCCCTTTGTCTGCTCTTTACTTCCTCAGAGAAAATACTTCTTCTCTACTCCTTGCCCATTAAACTAAACTATCCTTATATAATCAGTCCAGTCTGATTGCATTCAGCTCCCAAATATTTCCTTCTTATACATCTTCTAATTGACTTTTTTCTAAACTGATTCTTTAATATTTCTTCAATAGAGTTGTCATTTTGTCAATGTAGGCACACTCTTCAATAATGAATATCACAACCCACCTATAGTAGGCCTAGTAATGACAAATCCAATCTAGGACATCAACATAAGGATTAGAATGAAATGAGATGCCCATATACCATTTAAAAGTTTAAAAAAGTAAGTTTACTTAATCATATCATGGAAGAAGTATTAAACAAAAATAGAGCATTGATACATTTGGATGTAGATTCCTTGCTTCTCTGCTGACCATACCATATGCCCATACCAGTCAGAAGCATGCAATAAATCTGAAGGATTAGCCCCTCATTCCTTGTGAGTTTGCTTTTGTATTTAGGTTATCATGGAAGGAATATTAGTAGTTAAAGCCATAGTCCTACTAAGTTTGAGGTTGGTTTAATTATCTTTGAATGAAAAATTAGTTTAGTCTACATGGGGTAGACTAACATATCACAACATATTTCTTAATGGCAAATTCTTAAATGTCTTATAGAAGGCATTCCATCCATTATATGACTTTCAGATTATTCCGTAACAATTCTAACCTAAGATCTATAAGATACCTAGCATAGGCAGTCCTGGAGAAAGAAGATAAAAAGTAACAGAAAATATGATAAGTAATATAATCCCCTGAAGGAGTGACTAAATATGGAGGATAACAAAGGCAAGAAAGTTTAGGCTCTGCCTGGAAGGACTGAGCTCTAAATCTTAACAATTTTGTTCATATGGCTAATGATGCTAATAATAGCATTATGATCATGAAACAGATAATGATGCTTCAGTTACAGTCATCAATACACTTCATGAATCAGGGTCAACTATAGTAAAGTAACTCTGAAGTTCTAGCCCTCTTCCATGTAGCCTCTCCTGGTAACACAGTCAACATCAAGAATCCTCTTTACTACCACTCACTCAATATGCACCAGCCCATAAACCAGGTCTCCACTTTCCTGAGAGTCCCAAGATGAAGAAAATCTTTAGAGGCCTCTATTAAGGTATTGCCACTACCAACCCCACACCTTCCTTCCTTCCTTCCTTTCTTTTTCCAATATAGGTAAAGATAGTTTGCAGCATTCATTTTTATAAAGGTTTTCACCTTCCCAGTCTTCCTTTCTCCTCCCCCCATCTTAAGATAGCAAGTAATCATATATATATATATATATATATATATATGTATATATATGTATATATATATATATATATATATATATATTAGTCATGCTCTGAAAAAAAAGGAATCAAAGCAAAAAGGAAAAATCACAAAAAAGGAAAAAAACAAATTTTAAAAAGTGAAAATAGTATGCTTTGATCTGCATTCAGACCCCATAGTTCTTTCTGTAGATGTGGATGGCATTTTCCATCTCAAGGTTTTTGGAGTTCCATCTCAAGTTCACTGTATTGTTAAGAAGAGCTAAGTCTATCATTGTTAATCATCACAAAATATTACTCTTACTGTGTACAATGTTGTCCTGGCTCTGTTCACTCACTCAGCATCAGTTCTTGTAAGCTTTCCAAGTTTTTCTGAAATCCACCTCTCATCATTTCTTACAAAATAATAATATTTCATTAATCATATACCACAACTTGTTCAGCCATTCCCCAATTAAGGACATTCCCTCAATTTCCAATTCTTTGTTACCACAAAAAGGGATGCTATGAATATATTGATGCATATGAATCTTTTCCCCTTTTTATGATTTTTTGGGGGATATAGATCTAGTTATGCTATTGCTGGATCAAAAAACTCTTTGGGCATAGTTCCAAATTGCTCTCCAGAATGGTTGGATCAGTTCACAACTCCACCAACAGTACATTAAATGTCCCAGTTTTCCCATATCTTGTCCAACATTTATCATTTTCTTTTTCTGATATATTAGTTAATCTGATAGATGTGAGATGGTACCTCAGAGTTGTTTTGATTTGCATTTCTCTAAATAATAGTGATTTAGAGTATTTTCACATGAGTATAGATAGCTTTAATTTTTTTAAATGAAAATTGCCTGTTCACATCCTTTGATCATTTATCAATTGCCACCTTCTCCATTGCCATTTCTCCTCAAGTAAAATACCTATCAACAGCTCTATCCTTTGATTCTAGAAACCTTTCCTTTCCTAAGAAAGAATTGTCCGATGACTACTGAGTACTATATGCTAGTAATTAATTCTATATTACAGTAAGCAAAGGGTTTTTCTGAAGGAAAATTCCTTCCTTCTTCTTATGCTTGTTTTTGTATTTAGTTCACAAGGAAGTTAAAGTTGTGGTTTGAATCTTATTCCCCAGAAACAAGTAAGTATTCAGGGAAGTTTCAGTATTTCTTAAGGATAAACTACTGTAGAATTAATGGAATAAATATTGTTCTTATGACACCACCCATGCCTGCCTATCCTGTGAAACTCTTGTACATGGACCACTCTGGGTAGGTTTTTTTGGCATTTTATGGATACCATTGAAGTAAAAGAATATTTTGGATAGCATTGAAATAAAAGAATTCTTGGTTATTTCTCATTCTTAGTATATGACTAGTATTTTTAACTATGTAATTTCTATTTTTTATTATTTTCATCACATCTTATATTTTTAAATTTCATTTTACTTTTTTATTTTAAAAATACTTTTATTTATTTTTGTTCCTTACTTACCCTCTCCCTGCTCTTCATATCAGTCACTTTCTAATTTTTTTTTTGTTTCAATTTCCTACTTATTCTTCTCATGAAACTTTCACACAGTTATTTTTAGGTCCTGGTTCACAATTTTCCTGGAAAAAATCTATTTACATAACTCACAGTGATTATTGGTGTAGAGACAGAAGAAAGGGCTTTTTAAAAAAAAGTTCAGATTTTCTCAAAGAAATCATTTTGTATAGTCTTTTGGGCGACTACCAACAATATATGGACTAGTAACTTGAGATAACCACTGGAAGCTCATTCATATTTTGAAGCACAAACCTAGGAAGAAACCTTATGGATTTGTCTTATTTTGATGGCCTCAATTAGCAAAGAAAAACAAAATCATAGGATTATAGGACATAATCTAATCCAATAGAACTCAAGCAGTATTTGCTTCAGTATAACATGCTATGACATAAGGAATTTTAGCACTCTCAGCATGGATGTTGGCAACAAAGAAAAGTTTCTATAAAGTCAGGTTTCCAGACCCATTTCCTGTTCCCCTTTCCCTCCTCCTCTTCCTCCTCTCCTTACTTCCCTCAGAAAAACAGTTGCTTGGCACCTCCATAGATAAAACTTGTATCATGACATTTCTATTACCAAACCAAGACAGTCAGCAAACTGTTACTGAGGAGAAAGCCCCAAAACATGAAAGTTTCATGCCTCTAGGAGTTATGAGCCACATCTGGTAAAACTGTAGTGAGCCCTCTAAGAATTTATCCCCATGAGAATATTTGATCAAAAGTTTTTACAAATAGTGTGCATTAGAGAATACTTTCCATGACAGTTCTTTCTCCCTAGAGAGCACCTAACTCAGTGTAGGGGGGAAACATTCATAAAACACTTCTAGGTTTATAAAGTATTTTATAAATATTAACTTATTTGATGCTCAGAACAAGCCTGGGAGGCAGGTACTATTATTATTATTATTATCCCTATTTTACAGATGAGAAAATTGAGACAGACAGAAGTTAAATGACTTGCTCAGGGTCACACAGCCAATAAGCATTTGAGGCTACATTTGATCTCAGATTTTCCCATCTCCAGGTCCAACACTCAGTCTACCATGCTATCTATCATTTCTTGAGGCCTCTGGAAAGACATCTGGCTATATCAACAAAAGAGCAAAGCATTTTTATCTGAATCAGCTTAACAATTAATGTAGAGAACCCACTGTTTTTCCCCACTAAATCATTCAGTTATTTGACTGAATTGACATATCTTTAGCGTCATATAGACAGAAAAGATGATTATTCTATTTTGAGCTCTTAAGATTTGAGTAGTAAAAGAAAAAGTTTTTTTTCTTCAATACCAATTCTCTCTCCTAGTGAACTTATGAAATCTAATCTGAATGAAATTTTGATTTTAGTAAATTTTGGATATTCTTTTGAATATCTGAAAAATATTTGACCTTGAAAGACAATTAGAGGGGCGGCTAGGTGGTGCAGTGAATAGAGCACTGGCCTTGGAGTCAGGAGTACCTGGGTTCAAGTCAGACCTCAGACACTTAATAATTACCTAGCCGTGTGGCCTTGGACAAGCCACTTAAACCCATTGCCTTGAAAAATCTTAAAAAAAAAAGACAATTAGATTTCCTGAATCATACTGACATTCACAACAAAGTCAGGAAAAGAGCATAAGGTATCCTGGCACTTGAACTCACCCTTAATTTCTATGATAATATAGATTTTTTTCTTTTTATTTTGTATCCCCAGTGCATGCACAAAGGAGGCATACAAAAAAAAAATCATAGAATTGAATTGAATTCAATATATATGGGAAAGTTCCCACAACTCAACTTACAATTTCAAACTACTTTTGAATGCAATTACAAAACATTTCTTACTTACTAAATACCTCTTTCCATGTAGCCACCCTTTATTAGTGATTTCTAGTAATAATTTAGCTCACATGCTGTAGAGTACAGTTGAGCACAAGATGAGATCAATGGGCCTTTTTTTAAATTGAAGGATCCAAGACTATTATGAGATCATTGAGTTTGGAGAACCTCATCTGCCCTCAGGAGATTGATGAAGAAAAGTCAACGAACTCCCAGGAGAAATGGATTAAATCTGAAAACTGAAATACTACCACTAGTCTTTAATCAACTAACTGCCAACCATCTGCAGAGAATTGTCCTAATTAGGCATTGTGAATAATAATATATAGTGTTAATGTATCACTTTCAGGTTTGCAAAGTACTTTAAATGTGTTATTCCATTACATCCTCACAACAATCTATTATTTTTCCCATGATACAGATGAGAAAACTAAAATTAAGAGAGGTTTATCTTTTTTTTAAAAAAAAGACAGTATCTCTATGTCGTCTGGGCTGGAAGTACAGTGCTTATTCACAAGCCCAATCCCACTAACTAATCTGCTCTATTTCTAAGCTGGACTAGTTCACCATCTCCTTAGGCAACACAATTTCCAGGAGTTCACTATTGAAATATCAAACTCATCTTCCTGAGTTCAAATCTGACCTCAGATACTTAATAGCTATGTGTCTCTGGTTAAGTCACTTAACCCTGTTTGTTTCCTCATTTGTAAAATTAGTTGGAGAAGAAAATTGGCAAACCATTCAAGTACCTCTGCCAAGAGAACCCCGAATGGAGATACTAAGAGTTGAATATAATCTAACAAAACAATTGGCTGAGAAATGCTTTGAAGTCAGGTCTTTCTAAATCTAGGTTCAGTGCTTTATCCTCTACTCCACCTAGTTTCTGTGGGAGGAAAAAAAATAGGATCCACAATTATTTTGCAGCATCCTGATGAACTAATCCCCCAATCAACTAGTGACTTGATATTAGAAAGTTCTTGGTCCCTAATTAAAGGAGAAATTAAATATATCAAACTATGCAAGGATATGGTAAATCAGATAATTTTACCCACTGTTGAAACGACCAAGGACCTTCTTCAAAATTGTAAAAGTATTTTTTTCACTTCTCTATCTTCTGCCCTTGAACATGGAATATCTTCTTTTAAATCTGGCCAGGTGCATTCCAAATAATTCTCCTTTTTCTTTTGACTGCTTCCTCTCTTCCTTTACCTCTTCATCTCCTGAATCCTTCTATTTATTTATCCTAGATTGCTGAATTCAGAATGTTCCTGATCAGTTGTCTCCTTTCAGAAGGCCTGAAAGTTATAAAAACAAATGTATAATCTAGGAAGTTCAGCAAGAGCAGTATTCTTAATTTCTTTGCTTTTAGTTTGGTCTTCTACTTTTGACCTGTTCCCACTATCTGCAAGGTCTGCTCCCTAGTCTGAACATTTATAAGGGCATAGAACAAAGCTTCATCATGCCTAATCTGAGACTTAGATAAGGATCATAATCTATAAACAAGCTATAATACTGGCTACATTCAGATTCCATATAAGGAATTTACAAACTGTACAACTATGATTAAGGAAAATTCATTTTCACATCCAGGCCAAATATTATTTGCATCTGATCCCTGCTAGTAAGGCAAATGTGGGTAAGTAACTCAACCTCTTAAGAGTCCACACTGTAAAATGCTAAGTAACTGAGGAAACAATAATTTGTCTTATTGGAGGAGGTTCTACGCTAGTAGCTTCCTAATATGAAATCACATATCCAAATACCATCCCACTTAAAAAAATTGTTGAATTAATCATTTCTAATTCTAGAACATGAGAGGCAATAAATAGAGCAAAGGCCTATTGAAAGGCATACAGAAAAATCAAGGCTAGTTAGCCACTTAAATAGGTAAATGAAAGATATATGTCAAAACTGGATTTACAGGTTTTAGGATTAGAAAGAACTTTTAAATAATCTAATCTGCTGCAGGATGCTTTCAAAAAACCTGGAAAGACTTGCATGAACTGACACAAAATGAAATGAGCAGAACCAAGACAATGTTATACACAGTAATGAAGATTATCTGAGGATGATTGAGCTATTTTCAGCAATGCAATGATCCAGGACAGTTCCAGAGAACTCATGATGAAAATTGCTATCCACCACCATAGAAAGGACTGATAGAGTAGAAACAGATCAAAACATACTATTTTTCATTTTGTGGTTTTTTGTCTGTTTTTTTCACAACATGTTAATAAAAATGTGTTTTGCATGACTACCTATGTGTATAATATAAAATATGCTTTGCATGATTTGCCTTCTCAATGAGAGGGGCAGAGAATTTTAAAACATGAATATAAAAAATTGTGTTTACATGTAATTAGAAAATTAAAATATTGTTAAAATTCAGTTCTGCCTCATAATTCTGAGTTATTTCATGGAGCATGAAGCCCCTATCACAGGAAGACTGTGATAAAAGACTGGACCTGTCAAGGATGAAGAGGCAATCCTGCATTTGGAGAAGGCTGAACTAAGTGACCTCTAATGTCTCAAACTACTCAGAGATTCTATGAGTCTTCCCTAAGTCCCATTCTAGAATCCTAACAACCCTAGAATTCTCATCCTTACAGGAAGGAGGTAACATGAGTATCAGTGAATTGATACCCACAGCTTTACAAATTGATGTGGTACTAACATTTAGGCTGAAAGAGATATTACACTTGAGAAAATGTATGAGAGTTCAATTTACTGTGATAGAGGGTCCTGAGGAACTCCTTGATATATTCTAAGAGCTTTTTGCTTGTGTGTGATTTAGACACTAATGCTGATGTGGATAATATGGGGGCACTTCAATAAACAGGTGAGACCACTTGGCTCCTTGTAAGGGATGGTGGTGAAATGTGCATTTGCCCATGAGAAGAAACTCTTCCTAAGGTTTATAGAGGGCTGGGGGGGGAGGCCTGAAATAAGAGGTAAAAATAAATATAAACTTAGGGTCAGGACAAAAGCTAACAAAGTATGACCCACTAATCACTAAGAAGGTTGAGTACATATTTGAAGCATCACTTATGTAACATGACAGAGACTTCCTTACCAATTAACAGGGTCACAGTATCTAATATTGGATTCAGGTACATAATCTGCTGCTGCTGCTACTATTACTACTATCACTCTTACTACCACCACTAACTACCACTACTATTAATAATAATAATAATAAACATATAATACTTTTAAGGTTTATAAAATACTTTACAAATATTATCACATTTGAACTCATAACAACCCTGAGAGGTAAGTGCTATTATTATGCCAATTTTAGATAAGAAAATTGAGGAAGACAGAAATTAAATGACTTGCCCAGGATTCCACATCTGAGGTTACATTTGAACTCAGGTCTTTCCATTCTGCTATCTAGTTTCCTAGGTATACTTCTATAGAGCATGATGAGAAAGGTGGTAGGTGGGCGTAAAGGACTTAAAAAAGAAACTAGAAATCCAAAATAGACACAAAGCCATAACTAGGATGGGGTGACCAGTGCTATGTCTAGGGTACTCAACATGGAGGGAGATGCTTTCTTCCAAATTTTTTCAGATCCCTTCCAAGATTTCCTGCATTCATACCTTAACTGCCTTTACTCCCTTACCTGACTAATATACCACTCTTAATAATTTCCACTACCATTATATCCCTCTGGAGTCAGGCACATGGTCTTACATTCCAGGATTGAGGGAAGTTATTGGGGACAGTTAGGTGGCACAGTGGATAGAGCACAGGGCTGGGAGTCAAGAGGACCTGAGTTCAAATCCAGCCTCAGACATTTATTACCTAGCTGTGTGACTTTGGACAAATCACTCAACCCCATTGCCTTGCAGAGAGAGAGAGAGAGAGAGAGAGAGAGAGAGAGAGAGAGAGAGAGAAAGGTGATCAATTGGACCTTCATCATTATAATGCACCTCTACACTATCTCTGCTTTTTTAATCCTCCTTAGGGTTGGTAACTAAAGAAACAGGAGCCAGGTTCTTAGGGGTTCAGGCTGGTATGACAACCCTACTAGGAATGACTGACATATGTTTTGACTGTAATGAAAGTTGATGCCTGTTACTTAGACCAGCAGAAGTAGATCTTATGTCCTTCCCACATCTGGATACGATTCCTTCATGTAAATGCCCTTCCCCATTTAGACACAGTGTCTAGTCTCTGAATCATTCCACTATATCCTTGACTTGCCCAATTCTTGTCTTTGCGCTTCAATTCTATACAGAGACTTCTTGGATGTGAAAGAAATGATTATTAATAATCAATTATTTGGGTAGATTCAAAGTCCCACAAACCCTTTTTTCTAAAGTCCTGATGCTAAAAGTTGAGTCTCTTGAAGAATATTAAGGATAATGAGACTGACTAAAACCTCATACTGGTGGGGCAGCCATTGTGTTCTGCTCAATCTTGGGTGAGGCATATATACTTTGAATAGATAGTCCTATTCTGGGGAATAGTCTGGTGATCTCTCTGTCCTAGGATGACTTGATGTCACTCTTAAACCCTCTTTTTACTGTATCCCCCCCTCATTGTGTTAATTAGAATTCATTGCCACCCTCAGAAATAACTACTCTACCAATGACATATAAAATGTGAGCCCCACCACCATTAAGGATCTTTGATCTGAGAGAAAAGGCCAAATGATCATTCTTTTATTAATAATGTGCTGGCCTTATTAATAAAATGATCATACTCAGAAACTATGTTTCTTGAACCTTTTTTATTATTAGAGCTGCAATGCTCCCTCATTCCTTCTTCCCAAACCAGAGAGTTTCAATCATCAGATCTAAACCATATTATTAAAGGCCTATTTTTGTGAAAATTTGCAAAAGATTATGGTGACCACTTAGAATCTAGCTGACTTTATTAAAAACAGTCTATGCCAGTCTAATCTCACTACCTTTTTAATGAGATTCCTAGATTGGTAAATCAGAAAATGTCATAGAAATAGAATACATAGATTTCAACAAAGCCTTTGACAATGCCTTCCAGTGGACAAGTTGGAGAGATATGGGCTTGTATGATGGTATAGTTAAGTGGATTCAGACCAGGTTGAATGACTGAACCCAAAGAGTAGTCATTAATGGATCAATGTCATTTGGGAAGGAGGTTTCTAATGGAGTGCCCCAAGTAAGCATTAATGGTTAAGTATCAAAGCAAAATTTTCTTCTTATTGATTTAGCCCATTATTTTAGCCTGATGAGATTTAATAGCAATAAATGTAAAGTCCTACATTTGTGGTTTAAAAAAATCAACTGCTCAAGTATAGGATGGGAGGAGGGATAGGATGAAAAAGCAGTTCTCATGAAAAAGATCTGAGGATTTGAATTAATTTCAAATTCAATATGTCACTAACAACAATAAAAACATCACCTTTGCTTGCATTATTTGAAGCATTGCATTCAGAATGAGGAAGTTATCATCCAATCACACTTAACCCCCATCATACCCCATCAGAAGGATTGGGTAGCTCTGGGTATCAAAATTTAAGGGGGACATTTGCAGGCCATTCTTCATATGGTATCTAGCTATTCACCACAACTATCATACCATCTTCCCTGGCACTATCTCCTTCTATCTATCTGAAAGCAATACCTTCCATATCCTGAACCTCCAGAGATCATTATCTCTCACCTCTATCCTTGAATTCAGTTTTGGAAATGGCTGAGTTGTCCTGATCAGCAAGAGAATGACTTTAAACTCAATAACCCACTACAGCAAACTAGTCCCAAACCACACCTTCCATATAACCATCCTCCCTGGGAGTCTTGTTATACCAGTTCTGGCACATAAACTATGACCTCCACCACCAACTTCACACCTACTCCCTCCACTTCCCACCCTTTGCTTTGGGAACAGTAATCACATTAATGCTACCATTACTTCTGGAAGGAAAAATGATGATGCTGAACTGCATTATGATTCCATTCATCAACCCTCTAATTAGATCAACACTCCCTTCCTTGGCTATCTACTTCACCATGGCCCTTAATGAATGCTCCCCCCCCCCATTCATTCATTCATTTGTGCTGGATTACCTGAGAGTACCAGAAACTAGGCCATATGAGGAATAAATGGAAAGAATTGGGGATGTTTACCTGGAGAAAAGTTAACTGTCTTCAAGTTTGTGTAGGATTCTCAAGGAATAGAGGAAATAAATATGTTCTACCTGGCCTCAGAGGAAAGCACCATTGAACTGCAACAGGATCCTCTTTGATTTATATCAGGAGACAGATTTCAATGAAGATAAAGAAAAATTTCCCATCAATGGGGCTGATCAAAAGTAAAATGAGCTACCCTAGGAGACAATAGGATAAGAACAATTTTCTGGAGAAACTGGAGTTCAGAAGAGTTTATAGAGTTGATAAATGAACACATTGTTTGCTGATGAGATCACCAAGACAGTAAAGTGGTAGAAAAGCAGACCAACTTTTATGGGGCACCCACAGTTAGTGGGTATGACCTAGACTTCTAGAGGAAGAAGCAACAGAAGAGATGGATACTTACTGAATTGAATTTTCCTACCTGAATAAATTTAGACTTCTTGAAGAGTTGGGACTTATTTGTGTTTTTTTAATCCCAACTCCAAGCATAGTGTCTTTCAAAATTTAATTTTTCTTAAATCACTTTTAAATATACCACTATCAGTTGGGGAAACTAAAGGAAAGATCAAATACCAAATTAGTGTAAAAAACAATTACTAGCCTCTAGAAATAGTTTTCTTTAGGTAATAATGCTTTCTTCCTCTCGTCCCCAATGCCTGGCCTCATGGTGGTGTGAGGTTCCTTACAACTTCATAACTTCTCAATTCTGCAGTCTCCTTAAATCCCATGAGTTAGCACTTCGCTCCTCCCCAGTCACAGTGTTCACACAGTGGGTCTCACCATTATGCAAAAGTATTCTACTTCCTCAATTAGAAACTTATATTTCCCTAGCTGACCACACTCTCCTATCACTACATGTCTCCCTATGCCCTACCTATCGTAAACCTATACCTTGCCCTCATGGAGGCCTGCAGTCCCTATCCCCTCAATACTGTTTTCAGACTTTTACTTCTAACTTCACTTTCACCTGATTCTAATCTTTTCTGAGCCTTTCAACAATATTGATATCTACTATCAAATCTCTCAAGCCTTTCTTACTTGCTACCTATTATTTCTTACAAACTCTAGTCCTAGAGTTACCACCATCTAATTTCTCTGCTCCTGTTCACAGACTGCTAAATCTAACCCTATGGTAAACTATCTCTTATTGTTTGAGCTTTTATAATTTTTCCATGTTTGAAACTGAACTGTAGGCCCATTTATTCGAGTCAATTTGACTTATGTCTTGCCACTGGACTGACAACTCTGGAGGCAAGAGAGAAGCTGATGATTCTTCAGAATTGCCTCACTCAAATCCAATTCATTTGCAAGTCAAGATATCACACTTTTGGGGCAGCTAGGTGGCACAATGGATAGAGCACCAGCCCTGGAGTCAGGAGTACCTGAGTTCAGATCCAGCCTCAAACACTTAATAATTACCTAGCCATGTGGCCTTGGACAAGCCACTTAACACCATTACCTTGCCAAAAAAAAAAACCAAAACCCTAAAAAAAAAAAATCATTCTGTGATGTCATTAGTTCTCTTTGAAGACAAAAGACAAACAGCAAACAAATAACAAATCTAGTTGCATATCTGGTATGACAAAATCTCTTCAAAAAGTTTTTAAGTTTTTATGCATCAGAATTAAGTCAAAACAATTGCTATAGTTATCCTTTCTAGTATTATACCACAGGGAAGTAGCCAGCATGCCACCTGATGGCAGCTGCATGAATTTTAGGCCAAGAAGGGAAATGTCTACATTAATAACCTTACAAACTCAAATCTATAAAGTGAGGACAAACATCAGATCTTTCCTACCTACCATTTGGAAGAATAAAATGAGACTATAACCTATACTATCATAGAATTTGGGAATCCTAGAGCTGGAAGGTAATTTAAAGGTAATCTAATATAATTCCCTAAAACAGGGATCTGTTAACTTGTTTCTATATTTTGATTATTGTATTTAGTATATTTTATTTATTCATTTAAAAATATTATAAGAAAATTCTACAGTTTTCATCAAAGGGGTCCATCACACACATACATTAAAGAATTCCTGGTCTAAAGGAAGAATATTCAATCGATCAACCAACAAGCATTTATTGCAGACTTATGTGTCAGGCATCATGTTAGAGGCTAGAACATAAATAAAGACAAAAACATGGTCCCAGCCCTCAAGGAGTTGGAATGATTCATCCTTGAGAGTATTCTGGAAGCAGAATCAATCTACTATCATAAAAGATCATGTAGAATGACCCACCCCAATATTTCAATTTACTTTAAACAAAGGAGGCCACTTTCCCTGAAGCTATCTCAACCTAATTCAGGTGCTATATGATTAATGTGCAAATCCGTGGAAACTCTGGAGGCTAAAGTTTTTCAGTTGTCCAGTAAAGTTGCCCTTTCCTTATCATGGCTACCATGGAGATGAATAAAATAAAACAGATTACCACATATTTAGGCATTTATCCTGAGTCATTGGAGGATATTATTATTATTATTTGAGTTTGTATTCTTTTCCCAATTTGCTTGAAAGGTTCATAATAATTTTATATCTATAGTTTGCAAAATTAAAAATGAAAATAGTGAGGGTTTTTTAGCCCAAAGCATTGTAAAAATCTACAAACACATCCTCTACTTGTAATACAAAATAGTACATAATAACTGTAATAAGAAAAGTATGGGTACAAAGTTAGAGCTAAGGTTGTTGTCATTCAGTTGTGATAGACTCTTTGTGACCCGATTTTGGGTTTTCATGGCAAAGATACTAGAGTAGTTTGCCATTTCCATCTCCCATTCATTTGACAGATAAGGAAATGGAGACAAACAAGGTTAGTGACCTTGACCTGCCCAAGGTCACAAAACCAATAGGTATCTGAGAGAAGCTTTGAACACACAAAGAGGTCTTCCTGACTTCAGACCCAGTACTCTATCTACCTGACCACCTAAGAAGAGATTATCAGAATCAAAGGTTTCCTGAAAAGTTGGTCCAGTGTAGCCCAAAATGGGCTGGATTTGGAATCAAGAGGAGGAAATTTGTTGCTTTTGACACACTACTCATGAAGGCATGGACAAATCATGCTTGACTTCTCTGAGCTTCAGTTCTCTCAACTGAAAAGTAGAGGAAAAAAACTTAACTCATGACCCAAGACTCTATACCTAGAGTCCTGGTTTAAAGGAAGAATAAAGATTTAATCTTAGGCGTAGTTCTTTTTTTTTCTTTTTTTCTTTAATATTTATTCTCATTTTGTACAAAAAATATTTTATACATTAATAAAATATTCTTATTTAAGAGTAAACAAAATACCCCCTCCCCCCATAAATATAGACTCACTTGAGCGATAAAGTAAAGGGGAGAGAAAAAAACTTAAAATTTTAAAAATAATAATAATAATAATAATAATAAGTGTAGGTATGGCAAGGTGGCACAATAGATGGAGCACCAGCCCTGGAGCCATGAGCACCCAAGCCCACATCTGGCCCCGTACACCCAACAATCACCCAGCCGTGTGACATGCAAGCCACCCGAACCCCACTGCCCTGAAAAAACCAAAAACATAAAAAAAGACCCAAAATAAAATAAAATAGTAATAATAGTAGGGGTGGCTGGATGGCAAACAGAGCATTGGCCCTTGAGCCAGGAGCACCCTGGTCCAAATCCGGCCTCAGACATCCAACGATCGCCCTGCTATGCGGCCCCAGGCAGGCCAACCAGCCCCATTTGCCCTGCACCCCCCCCCAAATAATAATAATAAAAAATGTGCTTGAGTCTTTGTTCCAACACCAACAACTCTGTCACCGGTGAATCACATTCTTTATGATAAGTCCATCACAAAAGTTACTTCCATATTTTTCCACCGTTGCCATTGCTGATCGCAACTCCCTCCTTTAGTATTTCTCCACTACCATGTACTATATTTTCTCTCTCCTTTCACTCTGCTGTAGGGTAGATGAGTGGTGCAGCAGACAGATCCCTGGCTCTGGGGCCAAGAGGCCCTGAGCCCCCATACCATCCCTTAGGCCCAGCATCCACCTGGCCCTATGGTCCCGCACAGGACTTCCAATCCCAGCCCCTTGCAAGAAGTAAAAAAGGAAATGTGTTATATCTGACCACTCTCCCCCCATGGTCCATCCTCTCCTCCATCACTCACATCACCCCCCTTCCCCCTGTCCCCCCCTTACTCCAGATGCCTATACCCCCTTGAGTATATATGCTGTTTCCTCTCCTAACCACCTCTGATGAGAGCAAAGATTCCCTCATTCCCCCTTGCCTTCCCCCCTTCCATATCATTGCAATAGCTCATTGTAATAAAGAAAAATCTTATTATATGACATATCTTGGCCTATCCCCCCCTCTCCTTTTTCTTTCTCCCATTACATTTCCCTTTTTTTCTATTGACTCCATTTTTACACCATATTTTATCTTCAAATTCAGCTTTCTCCTGTGCTTCAACTATAAAAGCTCCCTCTACCTGCTCTATTAACTGAGAAGGTTCATATGAGTATTATCAGTGTCATTTTTCTATACAGGAATACATGCAGTTCATCCTCATTAAGTCCCTCACATTTTCCCCTTCTCCTCCAATCTCTATGCTTCACCTGAGTCCTGTATTTGAAGATCAAACCTTCTGTTCAGCTCTGGCCATTCCAACAGGAACATTTGAAATTCCCCTGGTTCATTGAAAGTCCATCGTTTTCCCTGGAAGAGGACATTCAGCCTTGCTGGGTAGTTCATTCTTGGCTGCATTCTAAGCTCTTTTGCCTTCCGGTAAATTATATTCCAAGCCCTACGAGCTTCCAATGTAGTTGCTGCTAAGTCCTGTGTGATCCTGACTGCAGCTCCATGATATTTGAACTGTGTCCTTCTGGCTCCTTGTAATATTGCTCTTTGACTTGGGAGTTCTGGAACTTGGCTATAATATTCCTGGGGGTTGGTTTTTTGGGATCTCTTTCTCGGGGGGATCGGTGGATTCTCTCCATTTCTATTTTGCCTTCTGCTTCTAGAATATCAGGGCAATTTTCCTGTAGTAATTCTTTGAAAATGATGTCAAGGCTCTTTTCCTGATCATGACTTTCAGGTATTCCAATAATTTTTAAATTATCTTTCCTAAGTCTGTTTTCCATATTGGTTGTTTTTTTCAATGAGATGTTTCACATTTTCTTCTAATTTGTCTTTTTTTTTTTTTTTTGGTTTTGAAATATTGAGTCCTGGTTTCTTGTAAATTCATCAGTCTCCCTGAGTTCTATTCTTTTGTCTGAAGGATTTGTTCTCCTCAGAGAGTTTTCTTACCTCTTCTTCCATCTGGCCAATTTTGCTTTTTAAAGCATTCTTCTCCTCAATAACTTTTTGAACTGTTTCATCCATTTGACCTAAGCTGGTTTTTAGCATGCTATTTTCTTCAACATTTTTTTGGATTTCCTTGACTAGGCTGCTGACTTAATTTTCATGTTTTTCCTGCATCTCTCTCCTTTCTTTTCCCAGTTTTTCTTCTAACTCCCTCATTTGATTTTCAAAGTCTTTTTTGAGCTCTGTCATAGCCTCAACCCAATTTCTGTTTTTCTTGGAGTCTTTAGATGCAGGAGCTTGTGCTTCCTCATCTTCAGACTGAGTATTTTGATCCTTCTTGGGCTCATATGCAAAATATTTCTCAATGGTTTTCCTCTTCTCTGCTTGCTCATTTTCCCAGCCTGAGCCTGTTTTTGGTGTGCTTCCTGAGCTTTTGGGACACTCCCACAAGGGTCTCAGTGTGTGAGGTTCTGTCCTCCCTCCTGGTCTGTGAATGACTATATGCGCCCCCCTCTGCCACAGGGCTAAGGTGGAGGAGGCCCCTGCTGTTCTATGGTGGGGCCTAGACTGTGATCAAGATCTGAATGTGGTCAGAGCCCCAGAGTCCTGTTCCAGGGGCAGATCTTGGCAGTCTCTCTCTTCACTCCCATCCCTCAGCTCAATGGGCTCATGGGCTCCTGCTTACCAGCTCTGCCTACTTCTGTTTCCTGGAACTCAGCTGCGCTGGCCATGCTGCTCTCTGTGTGCCCTGAGGGCTGGGCTTCACATGCTCTCTCTGGCAGAGGTCCCCTGCTGTTCCCCCAATTTGTGCCTGGTGCTCCCCAGGGCATAGCCAGGAGACTGAAGTTCTTTCACTCTGGCAGGCCACCCCTCTGACGGGCCGCCCCTCCAACCCCCAGGGAGCAGAGCCTTTCTGCTCTTTTCCAGGTTACTTTGAGTAGGAGAACTGCCTCGTTGGGTCCCTCTGTGGGTTCTGTCCTTAGCTTACAAGTTTTATGGGAGAGCACCTAAGACATGATTACTTCTTGTCGCCATCTTGGCTCCGCCTCCCCCTTTTTTTCTTAAAGAAAGATTTTATTTATTTTTAGTTTTACAATTTTACCCTCATTCTTTCTTCCCTCCCCCCACCCCCCACAGAAGGTAGCCTGTCAGTCCTCACATTGTTTCCATGGTACAGACTGATCCAAGTTGAATGTGATAAGAGAGAAATCATATCCCCAAGGCAGAAAAATAAAGTACAAGAGATAGCAAAACTATGAGGTTTTTTTTCCTAAATTGAAGGTAATAGTCTTTGATCTTCCTTCAAACTCCACATTTCTCTCTCTGAATACAGATGGTATTCTCCATCACAGATAGCCCAAAATTGACCCTGATTGTTGCACTGATGGAATGAGCAAGTCCATTTGAGGTTGATCATCACCCCCATGTTGCTGCCAGGGTGTTCAATATTTTTCTGGTTCTGCTAAATCTCACTCAGCATCAGTTCATGCAAATCCTTCCATGCTTCCCTGAATTCCCATCCCTCCTGGTTTCTAATAGAACAATAGTGTTCCATGACATACCTATACCACAGTTTGCTAAGCCATTCTCCAACTGAAGGACATTCACTTAATTTTCAATTCTTTGCCACCACAAACAGGGCTGCTGTGAATATTTTTGTACAAGTGATGTTTTCACCCTTTTTCATAATCTTTTTGGGGTATAGACCCAGTAGTGATATTGCTGGGTCAAAGGGTATGCACATTTTTGTTGCCCTTTGGGCATAATTCCAAATTGCTTTCCAGAAAGGTTAGATGAGTTCACAGCTCCACCAATAATTTGTTAGTGTCCCAGATTTCCTACATCCCCTCAGACATTGATCATTGTCCTTTCTGGTCATATTAACCAGCCTGAGAGGTGTGAGGTGGTACCTCACAGGTGCTTTAATTTGCATTTCTCTAATAAGTAGTGATTTAGAATAATTTTTCATATGACTATGGATTGCTTTGATTTCCTCATCTGTAAATTGCCTTTGCATATCCTTTGACCATTTGTCAATTGGGGAATGGCTTTTTTTTTTAATTTGACTCAGTTCTCTGTATATTTTAGAAATGAGTCCTTTTTCAGAAATACTAGTTGTAAAAATTGTTCCCCAATTTACTACATTTCTTTTGATTTTGGTTACAGTGGTTTTGTCTGTGAGGCATAGTTCTTTTTAAAAATATAACTCTTTGAAAAAATTTAAACATATAATTCTTTGGCTCAGTTTTCCACAATTCACATGACTTGTTTCTGTAATATTTTGATTATTGTATTTAGTGTATCTTATCTCTGGTAAGTCAGAATGTACCTTAAGTATAGCTCATGTCTAGGTTCCCACTAAGGTAGTAGAGCCAGTTCAAACTAAATCAGGAGAGACATTAAGTAAATTTTGAGTATGAGCATTTACACCTCAGAAATTGGAAACTGTTACAAATCAGGCCTTGATTTAGTGTTTTGTTAATTATGGACACTCAAGAGTGATAGAAAAAATATTAATAATTCATATAAAACTTAAGAGTGTTTAGGGTATATATTTTTGTTCAGAGTCAATTCTTAAATATTTATCAATATACAGCTGGAAGGATTCCCTTGCTCTGATATGAGCTCTCCTGGTAACAATACCTTCTTTTCCTAACCACAGAAAATGAAAAAAACCATAAAGAATTGCAATAGCAACTAATAAATCAATACAATTCATCTCTCTCTGGTTAACTCTACCTATTCTGGGAATCTTATATTTGCATATTGTCATAGATTTGGAGGCAGAAGGGACCTTGAACATCATCTACTCTAACTCTCTCATTTTACATATGAAAAACAGTCTCAAAAAATGTGCTCACCTAAGGTTACACAAGTATTAAATAACAATTAAGTATCATTTATTAAGGGTCCACTTACTGTTGAATGACTAGGTGGTTCAGTGGATAGAGTGTCAGGACTAGAGTCAGGAAGATCCATCTTCCAGAGTTCAAATCTGCGCTCAGGCACTTACTAACTATAGGACCCAGAGCAAGACCCTTTGTCTCCCTTTCCTCATCTGTCAAGTCAGCTGGAGGAGGAAATGGCAAATGGCTCCGATATCTTTGCCAAGGAAAACCCCAAATGGGATCATGTAAATTCAGTCAGTCACGATTAAACAACAACCTTAGCTCATAACATTTTGTCCACACACACAACTAAAACAACTGAACTTACTTATGTCAATTCTGTACTGCAGTACTGCAGTCAAGGGTCATCTTGTACCTGTGAACCATATTAGTCTTGAACTTTTAAAGTGAGGAGAAAGTCATAGCCTTTTTCATTATAGGATTCTATCTCTACTCTGCCCTTTAGTAGTAGAAAACCTGAGGATGCGAAGCATTCATTAATGTAGGCTTCCCTCCCCCCCACCCCCTTCCTGAGAGCCATACCTAGAGAATTATTAGTCTGCCAGAAGGTCTTTAACAATGACATTTCTAAAACCCTTCTCGTTCCCGTTCCTCATGTTCTCTTCAATGAAATGTCTCAACTTCCTCCCTAATCCTTGGTGTTTCTGAATACAATTTACTCCACTTCCTCTTCTACCCATGGGAGGAAAAGCAATTTTCAGAAATGAAGGAAATTAGTGGCCAAATAGTCTGGGAATTCCTAGTGGGAAGTCTGTGGGTGCTATAATCAATGTAGAGTCATCCCGGAAGTTAGCAGAAGCTCATTTAGACTCAACATCAAGGCAAGAGCTCTGCCTACTCTACCCCACCAGCAGTGAAAATGCACACATTAAGGAAACCATTGGCCCCTGGGAGGTGATCCATCACTGGTGACATTGAAAATGGACCTGGACTGGTTTAGGGGATGAGGGGGAGAGAAAGATTGGGGGCACTAAAAAGCTTCCTGACCCAAAAGGATAGACTAGACGGTCATTTATAATGTATGCCTACTTCCTCCTACCCTAATTAGACACTATCTGAAGTATTGTGTCCAATCTCAGGCACCACATTTTAGTAGAGATATCAACAAACTGGAACTTTTCTGGAGGACAACCAATAAGAATATGACCATAGAACCAGAGGTAGAATGACCCTTATGAATCATGTAGTCCTACCCTTTCATTTTACAGTTAAGGGAAAAGAGACCCAGAGAAGTAATTTTTTTCATGATTAAACAGGTTGTCAATGGCAGAGTTAATTTCAGTTTGATTCTACTATTGACAACCTGTTTAATCTTGAAAAAATTACTTTTCTGGGCCACTGTTGACTTATCTGATATATATCTATATATATCTATATATATCTATATCTATATCTATATCTATATATATATATATATATATATATATTTAAATGACATGCCTAGACCCTAAAAGACAGGAATCATTGAATTCATCAACATCATTGCTGTCATCTAACATATATATATATATATATGTATATATATATATATATTACAATATAGTCTACTAAATATTTCACATCCATTTTCTCATTTAAGCCTCACACTGATCTTGCTAATGGCAGGGTTTATTAATTCAAATTATTTATAAACCTAGGGATCTGAAACTCAGAAAGGTTTAAGTGACAAAGACTGCTAATACATGGAAGAACTGGTACTGGAGGCTATATCGTCCAATTCTTTATATATACACACATATATGTACACACATACATATACATGTACTATAATTAAAGTCTAAGAGTTCTTCCCTCCATATAGTCTATTAGGAACATTTAAGAACTCCATAAATCAAGTCCAATTTTACCACTAAATTTGCTTTGTGGCCCTTAATTTCTCAGGTCATATATATCTATAATAACCATAGATCCCATAGGTTCAGAGCAACTAGATTTGCAGTGAGAAAAAACCTGGGTTCAAAACCCACCTTTCACACTTAGGAGGTGGAGGAGTTTGGCCTATGGCTTCCCTTTGTAAGACCTCAGTTTGTTTTATCTTTAAAATTGAGAGAGTAAGGTTAGATGACCTCAAAGATTCTTCAAAATTCTGAATCCTAGACACTGGTTACCTGATGACTTTGATTGGATTTGTCAACAAATTGCCTGATTGATTATATATTTTGCTTTCATAAAAACATATTTATTCTCTCCTACCTGGTCAGTACAGCAGCAAGCCTGGTGAGGAAGGAACGCCAGATATTCTCAAAGACTAAAGGAGTCTAAAGGAGAAACAAAGAATAGGTGTGATCTAGAATATCACCATTTTCCCTTTTAGGGAGAAGCAATGAATTTGCGTTTGGAGGAAGATTCAAAGTCCAATTCTACTGTATGCTACCTGTGTGTCCTTAGATAAGTTAGTTCAACCCACCTCCTTGAGAAAATAGAAAAGATAATAAACATCTGGGTAAACTTGGGTACTCTCTTTGCTAAATGTCTACTTTTTAAAAAATATTTTATTAGTTTTCCAATTATATACAGTAGTTGTTTCTACCTGTAATTTTTGTAAGGTTTTGAATTTTACATTCTTCCCCCATCCTCTCTTCCCTCACCCCATCCCCCCCCACAAAAGGTAGTCTGATAATCTTTACATTGTTTCCATGCTATACACTGATCAAAACTGAATGTGTTGAGAGAGAAATCATAAACCTGAGAAAATAAAATATTAGATATAGCAAAATTATATTATACATAAGACACTAAAAAAAATTGAAGGTAATAGACTTTGGTCTTTGTTTAAACTCCACAGTTCTTACTCTGGACACAGATGATATTCTCCATTTGCAGGTGCCCTAAAATTGTCCCTGATTGTTGCACTGATGGAATGAGCAAATCCATTAAGGCTAATCATCACCCCATGTTGCTGTTAGGGTGTACAATATTCTTTCTGGTTCTTCTCATCTCACTCAGCATCAGGTCATGCAAGTCTTTCCAGGCTTCTCTGAAATCCCATAAGGATTTCTATAGTGGTCCATAATGTACATATATCACAATTTGTTCAGTCATTCCCTGATTGATGGACATTCACTCAATTTCCAATTCTTTGCTGCCACAATATGAATATTTTTGTACAAGTGATGTTTTTACCCTTTTTCATGAACTCTTCAGAGTATAGACCCAGTAATGGTATTGCTGGATCAAAGGATATACACATTTTATTGCCCTTTGGGTATAATTTCAGATTGCTCTCCAGAAAGATTGGATCAGTTCACAGTTCCTCCAACAATGTAACTGAACTTCTACAGTTAAGAATTAGTTTTGTAGGGGCGGCTAGGTGGTGCAGTGGATAGAGCACCGGCCCTGGAGTCAGGAATACTTGAGTTCAAATCCAGCCTCAGATACTTTCTAATTACCTAGCTGTGTGGCCTTGGGCAAGCCACTTAACCCCACTGCCTTGCAAAAACCTTAAAAAAAGAATTATTTTTGTTATTCAGTCATTTTTCAGTTGTGTCCAACTCTTCATGATCCCAAAAAAGATTATCTAGAAAACATCAATAACTATGGATCTATATCCTTTCCTTTTTTAAATATATTTTTGCAAGGCATTGGGGTTAAGTGGCTTGCCCAAGGCCACACAGCTAGGTAATTAGTAAGTTTCCTGAGGTCGGATTTGAACTCAAGTACTCCTGACTCCAGGGCCGGTGCTCTATCCACTGCGACACCTAGCCACCCCTCTATATCCTTTCCATCCTCATCTCTGTAAATCTTTATGAGAATGTTCCACACACATATTGAAGAGATTTAGTGCAAGTATCAGAAGGAAAAAGTAGGTTTTTGCCATTGATTTTCTACATCTTGAACCATACAATTGACTGGAAAGCATACAGAATACTAAATCACACTGTGTAAATTTTTTACTATAAGAAAGCATTTGACTCAATAGAACAAAACACAATTTTAAAGACATCCTGATTCATAATTTAAGATTATAAGATTCCCTGATAGACACATCCACAGAGATAACGACATGCGATAACCTCCAATCTTCAGTACCAAAACAGGTACAACATAAGGACAGCTAGGTGGTGCAGTAGATAGAGCACTGGTCTTGGAGTCAGGAGGTTGGGAGTTTGAATCCTACCTTAGATACTTGACACTTAGTAGCTGTATGACCTTGATTGCCTCACATCCAGAGCCATCTTCAATAGTCTCAATTGATATCCGACCATTGGATCCAGATGGCTCTGGAGGAGAAAGTGAGGCTGGTGACAGCCTCAGCACAGCATGCCCTCACTCAAATCCAATTCACATGCTTGTTACTCCTCTGAGTATAAACATCATTACAACACAGGGATTGTTTGCCCAAAGTGTTTGCCCCTGTCATGTAGACTAGTCAAAGTACAGCCCAAATAACCCTGGAATTTCCCCAAAATGGTAAGATAATGCAGATGCATCTCTTTGTTGGCTCCATATTTGACTGGCTGTCCCAAGCCTGGAATACCACAATAGCTCCTTTTCAATAAGGTTCATAATTTGTCACCTAAACCTGTTTGCTTCAGTTTCCTCATTTGTAAAGTGAGCTGGAGAAGGAAATAGCAAACCACTCCAGAATCTCTGCCAAAAAAAGCCCATATGAGGTTGTGAAGATTCAGGCGTGACCAAACAACATAGTTCTTCTAAGAATCCTAAACTGATCTTGAGACACATGCATTGAAACCCCCACCTTTTTTTTTAACACCAACACCAGTATTCTTCTGACAATGTACATGACTGTGCATTATGGAACACCACAATCTCAGTACAATCAAAACTGTGGATGACCCAAAGTATAATGGAGAAGCAAATGGCATGTATAAGCAAACTATAACACACTGCCAATGATGATTAATAAGGAAGATGATTGCTTTTATGGGCATGATAAAGCTAAATCTGCCAATTCCTTTATTTGCCTCTCTGAGGAAAATCTATGAACAATCCTTCCATGTAGCAGAATCTTATTTATATGCTTCTGACTTCATTTGTAATTTTCTCTCAGGGGGAAATTGAGATACCTTTGGTTTATCTCACAAGACCAGTTGTGGATCTTAAGAAGCAGAGATAAGGGGGAGGAACATTCCAGGCAGAGAAAATAGACTAGGTAAAGGCATGGAGGGGAGAAGTGGAATTTTATGTAGAGGGAACAGCAAATAGGTCAGTTTGGCTTAATACAGAAAATGTGATCCATCTGGAAAGATAATTCAGATCCAAATTATGAAAGTCTAAATGCCAGAAAGAGGAGCTTACATTTTATCCTAGAGACAATAGGGAGCCACTGAACATTCATAGTCAGAACTGTTTTAAGAACATCAATGTGACAGTTATGTGGAGGATGAATTACAGAGAGATTAGAGTAGGGGTTAACCTGGGATTCATAGATAGTTTTCTATGAAGTTAGATTAAAAATACATCTTTACTTTATTAAGCTCTAGCTGAAATTTATCATTTCCTACATTTATGAATTAAAAAAATTCTAAGAAATTCATATGCTTCACCAGACTGACAAGGGATTCTATGATACATACACAAAAAGATCAAGAATTCTAATCTAGAGGCAGAAAGATCAATAAGGAATTTCTTGCAAGAGTTCAGGTGAGAGTTTATGAGGGCCTATACTGAAATTACTTTGAATTTATTCTTTACACATTTTGTATGTATTGTGCACTATATTTTTCTATGTACATATTTTCATAGATTTTGTACTCCTTGATGGCAAAAACTCTTTCCCCCCCCTTCAACAAGTCAAGTCGATATACATTTATTACATGCTTGCTATGTGCTAGGAACTACCATTTGACACTTAATAGGGACTCAACCAATGGAGATGAATCTATCAAAAGGAGGAGCTCTGAATGAGAGCAGAGAGTGGAGCGAGAGGTCATTTTCATTTCTGAACCCATAATCTTTTTGAGAATAAATTTTCTCTTCTGTAAAATGGAAATAATAATACATTTATTATGGACTTCATGGAGGTTTTTGTAGGGAAAGTCTTAATCTTTAAAGTACTACATAAATGTGACCTATAATTCCTCCACAAAGAAAAGTTCATTATTATTATTATCATTAATTATTATTATTATTATTATTATTATTATTATTATTATTAATCAACAAGATTTTATGCAGACACTCTCCTTAGATTCCGGGAGTACATAGATAAGAATTCAAACAGTATAGATGTAAAAACAGAAATTGTAGGGGAGTCACTAGTTCCATTCAAACCCTGATAAAAGTTCTGATTAATGTTTTGCCCAATTTGCTCCATTGACTTGATCAGTAGACTTGTCCCTCTCGTTCCAGTACCTGTTGTGTCAGCTAAAATGGTGCTACCCTGAGAAGGAGAGGGAAGCAGAGCAGAAGCCCAAAGGGATGGAACCGACTTGGGGGAGCCAGCACTGTCTTAGGACGCCCTATCCCCACTTCTTGGCCTTGGCTGTTCTACTTGGATGCCAGCAGCAGACTGAATCTGACAAGTGAGCTTGTGAATTGGAGCAGAGCATGAAGAAAGGGGAGGGGGTAGAAGAGAAGGGAGCCCCCAAGGGAGCAGATGTGATGGAGCGAGCAAGCAGAGGAGGAAGGCAAATGGGGAGGAGATGTAGGGGGAAGGGACAATGACCCAAAGGGAAAAAAAGGAAATAAAAATCAGAAGGGGCTAAAAAAAAAAAAAACACTGGTAGAAAAACAGAAGAGTTGATGAAGGAACAAGTAGAAAGAGATATATTTATGAAGCAAAAGGGAAATAAAATCTAGAAAATGCTAAAGAGATGTCTTTGCTAATAATGAAATTAAGGAGCATTGCTGATTTATTAATAATTTATAATAAATAATCATATATAATAAATAATATCATTAAAAGGAATTTTATGGATATTAAAATAGATTTTATATTGTAAATAATGCTCTCTGTTCTTGTTCCATACTAAGAGCTATTAGACATGACTGGAAATAGTGTTTCCCTCTACTCATCACCTCCCTCCAATAGCTTTCCTCCAAATAGAACTATAACTCCTTTCCACTCTCTTCTTGCCAAAAGAGGGATAATAGTAAATACATTTTGCTTTCCAGGATGAGGGTTCCCAGGAGCGAAGAGACTAGGAAAAAGAGTTACTAACCTGCAATTCCCAACAGTATTCTAGGCACTCTCAATCCCTGGTAAGCACCCTAGCATGGAGAGAAGTGGAAGGAGCCCACCCATCTCTCCATACATAAATCTTTCTTCACCCTTATATACAATCCTTTGCCTGCATGTGGGCAACTGAACTCTACAAAATTGTAGTAGTATAGAGATGGGGATGGGGGAAAGTGAGAAGAATCGAGACTCACTTCTTTTCTTTTGTTCTTTTCCCTATCCTCAGACACCATTCTCCTTACCCTTTCTTAGGCACTCCGACCCTTCCTATTCTCTCTCTTCCCCTATGATTCAATGCTATTATTTTTTCTGAGTCCATAAGTCTCTTTCCTCAAAAAGAGGAAATTCTATCCATCTTTATTCCTACATTTGACAGCAAATGTCTCTCCAAAGCGGTGGTTTTATAATAAATCAGTGTCAGACCTAGAAAAGGAAAATGAAAGAAAGCAAATAAGATTAATTGAAAGATATTCTTTATAATCAGCCTAGGTCTCAAGAAGACTAGAGCTAAGGGGTCACAAATTTGAAGTCTGGTCAGATCAATTCACTGGGGTTAGTAAGGAAACTTCAAAGATGGCTTTCAAGATTTACCTTTTTTCTTTAATGAAAAAAGTCTTTTCTCTGAAATGTATCAAAGATGTGCATTCATTTCCCATGAGTTCTAAGGTAGTGATTGATAAAGATGCAAGACAGTTTTCTGCTATGCCTTTTCCCCAGTTATACTTTGTGTTATTTTAGCATTAAAATTAGTTAAAAGGGTCAAGAAAGGAAAGAAAGAATAAGGAAGAGAGCTAACATTCCCCACAACTGACTTAGTTGGCCCTCTTCTCTTCAAGTCTACTCTCATGGCTTTGGCTGTACTCTAAGAAACTCTCCCAGAGCTCAGGATTGTTCTACACAAAAACATGAGCCCATAAGAGCTACATGGCAAAATAAAGAACAAAGGAACCAAAGTTTATTGCCTAAATATCCAACAATTCTTAAGTTTTCTGAACTTTTTAAAATTTTATTTTATTTTAGTTTATTTTCAATTAACAAACACATTTTAACTCCAGGTCATTTAGGTGATCCAGTGGATAGTGTACTGGTCTTGGAGTCAAGGACAAGAGTTCAAATCCAACCTTAGACACTTACAACAACACTAGTTGTGTGACCTTTTGTAAGTCACTTAACCCTGATTACCTTACATTCAGGGCCATCTCCAGTAGTCCTGATTCATATCTGGCCACTGGACTCATATGACTCTGGAGGAGAAAGTGAGACTAGTGATTTAGTACAGCATCCCCTCACTCAAATCCAATTCATGACCTCCCATGATCTCATGATCTTCAAGAATGAAGAACAAACATCCATCAAACATTTTCACTCCTCCCCCACCTCCCTTTCCCTTTCTTCAAAAAAGAAAAGAAAAAAATAAGTATCCTAAGTAGAGGATACAATAGAAGCAGGAAAGTGTGATAAAAATTATCTCTTATCCTTAATCCTAATTTCTCATGCCAAAAATTACTATTTGTGAATATGTTTAACAAAATATGTATGTAAAATGCTAACCTGACTGTTCCCTACTGAGGGGAGGGGGTGGAGGGTGAGAAGGAAGGGAGAAGGGAAATCTTATAACTTAGAAATATGCATGTACAAATGGATCAAAATTAGGGCAGCTAGGTGGCGCAGTGGATAGAGCACTGGCCCTGGAGTCAGGAGGACCTGAGTTCAAATTCAGCCTCAGACACTTAATAATTACCTAGCTGTGTGGCTTTGGGCAAACCACTTAACCCCATTTGCCTTGCAAAAAACTAAAAACAAACAAACAAACAAATGGATGAAAATAAAGTAATAAATTTTAAAAAGAAAGGAAACAAAGAGGATGTTCTTTAAAATCAGCTTAGGCCTCAGGAGGATTAAAGAAAGGATATTAGATATGACTAACAAATTCTCTTACTGGTGATGATCTGAAATGTATGTCTATTGCCTCTCTGTAAAGAGGTGGTTAGCATGATCCTGTACATGTCCTTAGGATTTGCAGTTGGTCATTGAACAAGTTCTTCAGTCTTTCAACATTATTTTGTAATTATGTTGTTAAGGTGTAATAAAGTGTTCTGGTTTCGCTCACTTCCCTCTGCATAGGTTCATACAAAGCTTCCCAAGTTTCTCTGAAACCATTACTTTTATCATTTCTTAGGGCACAACAGTGTTCCATTGTTCAGTGTTCAGCCATTTTCTAATTGAGGAATACTTTCTTAGTTTCCAAAAGAACTACCAAAAGAACTTCTAAAAATATATTTTTGTACATATGGGTTTCTTTTCCTCTCCCTGAGTTTTTTCCCCTAACTATAAAGCATTCTGCAGGCTCAATAAATAGGTTAATTTTAACCTATTATAATATAGGCTATGAAACCTCCTAAGGTTCATTACAACAAATATAATACTGTAGCTAGTCTATTGTCAACTATTGTTACTTCAAATAGTGAAAGAGCCACAGGGAAATTTGAAAATGTTGCTCTTCAACTACAGAATATTTAAACAGCCTTCATATTCTGGAAGTATACTCTACTTAGTCTTCTCACACTGGGATATTTTCTTTTTTTTCCTTTAATTTATTTAAGGCAATGAGATTAAGTGACTTGCTGATGATCACACAGCTAGGCAATTATTAAGTATCTGAGGTCAAATTTGAACTCAGGTCCTCCTGATTTCAGGGCCGGTGCTCTATCCACTACACCATCTAACTGCCTCTTCACACTGGAATTATATTCTGGTTCTGCAGCTCCTTCCTCTGATTGCTTAGTTCCTCCCACACCCTCAATTTTAAAGAAGATGCCAAAGTAAACCATTGCTCTCCAGGCTTCATTCCTCATTCTCCAGACTTACTCTTCCTCCAACATACCCTGCCCCCCCTCCCCCACCCCAATACCTTTCCCCTCACTCTTATCCTTTTTCTCTCCCTTTTAAGTGTTGTCTTCCCCTGTTGGGATATAAGTAAATTGAGGACAAAGATTGTCTTTCTGCTTGTGTTTTTATTTCCAGAACTTTGACCAAGAAACAAAATAAGTGCTTAATATTTGTGGACTTGCCTAGATGTGGGGTTTGGGATTCAAAATCTGATATCCTGAAGCGACTTATATTTATGAGCTGGGTAATCATTTAGTCCCATCCAATAGAATTATCCTATCTAAATAGGATAACCCCTCTCTATGCAATCCTGCTCTCAGGAAAGGATGTGCAAAATATATTCTTACTAAAGTGTTGCACCTCCTACAACCAATACCTGAAAGCAAAGGATCACAGATGGTTAGTATTGTTAAAAGCATTGAAACAGAAGTCACATCTTTACAATCACATAATTAACTGAAAAGTATATAAGATTCTATTATGTCAATTCCATTAGTAAGCAAATCATTTATTAAACATTTACTAAGTGCTAAATCCTATATTAGGTGAGGTAATTCAAAGAAAGAGGCACAGTCCCTCCCCCTCAAAGAGATCACATTCTAATGGGGAAGACAACATGCAAATAATTATGTGATAAAATGTATATAATGGAATATGTATGATATTTATTATTTGAGCTTTTAAAGTAATTTTCATTGTTTGAACAAAACACAAATTTTAGGGACTTCCATTTAAGATGGTAACATGAAAAGTTTATAGTCAGACCCAGCTCTCCCACATACACCTCAAAAAACCTGAAATGTGACCCACCCAAAAGGACTAGTGATAAATAGTATCAAAAAGTAACAAAAGTTAAATTCCGCATCCAGTTCACAGCTGAACAAGATGATAACCACAATGACACTAGGGAAATCAAAGTTTGGATAAAAGCAGAAACTGATACCAATCAGGGAAAAGAGCAATACCAAGGAAACATTAGCCCAAGCTAGCATGAGCTCTATTCAGAGGGATTTGGATCTTGACCTGGCCTGTCAGAACAGAAGCAAGGAAAGGAAAAAGGAAAAAAAGGGAGAGAAGAAAGGAGGACAGGAGAGGAAAAAGGGTTTCTTTCTTTCTTTTCATTCATACGCACATGTATATTTTTAAGTTACAAAATTTCCTTTCACCCTCCCTCCCCACACCCCTCCCCTTAGCAGCGAACAGTCAGGTTAGCATTGTACATACATATTTTTGATAAACATGTTTAGAGATTAGTCATTTTCAGTATGAGGAATAGTATTAAAGGAAAGACATATATAAGAGATAGTTTTTAATAAAGTGTTCATCATATTCTGAAGGGTGTTTTTTGGTTTTTTGTTTTGATTTTCTTCCTCTGGATGGGGATAACATTGTCCATAGCTGGTCTCCTAGGGTTGTCCTAGTTCTTTGAACTCCTGATGAGTTGCATCCATCAGGGTTGATCAACTCACAATGTTGTTGTTGATGTTGTACATTGTTCTCTTAGTTCTGCTCCCTTCGCTCAGCATCAGATCCTGTAATTCATTCCATGCTTCTTCAGAGTCCAACATTTATTGTTTCTTATAGAACAATAATGTTCCATGGTATTCGTGGACCATAACTTGTTTAGCTATTCCCCAATTGATGGGCATCCCCTCAATTTTCATTACTTTGCCACTACAAAAAAAAAATTTTGGAACATGTGGGACTTTCCCCACTTTTTACAATTTCTTCTGGATATAGTCCTAAAATTGGAATTACTGGATCAAAGGCTATGAACAGTTTTATTGCTCTTTGGGCATAGTTTCATATTGCTCTCCAGAATGGTTAGATCAGTTCACAATTGCACCAGCAATGCATCATGTCCCAATTCTCCCCTAACCTCTCCCACATTGATCATCTTCCCTTTCTCTCATCTTGGTCAGTCTGATAGGTGTGAGGTGATACCTCATGGTTGTTTTAACTTGTATTTTTCCAGTCAATAATGATTTGGAGCATTTTTTTCATATGTTATATATAGCTTTAATTTTTTCATTTGAAAACTGTCTATCATATCCTTTGAGCAGCTATCAATTGGGGAATAACTTATAAACTTATAAATTTGATGCAATTCTCTATATATTTTAGAAATGAGACCTTTATCAGAACTATTAGTTGTGAAGATTGTTTCCTAGCTTTGTGCTTTACTTCTAATTTTAGCAACATTGATTTTATTAATGCAAAAACTTTTTAATATAGTCAAAATCATTAATTTTGCAGTTTACAATGTACTCTAGTTCTTGTTTGTTCATAAATTTACCCCCTTTTCACATGTCTGATAGATAAAGTGTGATATGAGGAGAAGGGAGAGATTTGAGATAGTCAAGGAGATCTTTATCAGTTGAAAAAATGAATATCTCCAGAAACGGATGGAAGGTAAAGAACAATTGTGTACTTAGAACTAAAAAGCAAACTCAACTTTTTCAGAAGATTAAGAAATGATAGTAGAAGAGTAAGAATATTTTAGAACAGGAATAACAATTCATAATATATCATCAATATTATAAAAATGAATAGTTTTGAAAGACTTAAGAACCTTCATCAACTAAATAAGCAACCATGACTCCAAAAGATTGATAAAGAAAAATGATGCCTATCTCATATCAGACAGAAGATAGATTTATATGTAGAATAAGCAACATATTTTTGGATGTTACCAATGTGGAAATGTTTTTCTTGACTATGCTTAAGTAATACAGAGGTTCTAAATTTCTTTCTCTTCAGAGATTAGGAGGGAGGGGAGAAAAGAATGCTTGATAATTGAAAAAAAAATAATAGCATGAAGTTGGATGCTCTGATGAAGTGTTGATATTCCAAGAAATGAAAAGTAGATTAACAGGTCCTGTCAAGTGAAAAAACATAAGGATCAAAAGTAGAAGGGAAAAGTAATGATGGTTGGTGACTTCCTCCCAAAGGGAACTGAAGCAGCTATTAGTTCACCTGGTAACATTAGAGGAATCTTTTGTCTTTCTGGTGAATGTATCCAAGATATAACAGATAATTTCCCAAGACCTGTGAAGACAGATGACGACTACCCACTTCTGGCGATTCCAGAAGGAGCCAAGAAAATATTGTCAAAGATTACAAAGTCTTAAACAAGATACTAAAAACCAGAGGGACATGGGTTATGTTTTCCTCACAATTGCCCACTGAAGGCAAAGGATGTAGAGAAGAAAATTGATTTGGAAAGCAAATGCTATCTAAGAAGACAATGTCTGAGAATGAGATCTGGATTTCTGCACTGCACCTTAAAATAGAGGGATGATGAAACCCACACCAATGCTAAATGACCCCTAACAGAATCTGATTAAGAATTATGCACCTAGGGTGGCTAGGTGGCACAGTGGATAGAGCATCGGCCTTGGAATCAGGAGTACCTGGGTTCAAATCTGACCTCAGACACTAAATAATTACCTAGCTGTGTGGCCTTGGACAAGCCACTTAACCCCATTTGCTTTCCAAAAAAACTAAATAAAAAACAAGGAATTATGCACCCAAAGTTTTGAAAATCTAATCAAAATGCCTTTAAGGTAAAAAAGGATGGAGAGAAAATAAATGATCTATGTTCACCCAACATGAGGGAGGAATGGCATTTGAGCCCAGAAGTTCACAGGCAACAAAATCCAAGAAAGGAGTCAGTAGTAAAACTCCTAGCCTCAAATGTCTGGCCCAAAGCTTAGGTAACATGTAAGAGAAAATGAAAGTCCTAATGCAAGAAGACAAATTTTACCTCATAGACATCATAGGAACTCAATAGGAACATCTGAATGCTTATAATATATTCAAAAGAAACAGAATGGGTAAGAGTGAGATAAAATTGTATATAAGAGACATATATGTATATACATATATATGTATATATATACATGTATACATATATATATATATATATATATACACATATATACCCTTCTTGACCTATATAACATGGTGGTACATTTCTATAATCCCAGTTAGCAGGGAGGCTAAGGCTGGTGGGTCTCTTGAGCTCCAGAGTACTGAGTTCCTTCAGTGGGCTCAATTGGGTGACTACACTATGGTGAACTACTGAGTCTATACCCTGAAGAGATGATGAAAAAGGGTAAAAACATCACTTGTACAAAAATATTCATAGCAGCCCTGTTTGTGGTAGCAAAGAATTGGAAATTAAGTAAATGTCCTTCAATTAGGGAATGGCTTAGCAAACTATGGTATATGTATGTCATGGAACACTATTGTTCTATGAGAAACCAGGAAGGACAGGAATTCAGGGAAGCCTGGAAGGATTTGCATGAATTGATGCTGAATGAGATGAGCAGAACCAGAAAAGCACTGTACACCCTAACAGCAACATGGGGGTGATGATCAACCTTGATGGACTTGCTCATTCTATCACTGCAACAACCAGGGACAATTTTGGGCTGTCTGCAAAGGAGAATACCATATGTATCCAGAGAAACAACTATGGAGTTCAAACAAAGACCAAAAACTATTACCTTAAATTTAGGGGAAAAACTGATATATTATTGTCTGATCTTGCTATCTCTTTTATTTTGTGTTTCTTCCTTAAGGATATGATTTCTCTCTCATCACACTCAGTTTGGAACAATGTATGCTATGGAAACAATGTAAAGACTGACAAATTGTCTTCTGTGGTTGGGGGGGAGAAGTAAGATTAGGGGGAAAAATTGTAAAATTCAGAATAAATAAAATCTTTTTAAAAAAAGATTACTATGGTGAGCTGAAGTGGGAGGTCATGAGATTGTCTAGAGTAAGGCAAACTAGCCCAAGTTGGAAATAGAACAGGTCAAAGTTTCCAGGTCAGTCATTAGTAGAACTGGGCCTGTGAGAAGTCCCTACATTTCCAGATTGTGTGATATAGGGAAACCGAGAAATTTTTTTTTAATCATGCTTTTCTGAAGAAATCCAGGAACCAAAACTGTCACATGGTAAAAATAATTTGAATGAAAATTGATAGAATGAAAAATGGAAATGATTTTATCATTAAATTATACTACAAACCACCTAGAGAGGCAGAGGAAACCAATGAGTTTAAGAAACAGATTACTACCTTAGTACAGAGACATAATGTTGTAATGATCTATGTAATTGAAGTATGTAATTGGACCTTTCTCCTCTCTCTCTGAAAAGTAGAACAACTAATCATAATTCCATTCTTCAAAAGGTGAAGGAATCAAAAAGAGCCAATTCTGATATTGAATCTAATTCTCATTAACTGAGAAGAAATGATTGCTAGAGTAGAAACAATGGGAACCTTAATAGAAAGAAACTATTCATTCCTAGAGGTTTTGATAGAGAAACAGAAGAAATCTTGGCATAGTATGACATAAACCCTAGATTTGGGGAAAGCTGATTTCAAAGAGGTCTATAGAATCAGTCAATCTACCAATAAGCATCTAGACTAGGTAAAATTCCAGAGACATGGTTCTATGGAGGAAACTGGCTCAGTGGCTTAAGAAGAATAATTCTGATGAGGAGGGGAAAAAAGCATAATTTAAGAGGTGGATGCCCTTTAGGGTGACTTCCTGTAAGACCCAGTTCAAATTCTGCCTTCTGAAATTGTTTCCCAACCACCACCACCACCCTCCCCAGCTGCTAGCACCTTCCCCTTTCAGATGACTTTCAACCACTCTATATATGTATATAATTATTTGCATGTTGCCTGCTGCCATTAGACTGTACATTCCTTGAGGGAAGTCTGGTTCCTTCATTATCCACTCAGTTTTTGACATAGATATTTGATACAGAGTGAGCACTTAATAAATGTTTTTTGACTGATTTACTGAGAATTCATAAATCAAATTCAAGTTTTTAAGGATATGTATAAAACAATTGGAAGATGTGATGCTGGGGTTCTGTCAGTGATATTTAAAAAAAAAAAAAGAGTGTTCCACAAAACTAGAGAAGAATGAATATCCTAATTCTACAAAAGGAAAAAATTAGTCTAAAAATCATAGACCAATGAGTTTGATTTCAATTCCTATGAAAATTCTAGGACAAATCATTAAAGATATGGTTAATAATCATCTAGAAAAGAATCACTACAAAGGGTAAATATGGATCCATCAGGAATATATTGTACCTAAATAACTTTCCTTTTTTGGACAGTTATTAAACTAGAAGATCAGGGAAATGTAAATAGGAGCACAGTTCTGGGGGGCTCCCATCCTCATATCCCTATTTACACATGTAGATTGGGTCTTCAGGAGATAACTACTTCTTTCCTCAGGAATGAGGAAAAGAAAAAGTCATTCCTTTACAATGACTCTGAAAAGTTAGGAATGTCTCTGAATCCCTAAGTAGTGGGCTTCCCCCATTGATTGTCAGTTGATATTCATCATTCAGACAAAAATTAATTAACTTTTAGAAATGGACATTTACCAAGGTGGTATAATAAAAATAATTGATATATAAAACCTCCCCAAAACTGGAGGCATGCTTTCCCACAGATTTATACAGGATCCAGGAGAAAGATAGCTAAAACTTGGAGATTACATATAGCAAACAGCTCATAGTTACTGGAAGACTCCTGTATGGGATCTTCATGTACTTCCCCTTAAGCATGGTGCTGCATTCTGTTGGCATCAATGCAGTCTTGAAGCTGCTTTTCTTAGCACCTTGAGTTGGCTCCCAGTGCAGATATTACTGCCAAACAACAATATTCTGGGGACACTTCTGGGATATCTGTGGGAAGACAATCTTTTGACCTTTGACAATGTCATCCTCTTGTCAGAAGAATGGAAAGAGACAGCATTTTTCCTCCCTGAAGCTATTCATTTTAGGCTCGTCTGTTCCTAGAATTCATGGTTCTGAACTACCCTGATATTTTTATCTAAGGGTCACAAGATATAATCAGCTCTTCAACCAATTCAATATACTTCCTTAGTAGCATTATTTTATTTCATGCAATGGCTGGAAGCATTTTTTTTCTTCCAAGTTAATTAAGAACTATTAAAATCCGGTTTAATGCCTTTGATAACTTAAGATATCAAGATATAGAATCATCTTGTTATTTCAAATGAAATGAGGAAACCTGGTTGCTTAATGCAATAAACCTCTGTTCTTATACATAGATTATCCCCTTAGTTTTCAGTTCTTTGCTATCACACATACACAAAAAAAAGGTGTTATAAAAATTTTTGTAAATATGGGTTCCTGTTTTTCTTTTTTTTCTCTCTCTTTGGGACATAGGCCCATTATTTTTTTTAATTTATTTTTTATTCTCATTTTGTACAAATTTTTTTTACATTAATAAAATATACTTGTTTACAAGTAAACAAAATACCCCTCCCACCATGAATACAGATAGACTTGCTTGGGTGAAAAAGGAAAGGGGAGAGAAAAAAAATTAAAATTAAAAAAAATAGTAATAACTGTAGGTATGGCCAGGTGGCACAATGGACGAAGCACCAGCCCTGGAGCCACGAGCACCCGAGTCCATATCCAGCCTCGTAAACCCAATAATCACCCAGCCATGTGACATGCAAGCCACCCAATCCCCACTGCCCTGCAAAAACAAAAAAGAAGAAAAAAAAAAGACCCAAAATAAAATAAAATAGTAATAATAGTAGGGGTGGCTGGGTGGCAGACAGAGCATTGGCCCTTGAGCCAGGAGCACCTGGGTCCGAATCCGGCCCCAGACACCCAAAGATCACCCTGCTATGTGGCCCCAGGCAGGTCACCCAGCCCCACTTGCCCTGCACCCTCCCCCCAAATAATAATAACAAAAAATGTGCTTCAGTCTTTGTTCCAACACCAACAACTCTGTCATGGGTGGATCACATTCTTTATAAGTCCATCACAAAAGTTACTTCCATATTTTTCCACCGTTGCCATTGCTGATGGCAACTCCCTCCTTTCTTATTTCTCCACTACCATGTACTATATTTTCTCTCTCCTTTCACTCTGACTCTGCTGTAGGGTCGCTGAGTGGCACAGCAGACAGATCCCTGGTCCTGGGACCAAGAAGCCCTGAGCCCCCATACCACCCCTTAGGCCCAGAATCCACCTGGCCCTATGGTCCTGGGCAGGCCATCCAATCCCAGACCCTTGCAAGAAGTAAAAAAGAAAATGTGTTATATCTGACCACTGTCCCCCCATGGTCCATCCTCTCCTCCTTTATTCACATCCCCACCCCTTCCCCCTGCTCCCCCCTCCTTCTTACTCCAGATGTCTATACCCCATTGAGTATATTTGCTGTTTCTTCTCCTAGCCATCTCTGATGAGAGCAAAGGTTCCCTCATTCCCCCTTGCCTCCCCCCTTCCATATCATTGCAATAGCTCATTGTAATAAAAAAAAAATCTTATTATGTGAAATATCTTGGACTATTCCCCCTCTCCTTTTTCTTTCTCCCATTCTGTTTCCCTTTTTTTCCCTATTGACTCCATTTTTACACCATATTTTATCTTCAAATTCAGCTTTCTCCTGTGCTTCAACTATAAAAGCTCCCTCTACCTGCTCTATTAACTGAGATGGTTCATATGAATATTATCAGTATCATTTTTCTATACATGTAGTTCATCCTCATTAAGTCCCTCATATTTCCCCCCTCTCCTCCAATCTCTATGCTTCACCTGAGTTCTGTATCTGAAGATCAAACCTTCTGTTCAGCTCTGACCATTCCAAAAGGAACTTTTGAAATTCCCCTGGTTCATTGAAAGTCCATCTTTTTCCCTGGAAGAGGACATTCAGCCTTGCTGGGTAGTTCATTCTTGGCTGCATTCTAAGCTCTTTGCCTTCCGGTATATTGTATTCCAAGCCCTACGAGCTTCCAATGTAGCTGCTGCTAAGTACTGTGTGATCCTGACTGCAGCTCCACGATATTTGAACTGTGTCCTTCTGGCTGCTTGTAATATTTGCTCTTTGACTTGGGAGTTCTGGAACTTGGCTATAATATTCCTAGGGGTTGGTTTTTTGGGATCTCTTTCTCGGGGGATCGGTGGATTCTCTCCATTTCTATTTTGCCCTCTGCTTCTAGAATATCAGGGAAATTTTCCTGTAGTAATTCTTTGAAAATGATGTCAAGGCTCTTTTCCTGATCATGTCTTTCAGGTATTCCAATAATTTTCAAATTATCTTTCCTAAGTCTGTTTTCCATATCAGTTGTTTTTTCAATGAGATATTTCACATTTTCTTCTAATTTTTCATTTTTTTTGTTTTGAAGTATTGATTCCTGATTTCTGGTAAATTCATCAATCTCCCTGAATTCTATTCTTTGTCTGAAGGATTTGTTCTCCTCAGAGAGTTTTCTTATCTCTTTTTCCATCTGGCCAATTTTGCTTTTTAAAGCATTCTTCTCCTCAATAACTTTTTGAACTGTTTTATCCATTTGACCTAAGCTGTTTTTTAGCATGCTATTATCTTCAGCATTTTTTTGGATTTTCTTGACTAAGCTGCTGACTTCATTTTCATGTTTTTCCTGCATCTCTCTCCTTTCTTTTCCCAGTTTTTCTTCCAACTCCCTCATTTGATTTTCAAAGTCTTTTTTGAGCTCTATCATAGCCTGAGCCCAATTTCTGTTTTTCTTAGAGTCTTTAGATGCAGGAGCTTGTGCTTCCTCATCTTCAGACTGAGTATTTTGATCCTTCTTGGGCTCATTTGCAAAATATTTCTCAATGGTCTTCCTCTTGTTTCTTTGCTTGTTCATTTTCCCAGCCTAAGCCTGTTTTGGGGGGTGCTTCCTGAGCTTTTGGGACACTCCCACAAGGGTCTCAGTGTGTGAGGTTCTGTCCTCCCTCCTGGTCTGTGAATGACCATAAGCGCCCCCCTCTGCCATGGGGCCAAGGTGGGGAGGGCCCTGTTGTTCTATGGGGGGGCCTAGACTGGGATCAGGATCTGAATGTGTTCAGAGCCCCCAGAGTCCTGTTCCAGGGGCAGAGGACAGAACTCTGCAGTCTCTCTCCACTCCCCTCCCTAGTTCAATGGGCTCATGCCCTGGGGGCTCCTGCTTACCGGGCTCTGCCTGCTTCTGTTTCCAGGTCTGGGCTGCCTAAAGACCAAGCTGCTCTCTGTGTGCCCTGAGGGCTGGGCTCCACATGCTCGCTCTGGCAGAGGTCCCCCACTGTTCCCCCACTTTGTGCTGGTGCTCCCTGGGGTGCAGCTCAGGAGACTCCCCCACTGCTGTGAGCCAAGGCTCCCAGCGCCCTGGGGCTGCCTCCGGGAGGCTGAAGTTCTTTGGCTCTGGCAGGCCACCCCTCTGGTGGGCCACCCCTCAGGCCCCCAGGGAGCAGAGCCTTTCTGCTCTTTTCCAGGTTACCTTGAATAGGAGAACTGCCTCACTGGGGCCCTCTGTGGGTTCTGTCTCTCGAAAGTTTAGTTAGAGTCCTTAGTTTATGAGTTTTTATCAGAGAGCTCCTAAGACTCGATCCCTTCATGTCACCATCTTGGCTCCACCATAGGCCCATTATTAGTAATAGTGATGCCATTGTGGTAGTGATTGATAGTGGTACAATTGGAACAAAGGATGTGAAAAGTTTGGTAACTTTGGAGGTATATCTTCAAATTGCTTTCCAGAACATTTGGAACAGTTTATAGCTCCACCAAGACCTGTGCTCTCACAGTCTTTGCATCAATTGTCATTTTCCTTTGTTTTCATGTTTGCCAGTCTGATGGTTATGATATGAAAATTTAGCTGCTTATTTGCATTTCTGTTGGTGATATGGAAAATTTTTTCACATAGTTATTAATAGCTTGGATTTCTTTCTTTGAAAACTACCTGTTGATACTCTCTCACTATTTATTTGCTGGGGAATGGCTCTTTTTCTCATAAATTTACATTAGTTCTTTAATATGCTAGTTTTGAATCTAGTATCAGAGAAATTTTGTTCTTTGTTTTTTATTCATCATTTTTTCTATTCCTAAATGGAGTAGAAAGTTTTAAAAAAATGTGCCTTATTGTGGAAATAACCAAATCAATCCCTCTTGAATGATGAAAACTATCATTTTTAAGTCACAGTAATAAAACTAAATTTGAGATGTAGAATATGAATAATCAAGAGCAAATCAACATGTAAAAACCATAAATATTGGGTTATTGAAACATTCTAAAGACTGAGATCTATTCTTAATTATACCAGGTCTTCTATACAGCTTTTACTTAGATATAGAAGAGGGTTTAGGGGGAGAAAGAAAGGCAATCCTTAGGTTAGAGATAGTTTCAGTTGCTTCCAGAAAGCACGAGATATCCTGAGGAGACTGAAAGGAAAACAGAAGATTGAAAGTGAGCAGGACTTGATGTTCCTAAAATAGTGAGTCTCCTACCCTCCAATTTTCTCGGCCAGTGGAAAGGGAAAGGTGGCCCTATTAATCATGTCATTTAAACAAGTCTATTGAAGGGGCGGCTAGGTGGCGCAGTGGATAAAGCACCGGCCCTGGAGTCAGGAGTACCTGGGTTCAAATCAGATCTCAAACACAATGATTGCCTAGCTGTGTGGTCTTGGGCAAGCCACTTAACCCCATTTGCCTTGCAAAAACCTAAAAAAAAAAAAAGAAAAAAAAAGGTCTATTGAAGATTAAAGTAATTTTAAAAATTCCTTCTTTCCATGTGAACTTCCTGAAATTCTGAAATTTTTCATGTTTCAATCATAATCTTCACATACCACAATTTTTGTTAACAGTGTCAAGGACCTATGATTGGTTGGGGATATCGGAAAGAGAGAGATATGAGAATCCAAAGGAATTTCACTCAGCCCTCAATGTTCCCCAAAATGAAAGGTCAGCTTCTGCTTTAGAGACCTTTAAAAAAAACAGAACTTTTAAGTGATTCGAGAATTCATCAACCAATGCTAAGAGCAACAAGAGGAAAAGACATGATCCATCATCATTAGAACTGAAAGATCCTCTCTGCCCCTTTCCCATGACAAGTGGCTCTTCAAGAAGAACCTTTACCCCTCCTTGGAGGAAATCCCAAGCAAAGATAGTTGACAGCTTTGAATAATTTGATTAATCATTCCTAGTTACTTAAGAGAAGAAATGTAAGGAAAGGCAATTGGGATCATTGTAGACTCCTAAACAAGGAGGAAGTGTTTAAACTTACGAGCTCTGACCAATGCAGTGACCAGCAACCAAGATCAATGATGCTTCCCGATTCCAGAAAGAGTGATGATGGAGTCAAGATAAAAAATGAAGACTACATTTTTAGATATGGCCAAAATTTGTTCAGTTATTTCAGTCATGCCTGACTCTTTGTGATTCCATTTGGGATTTACTTAGCAAAGATACTGGAGTGGTTTACCATTTTCTTCTTGAGTTCATTTTGCAGATGGGGAAACTTAGGTAAACAGGATTAAGAATCACACAGTAATTATCTGAGGCCAGATTTGAACTCAGGAAGATAAATCTTCTTGACTCTAGGCCAAGCACTCTATCCATTTCACCAACTAACTTCTTGTTTTTCGTGATTATGCATATTTGTTACAGGAATTATATTTGTCTCTTTTCCATTGAGGAGGGAGGTAAAATAGAGAGGGGAAATACTTGGAAATTTAAAATAAAATAAAAGTTGCATTTAAAAAAAAAAGAAGAGGAGCAGTTAGGTGGTACAGGAGATAGAGCACTGACCCTGGAGTTAGGAGGATCTGAGTTCAAATGTGATCTCAGACTCTAAATAATTGCTTAGCTGTATAACCTTGGGCAAGTCTCATGACCCCATTGCTTTGCCAAAAAAAAAAGTGGAGGGTATTCCCCTTAGCATATGATGCTACCCTCTTCCAGGATATTTCAAAGGGAAAGGATACAGGATTTATAATAACCAGATGTGAATTTGGTGTTAATGACATGGTCTCTCCAGATACTGGAAAAAACTATGGAGACTCTGCTCCTGAGCAAACTTACAGGGCCAGAAGTCATTGGGCAAAGTCTTAATCTGAAGTCCATGAATTTCAGTAGGAAAAAAAATGCATCTATATAAATCTGTTATAAAGCTCTAACTGATATTTGGCATTTCTTTCAATTGTCTTGAAATCTGCATTCTAAGCAGGAGTCCAAAGGCTTCACCAGCCTTCCAAAGAGACTGTGATCCAAAAAATGGAGAAGAATTTGCAAAAGTGATAAGATTCAAAGGGAGAATCATCAGGTTTCCCCTCTTAATAGTGAAGATTGTGCACAGTGACAGAAAATGTTTTTTTTTCCCTTAAGGGTAGGTTAGGAGGGGGCAACTAGGTGGCACAGTGGATAGAGTACCAGCCCTGGAGTCAGGAGTACCTGAGTTCAAATCCAACCTCAGACACTTACTAATTACCTAGCTGTGTGGCCTTGGGCAAGTCACTTAACCCCATTGCCTTGCAAAAGAAACCTAAAAAAAAAAGAGTAGGTTAGGAGGGGGCCTTGGAGACAGGAGGAGCTCAGTTCAAATCCATTCTTAGACACTTCATAAGTGCCTAGCTGTGTGACCTTGGGCAAGTCACTTAACCCCATTGCCTTGCAAAAGAAACCTAAAAAAAAAAAGAGTAGGTTAGGAGGGGGCCTCGGAGACAGGAGGAGCTCAGTTCAAATCCATTCTTAGACACTTCATAAGTGCCTAGCTGTGTGACCTTGGGCAAGTCACTTAACACCATTACCTTAAATAAATAAAAAAATTTTAAAAAGAGAAGATTAGGGGAGGGGAATTGAGGAAAGAGGAAAAAATTGATCAGACAAATGATAAGAATGACTGAGTAAGAGAAAAATATGGAGGGGTCTCCTGTTAGGGATTAGGAGGAACTGGGCAAGAAGAAGAGAAGATGGGAGATCAAGGATCTGTATCCTTGAGTATCCTTTGTAGTGCTGGCGTCTTGTCAAGAGATGTATGGATTTATGTATTTGCCCTTTGAACCACACCTACTGTCCAAACCCTACCTCCTTCTTGAAGCATTAAATCAGTAATCCTTAGTCATATAACCTGACTTTCCACAAAGATAGACAAACATTCTTGGATGTTGCATGCAATTCTTTTGCTCAGTATAAAGTTGATAAAGGGGTGGCTAGGTGACGCAGTGGATAGAGCACCAGCCCTGAGTCAGGAGTACCTGAGTTCAAATTTGACCTCAGACACTTAATAATTAACTAGCTGTGTGGCCTTGGGCAAGCCACTTAACCCCATTTGCCTTGCAAAATAAAAAAAAACTAAAAAAATAAAATAAATTTGATAAGCAAATAACTGGTCCATAAAAAATAATAAAACAATGCATAATAAAAAGATTTCTACCCTCATCTTCAAGGCACATCTCCAGACATTACCCCAAACCCAAATATTCTAGAAAATGCAGGGTTCAGGGGTGGCTAGGTAGCATAGTGGATAAAGCACTGGCCTTGGAGTCAGGAGTACCTGGGTTCAAATCTAGTCTCAGACACTTAATAATTACCTAGCTATGCGGCCTTGGACAAGCTACTTAACTCCATTTGCATTGCAAAAACCTAAAAAAAAAAGGAAATGCAGGGTTCACACCTCCTTTGAGTGGACAAAGGAGTGTAAACAAACCACACAGTTCAGTGTGGAATTGGGCATTCCAGGATTCATAGTGTGTCACTTGCTATAAATATTCTCCAGCTGAATTTTCATATTCTGATTAATAAGGTCAGAAGGAGCAAATAGAGTGAAAAAGCTGCTACCATAAAATGAATAGGACTTAAAGAGACTAGGTCTTTTAATCAACCAAACTATGTCTACAAAAACTCTATGGTGAGATTCTGGAGGCCTGTTATTGTTTATCTATGAATCTCTCCCTTTTTCTAGCTTCAATTTCCTCATCTGTAAAGTTATAGTAAGTTGTGCCATCTATGAAATCCTTTCTATAAAGAGGTAACAAGGCAGGGAAGTGATCAGAACTGTTGGACTTGAAGAAGATATGAGCTCGAATACTGCATCATACACACTAGCTGTGTGACTCTGAGTGGATTAAGTCACTAACTCCCTTGGTTTTGCCTCAGTTTCATCATCTGTAAGGTGGGGTGGGGAGGATTAGTGCTTATTTCAAAGGATTGTTGTGAGAATCAATTGAAACAACATCTTCAAAATCCTTTTCAATCCTCAAAGCATTCTATAAATACTATTATTCTATGGAGCTATACATCTAGGGTTCCATAATCTTATTATCCTATGAGCAGCAGATGGTCTCTAAGTCCCTTTCAATTCTATACTAGATTACTTATCTAGTTTATGATCCTTTTTCTTGACCTCTCCTTATTATACAAGGTCATCAGTACCCCCTTATACAGTAGCTGATCCCCGTCTTTTTGCTAGATGGGAGAGAGCAAATCAATGAATAAAAGTATGACTATAGAGATCTATGAATTTCTCACCTTGTGTGAATAGCTATGGCCCATCCCCATCTTTTATGCCAATTGGGAGACTGAAGTAGTGAGAGCAAATCAAGGAATAAGGAATATGGCTATAGGGACTTATGAACTTTGCTTATTGTCTGACTCACAAAGAAAATAATGCCTGTCCCTTCTTTATCTCTTGAGCACACTGTGAGGATCAATGAAATGATGCCTGAAAAGTGATTTGTACTCCTTGGAGCAAAATGTTAAATAAATCTAGGATAGTCAGTGACCATTATCTTTGCAACTTCAATTCCTAACCCTGCTTCAAGGATCAGATCTGGTTTAAAAAACAAAAATGATTCTATTCTCAAAGAACCATCTCCTCTTCTTTTTCATCTGTAGGTTTTTGAATGGCGATGAGGGGCCCAGATACCATGGCAACATGAGCTGTGTAAAAACCTCAAACAAAAAGTAGAATTGAGAAGAACATATGGAGACAATGACCTCTGAGTGCTTTGTGAGAGATACCTTGATGTAGGCAAGGGGACAACAATCCCTCCACTGCATCCCCACAATGCTGACTCTGTAGCTAGCAGAACCTTGATTCTTAATAGAGAATTTCTGATTTCATCCTCCAAACACTTTTAGTAGCTATGGGGGATGTGGAGAGAGTGGGATTGGAGCTAGCTTTATACTCTACAATTTTTAGATGAGATCCCCTCCTGTTCAGAGTATCCTCAGAGTTTTTGCTGGTCTACAAATAAATCTGGTGTTCAGTGGAAGTTCACATTCAGGCATGTGACTCACAAGGACCCAAGCCACCTGGAATAAACAATGAGTTTCTAGCCTAGTTGTTAATGGACATGTTCATGTAAAAGTGAAATGATCATTCATTAGGAATTTTATAGAAAAGATTGCTGTACTGGGCAGAAATTGCATGAGATAATCTATAAGGTCACTTACAACTTTGAGTTTCCATTTTTCTGCCCATTGCAAAACAACTTTGAAACATTTAATGACTAGCCATCAATCCAGAGAACTAATGATGAAGAATGCTACTCACCTCCAGGCAGAGATATTATGGACTAAATATGCAGAATGAGACATATACTTTTGGACATTTAATATGCTTGATGATGAGTATTTGTGAACAATGATTTGTTTTGGTGAGAAGGATGTGGGGGAGATGAGGGGGTGAGAAAATAGATGCTTTTTAAATTTTTTAACTTAATTTTTTAAAAAGATTTCCAAAATATGATTGATGCAATGTCCATTCAAGGCTCTAATGAAGTCATGGTGAAGCTATTTATTTACATTCAATAAATTCAGGTATAAACTGAGACATATCTTATTGGATATGGCCAATGTGTAAATTTGTTTTGTTTAACCATGCATATTTGTCATATGGGCTTGGTCTTTATTGTTTTTCCTAGTATGAGAGAAGTAGCAGTAAGTAAGAAATTAATCTTTTTAATTAAAAAAATGAAAAATTTAAGAACTCTGATCAATGCAATGCCCAGTCATGATTCCAGTGGCCTGATGATGAAGGGCTTTTGTTTTCTTTTTCTCTTTATTGAAAGATGAATGCACAAAAACAGAAGGAAATCCAGAAAGAACCACAAACAATATTGACAGTTTTGAAAGTTTCATCTTGAATTTAGTCTGCATTTCAAAAGAAAAACAAGCTATATACAATAGAAATTCATAGTTTTATGTAAAAGCCTCTCTTTAAAATTCTACTATGAATATAGAAATAATTATTCTATTGTTAAGTTGAATTTAAAAAATAAATTTTAAAACAAGTGAAGTATAGTGGCTGCTAACCACATTTTAATTTAGGAAAATTTTACAAGAGACATTTGCACACAATCTTGTAAATCTTAACTCCTACCCCCCAATCTCAAACTGCCAGGTAAGTTCTATTTGAAATTTATTAGAGCTGCCATTTCTGAGTATCATAGAAATGGCAGGGGCATGAGTGGAAGAGAGATAATCCTGCTAGGAAAGCAGCCCTAGTACCTCTGGGTCCAGTCAGAATATAAATTATTGAACGACATTTAGTCTGGGATGTCAAAGGGATGGTGAGTGGAGACCTAGAGCAATTGATTGACAGGTCCTTTCCAGGAATGGTAGGCTTGCTTTGATTAATGTTCCCAGAGCAAGAGGTAGAAAAATTAGAGGTGGGGTGGGGGAGAGGAGGAAGAAAGGGGAGAAACAGAGAAAGGATACAGAAATGCAGATCATAAAGATGCCTGGACAAAAACAACATGGTGGGTCTAAATCAGACTAGCTATGAAAAATTCTTCTCTTTTAGAACTCAGGGCCTCCAGATTGGCTCTGAAAAGCTGTATCTGAGATGGAAGATATGGCCATAAAGATGGTCCAGAAAATAGAGGCATGATGAGTCTGGGTCAATCATAGCCTTAAGTGATTTTTCTTACCTCTAAATTTTTATAATATTAATATTGATAGTTCATAATTTTCCTTGTCTTATAATATTTATAGTTTATAATATTCATACTATAATCTAATTTGGTAAACATTTACTAAACACCAAACTATGTGAAAGTACTCAACTACTGAAGTAGGTATATTGGGAATACAAAGAAAAATGAAACCTTCTTTTCCTTAAAGGAAGAAAGTCTACCTTCCTTTAGTCTACTTAAGAGAAATACATATACAAAGACAGGGAAAGGGATTGAACTTGTGATTTCATTGCTATATAGGACTCCCCCAACCAATGCAGGCTAGCATTTTTCCTATAGGGCGCTCGCGTGTGTGTGTGTGTGTGTATGTATATGTGTGTATGTGTGTATGTAATATAATATAAAATTAAAATGTTGCTAGAACAGGTTAAATGACTTTCCCAAAATCACATACTTAGCAAGTCAGAAAAAGGACTTGAACTCAAATCTTTCTGGTTCCAAGTCTGACTTTCTATTCACTACCATCCTGTCTCTCTAGGGAAGACTACAACTGAATAAAAAAAGCATTTATGAAAAATCATTTATTAATCTCTTAATAGGAGCCAAGTACTGTATCCTGTAGAAGTCCTTTAGAAATAAATAAATATCAAAGAGTGCTCCTACCCTCTAGAAACTAATATTCTAATATAAAGATTAATACATATAGGTGAGTCATCAACTCATATGAGTCACATGAGCAGACCTGCATTATAAGAAAATAATTACTCATTGAAAAAGGGAGAAAAGAAAATAGAAAGCTATTGTAACATTGCTGACAAGACTGTTTGACCAAATGAATAAAGGAAGGAAAGCATGCTACAGAGGGCATTAGACTTAGTAAATGGTTGAATGTAGAGCATAATTTATTTAGTTATTAATTACACACAGTCAAGTGTGACATCACCTTTGGGATTTTGTGGTCCTGTGATCTTTTCTTTTGCCCTATACAGCTATTTTAAATTGAGACACCCAGAGTGATAAAACATGTAAACTGCCTGCCTTTACTAATACAGCCTTCATAACTGAAAGTGACTTTAGAGATCATCCCAGCTCTTTCAAATTTGCAGATGAGGAAACTGAGGCTGCCCTCAAAAAAATTGGAAAACTTGGTCAGGGTCACACATATAGCAAATAGCAGAGCTAGGATTCAAATACAGATAGATCTTCTGCCTCCAAGTGAAAGATATAAATCCCCTAAACTCTTTCACTACAACAGCAAACAAAAGGACCTTTTAAGATTCCAAGTCATTCTTTTGAGAAAGTGTGGAGGAGAGAGGGAAAACAAGCATATATTAAGTAACTATATCAGGCACTATACTAAATGTTTTCCAAATATCATTCCATGTGATTCTCACAACAACCTGGGAAATAAGTGCTGTTCCCATTTTACATTTCATTACATTACACTTATACTTATATTTCATTTTACAGTTGAGGAAACTGAGGCAGACAATGGTTAAGTGATTTATCTAGGGCCACATAACTAGTAACTGTTTGAGATTAGATTTGGTCTCAAGCCACTGAACCAGAGGGGCCAAACACATGGCCCACAATACTCCTGAATTCAACCCCAACCAGATTTAAATGTAATTGAGAAATATTTAACAAAATGAATAAAAATATAATAAAATATAGATAATATCACATTTTAAACTAAGTCAATATGCAGTCTACAGAAATTCATATGTATTCATTAGTGACTCCCATTTTTGTTTGAGTTTGACACTATTGCATTGTGCTAAATCAGGGAATGATGATAATGATGGTGATAGCTAACATTTATGTATGTGTGCCAGACTCTGTGCTAAGTGGTTTACAATTTTTATCTCATTTGATCTTCTCCATAACTCTAGGGGGATGGATGCTATTATTATCCCCATTTTATTGAAAAAAGATGTTGAGGTCACATAGTTAGGAAGTATCTGAGGCCACATTTGAACTCAGGTCTTCCTAATTTCAGACCTGGCACTCTGCCAACACTTTGCCAGCTAGCTGCAGTTAGGAAAAAATAAAGCAGTTATTCTTAAAGTTACATTCACCACAACAAGACTAAAGAATATGGGGGACTGACTAGGTGGTAAAATATGAAACTGAAGTATTAATCATTTTTGCTGAATTGCTTTTTCCTTTCTTTTAAAAAAGCTTTGTTACAAGGAAGAGCTCATTGGCTTGTGGTAGGACACACATATTACAAAATGAATATAAAAATCAAAGGTATCCATTTTTAAAAGGAGAGAAATAATCCAGGAGAAGTGAAATAATAAGCAGCACAAACAGCTGTAGAATGAATAGGAGGAAGCTAAACTTTTCTAAGGAAACCCTATGTATAGGTGGGTTACAAGAAAAATTACAGAGCTGAGACTATGGAGAGCTGAATTCTAATCCCAATTCCATCAACTCTATGGCCTTGAACAAATCATTCCCTGACTCCATTTACTTCCTCTATCAAATGATTGGGTACACCCAATTCTAAAAAGCAATAGCTATGAATTTATGGGGTGAGAGATTCATAGGGTTGAAAGGTTTCTCATTGCCTGGGGGCCCTGTCACTGGCTATTACCAATTGTACTATGATTGTCTGATAAACTATTGATGACTGCATAAGCAACCTTGATGTATTTCTAATAGAACTGTCCCACATACACAACCACCAATAATTAGAACTAATTAATAACTAAATATAAAGATAACTCATGTTTATATTTACACTATACATTTGCCACAAACTGACATTTATATAATACTTTAAGTGTTATTTGTAAGGTGCTTTTCATTATTGTCTCATTTAAGCCTTCTGGCATCCTAGCAAAGTAGGTGCTACAGATATAATCATTACCATTTTAGAAATCATTAAACTAAATTTCAAAGGATTTCCTTGAATAAAGCACTAGCTCTATTCAAATTCATATACAGGTTTATAACTGTAACCCTGGACAAGTCACTTAACTTCTGTCTACCTCAGATGAACTAATAATTGTAAAGTACTTATCACAGTACCTGGTATATAATAGGTGTTTAATAAATGATTTTCTTCTTTTCTAGCTCCATCTGCATACAATTCTGCACAGCCCAAAATGGGCAGGAATTGCTCACTGGTCTCTCAAATCCACCACTAATGAGCTGGATGACCTTAAAGAATGATATCATGCTGCTCTTTTTTGAAATGTTTTGCATATGTGATCTAATTTGATTCTCCCAGCTGTCCTCTGAGGTAGGTCTTACATGATATTGTCCCTTTATTTTTGCTCTTCAGTCATTTGAGTCATGTATGATTCTGTGACACCATTAAGGTTTTCTTGGTAGAGAGACTGGAGTGATTTGCCATTTTCTTCTATTGTGCATATTACAGATGAAACTAAGACATACAAGGTTAGAGACTTGCTCAGGATTTGTATGAACTGATGCAGAGTGAAGTGGACTAGAATACTGCATACATTACAGCAGCATTGTGAGATGATCAACCATGATGGATTTGTTCATCTCAGCAGTATAATAATCCAAGGCAATTCTGAAGGACTTGCGATGGAAAATACCAACCACATCCAGAGCAGGAACTATGGAGTTTGAATGCAGACCAAAGCATACTATTTTCAATTTCTTAAATTTATGCTTTATGATTTCCCCTCTCATTTTTTATTCTTTTTGTTCTGATTCTTCTTTTACAACATGATTAATATGAAATATGTTTAACATATTTATACATGTATAACCTAAAGTAGATTGCTCTCTGTCAGGGTTGGGGAGGAAAGAGGGGGGAGGCTGAAAAACATCTTTGCATGTGGTTGGGAAAATAAATAAATTTTTAAAGAAAGAGGGTGAGAGACTTGTCCAGGATCACATAGCTACTGAGTGTCTGAGGTCATATCTGCCCTCAGGTCTTCCTGACTTCAGATTTGGTGTCTACCTACTGTGTCTATCTAGCTGCAACCACTACTGTTCCTACTTTATACATAATAAAACTGAATCTCAAAAGAATTACCCCTTATTTAAGATATATAGCTTAAAATGGCTCATTGAGGAAGCAAACCCAGGTTTTTTTGACTAAGTACAGACCTCTTCCCTAAATAGTACTCTGCTACCTAACCAGGGCTGAAAATTTTTTTTTCTGATGTGCTAGTTTGCACAGAGAACCATTATTGTTAGATACTGTCCATTGTAGACTGCGAAACTGGATTGGGGTGGCCCTTCATAGAACCAGAGCAGGAGATTGCCTAAATGATATAATTTGTGGTACTTCACCGGGTTCTGCCTTTCCCAAAACAATTTTCTCAGCTGACCTACTAAGGCTCTGACATTCCCACCATGGGATCTATTCTATTTTGTGTCTCTAGAAAGCCCCCCAAAAATGTACAACTATTACTTGGGAGAGAATTGGAAGATGGTAATGGAAATACCTTTAACCCATGAACACATTACATAGCAATAATTTGTAAGGTGGAACTAAGCAAAGTGGGAAAGAGGAAGGAGGGAGGCAGGAGAAAAGAAAGAAACCATAAAAGATAAACACAGATTAAATCAGTTGGGAGTAAAAAGAACTTCATAGGAAATAGAAAGAAAGAGAAAGGGTCAGCTAATGTGTCCTTGGAAAATACAGTGGGAAAGGTATCCAGGACCTTTGAGGTACTATTAAAGCCTTTTAAAAGTTCCCTAAACAATGGCAAAATCAGAAATTCAAAGTCATATTTATTTTGAAACATACTGTCTTTGCCTTTTGTGATTGTATCCTCATTACTTAGCACTGAGTGCTTCATAAATGCTTTTTCATTTACTATATCTGTAACTTAATCACATACAGAGAATTCACCTGCTGTAAGCAGCAGCCTATTGTGACAATTATGGTGTCCAGTTCTGCCTAAGCAACTCACCCAAGGCGCTGTCTTAGGTGCTGAAGGAGCACAGCCTAGTGGCCCAAGCCCGTGGCTAGCAGCAAGAAAAACTAGAATGATATTCACAACTGTGTCACTAATTTGTTTAAAAGGAAAATCTAGTATCCTTTACTATGAAATAGTGACAAAGTACTCTAGATTTTTCTCTCCACACCACCACACTTCTAAAAGCCTTGTTCTTTTAAGGTTAGTAAAAGTGAGCTCAGGAAAGACAAAGGGACCTTGAAATTATAAATCATACAAGTGATAGTCTTAGGTGGAGGCCTTGAAAAAATTATGAAGTTGTTAAGTTTTAATTTGCCACCAACTCCCTCATTTTTCTTATCTTTCACACCTCCCTGGCATTCCTACCTCTGTTAAAAAAAAATAGCTAGCATGTCTATAGTGCTTTAAGATTTTCAAAGCTCTTTACATGTCTTATTTTATCCTCACAACAGCCCTGTGAGATAGGTGCTATAATTATCCCTATTATGTAGATGAAGAAGTGAGACTCTGAAAGGTTAAATGACTTACCCAGGGTCATAGATTGAATAAATGTCTGACATGGATTGAATAAATGTCTTAACTCAGGTCTTTCTCACAGCAAGGCTGGAGCTCTATCTATATGCCAATCACCATGACCCATATAAAAACTACTCTAATCTAAAGAATTTACATTAATACTTTTCACTGTTTTGTGAATTTAAGCCCTGGGGAGACATGTGTTTGTATAATAAAATGTTCATGTAATGAAAAGTCATTTAATCTAAAGGTAAGAGATTTCAGGCTTCAAAGAGCTGGAAAGAATATTAGAATTTCCAGTTCCTTCTTTTGACAGATGTAGAAACTGAGAACATTAGGGGTGAAGTGACTGTTCAATGTCAAATAACTCATAAGTACCAAAGCTAGGATTAGGACTCAGAATTCCTGATTCTGTCCACTATCTCAAGGAAGACATTTAGATATACATTTCTACATTTCAAAAAAGTGGATCCTATTTCAAAAAGGAAAATAACTTTGAAACAAATGTTTCTTTTTTTTCATGGTGGGTGAGGGGCATTCCTAATACAGATGTGTATATATGGATATACATATATATGTATGTGTATATATATTTTTTATATATTATATATAATTAGATAATGTCTAGCATAGCAACTTGTTCATGTAAGAAAAATCAAAAAGAACTCTGATTCTAAAAAGACCTTACAGAGGAAAAGGAACAAATCTGTCCCCAGTGACAAATTCTTTCTAAGTATCCCCCATACTGCTTGGGGGAAAGGAGAGATACATAAAAAAGGAAGGTTAGCTAGAGAATCACAATGAAATCAGGGTTAGAAAAAATTTCTAATGTGTTAGGAATACAGTCTTTGGCAAATAGAGCTGAAGAACAGAACACAAAGAAATAAGGGAAACAAGGAGGAACAAGCACTCAGGAATAAAAGAAAATAGTAATGACCAAGGCACTGTTTTCTACATCTTTGCCTGGCTCTCTCTGAAGAGAGGTTATTTATAAAGGGTCCAGTAATCTTGGGGAAATTCTGAAATGCGATACTTCTTACTGTGTAAGATATTATCTCTTCCTTTAAATTGATGTCTCACCCATTCCTTCCCTCTGGCCTAGATAATATACGTACATCTGCTACTCTCATCTGATCTGGACCTTCCTGGAAATAAGTGTCCTTTACCCCAACCTTGTAGGTAGCTATGGTATAGCAGCAAGCACTCTAGTCAGAAGCTTTGGATTCTAGTCCATGCTTTGTCATTAAAAGCTGCATGACATTGAACAACTCACTTCACTTTTATAGGCCTCAGTTTCCTCTTCTGTAAAATTAGGTGATTGAGCTGGGTGAACACTAAAGTTCCTTGCAGTTCTGATATTCTATAGCTAAGCAGAGAATAAAGAATCAGGATTGATGATGATAATGAGAATTGGCTAGTTGGTATCCTTCGTTATCAAAGAAGGCCAAAATAGAATTGATGGTGAAGTTGTAAATTGATCCAACCTTTCTGGAGAGCAATTTGGAATTACACCCAAAGGATAATAAAACTGTGCATATCCTTTGATCCACTAATACCACTACTAGGTCTATATCCCAGAGAGACCACAAAAAAGGGTAAAAACCCACATGTCCAAAAATTTTATAGCAGTTCTTTTTATAGTGGCAAATTGGAAATTGAGAGGATGCCCATCAAAAAGGGAATGACTGAGCAAATTGTGATATATGAATGTGATGTAACCTATTGTTCTATGAGGGAAGGGATTTCAGAATAGCCTGAAAGACTTGCATAAACTTGCTGAAGGAAGTGATCAGAACCAGAAAAACATTGTACACACTAACAGCAATACAGGGTGATGATCAGCTGTGATGGACTTATTCATTATAGCAATACAATATAATTTTAACAGATTTGTAATGGAAAATACTACCCATATTCAGAGAAGGAACTGTAGATACAGGTCCAAATGCATACCAAAGCGAAATATCTTCAATTTTTTGGAAAGATTTTATTTATTTTGAATTTTACAATTTTCCCCCCAATCTTGCTTCCTTCCCCCCATCCTCCACAGAAGGTAGTCTGTTAGTCTTTACATTGTTTCCATGGTATGCATTGATCTAAGTTGAATGTGATGAGAGAGAAATCATATCCTTAATGAAAAAACATAAAGCATGAGATATAGCAGAATTACATAATAAGATAACTTTTTTTAATCAAAGGTAATAGTCTTTGATCTTTGTTCAAACTCCACAATTCTTTCTCAGGATACAGATGGCATTCTCTGTCACAGATAGCCCAAAATTGTGTCTGATTGTTGCCCTGTTGGTATGAGCAAGTCCATTAAGGTTGCTCATCACTCCCATGATGCTGTTAGAGTGTACAATGTTCTTCTGGTTCTGCTCATCTCACTCAGCATCAGAGCATCTTCAATTTTTTTTAAAAGTTGTCTTATGTATTATGTTTTTTTCTTTCTAAATTTTCTCCATTTTGATTTGATTCTTCTTTCACAACATATTTAATTTGGATCTATGTTTAGCATGGCTATACATGTATATTCTATACTAGATTGCTTTCTATCAGGGGGGAAAGAGGGAGAAAAATGTGAAACCAAAACCTTGCCAAAAAAAAAAAAAAAGATTGTTTGAACTACTGTTGTATGTAGTTGGAAAAATAGATAAATAAAATATAAAAAAGAAGACCAAAACCACATCACTATAGTTAAAGGCAAGTTACAGTATGCCTGATCGTGGCTGAACCAACCAATATGAAGTCATAATGCTACACCATAGGTTGAGCTCAAATACTTCTAGGGAACACCTAAATTTGCTCATCTCACATTTCCTTTGAACTGCTTCCATTCTGCTTTGCTCGTGGAACACAGCATCCTCTTTAATAAGGACACACCATGCTGGGTGGTCCTGAGCCAGCATCTTCCATGCTGCACAAGCAATTTCAAAGCTCTTAAGAGAGACTTTCAGAGTGTCCCTACATCGTTTCTTCCACCCTCCTGTGAGTGCTTGCCCTGTATGAGTTCTCCATAAAATAGACTTTCTTGGCAAGTGTATGTTTGGCATTTGAACAACAGGGACATTCCATCAGAGTTGCACTCTCTGTAGTAATGTTTGAATGCTTGGCAGTTTAGCTTGAGAAAGGACCTTGGGGTCTGGTATCTTCTCCTGCCAGCTGATCTTCAGAATCTTTCTGAGACACTGGTAGACTGTTTAGGTTCCACAGGCATACAACAATGAAATCAGCACAATGACTCTATAGACCTTCAGTCTAATACCTCTTCTCTCCCACACTTTCTTTCAGAGTTCCCAAATAATGACTAGCTCTGGCATTGCATGTGTCAACCTCATTATCAATCTGTACCTCCATGGAAAGGACACTACCAAGGTAAGTGAACTTATTCACAGTATTCAAAACTGCATTTCCTATAATCAGTGATTCCACATATGAATGGTGTGAATATTATGAAGAGACCTTTACCATCAATGTACCAAAAGATTACAATTCTGGGTGACTTCAATGCTAGAATAGACTCAGACTACCAAACATGACAGGGAGTCCTTGGGAAGAATGGTGTTGGAAACAGCAATGGTCACCTATTACTAAAGACTTGTGCATCTCAAGACCTGCTCATTACAAGCACTGTTTTCCTTTATCTAAATGCAATTAAACTTCCTGGATGTACTTTCCCAGCAAACATCGGCATCCCAGCTTGAATAGAATCTGCACCAAATGATTTGACATATGAAAGGAGCCTAATGGCATTCAAAATCTTTTCTTCAGCTGGAACTTTAGTTAGGGATAGATTGTTTCCAATTTGAGGTAAACAGTCAGTGATTTTTGCATTGATTGATAACTGTCTATTAGGACAACTATGGAAGTGTTCAGTCTGTCTAGGATCATGTGGCTTCATCAGCACTGAATAGTTGCGATGTACAAAATGTCTTTGGTCCATAAATAGCCTTCAGATCTATTTACACTTTGGATTGTTATTTTACACATAAAAATGAATTTCATCTACCTTCTTACTGAGTCAAGAATCCTTCATCTCAGGGCAGCTAGGTGGCATGGTAGATAGAACGCTAGCCCTGGAGTCAGAGGGGACCTGAGTTCAAATCCAGTCTCAGACAAATAATACTCATCCAGCTGTGTAACCTTAGGAAAGCCACTTAATCGCATTGCCTGCATCTCTCTAAGCTTCAATTGTATTTTACTTTTAATGGAATTAAATGCTGCCTTCTTAAAAATAGATAAACTATCCTGCTGGTAAATCCTATGGAGTTCTTGATTTTCATTAAGCAAATTCTGTATTTCCTCATCATTTTCATCAAACCAATCTTGATGTTCACAAGTATTCTGACCTAGATGAGCAAATGCAGTGCTGTACACCAAATTTCTAAAAGCTGACCACTTCTTTTCTGTTCCACTGTGATCTACTATGTGTTGGCTCAACTTTCCTCTACATTAGCAACAAACTGTTCTCCACTCAGAGAAGCACTCTAATCTTTTTGACATTAATTCTTCTAGTAGTCATTTTGCCTTGAAGTAGCCCCTTTGGTTGAATGTAAATATTTAGCTTGGAGAGGTTGAATCTGTGATCAGTTCAGCACTCTACACCATACATTGCCTTCAATACTCTCACATTCTGTTTGTCTCTTCTCCTTAAAATCATATAGTCCATTAGATGCTGTGAGGGTGCATCCAGAAAGTTTTATTGCATTTAGGTAAATGGAAGACAATGTTTCTGGTGAGAAGTCATGAGATGCTCAAGTCTTCAGTAGTAAGTGACCATTGCTATGGATTTCCAACTTCATTCCTCCTAGCCATGTTTGATAGTCTTAACCTACTCTAGCATTAAAGTCACCCAGAATTCTAAGCCCATTCCACCAGTGGAAGACTTCATATGCTTGGAGTAGTTATCTCCCTAATCACCAATGGGATTAACACTGTCTCAGTTATCCTCAACCAGGTGTTACCTGTCTGCTGAAATGGTTTACTAGGGTGTGCCCGTTGTGCATGCTAAAGCTTTTTAGAGCCATAGGTGAGAGTTAGATGGCTCAGGTAGAAAGCAGCCCTGAAAAGCTCTCATATCAGAGGTACTAGTCTTTTTTGAATGCATCCTACACCCCAGTAATGAGGCTAAGATATGAACCACAGCAAAAAAGGTATGATCAAGGCACTGTTTTCTACATCTTTTACTGGTTATCCCTGAAGAGTTAAGAGCAAGGTATGAAGCACAGCAAAAACAAGCAAATAAAACACAAGGCTGAATAGAAAGAACCAGAATGTGAGTAAGGTATAATCACATCTCAAATTCTATGTATACAGCAAAATATAGGGTAGAGGTAGCATAATATAGTGAAAAGAGCACTAATATCAGAATCAGAAGAACACTGCTTCCTATCTCCATATTATTGGGAAAATCACCTAACCTCTCTGGGTCTTTTTGCTATTTTATAAACTTCTGGAATGGATTAGATGATTTCTCAGATCCATTCCTGCTCTGAAGCCTCTGGTCCAATGACCAAAGATTCCCTAAGTGAACTTGATGAAGACTCCTAAATTCTCTATTACCACTATTTCACTCTCAATAACAGGAATATCTATACCTCAAAGTGCTATGTGAATGCAGGCTATCATTATCATTATTCCTACTGTAAGAACAAATTATACTTTTCATGTAACAACATGAAGATTTTTTTGAACATGTAATCTCTAAAATCAAAATACTGGTTTTATTGTGGCCATGATGTACTTAAGAATGTCTAGTAGAGGGGCAGCTGGTGCAGTGGATAGAGTGCCAGCCCTGTAGTCAGGAGGACTTTAGTTCAAATGCAGCCTCAGACACTTAATAATTACTTACTGTGAGATCTTGGGCAAGTCACTTAACCCCACTGCCGTGCAAAAGCAAACCAACAAACAAAAAGAATGTCTAGTAGAATATAAACTCCATGAGAGCAGAGGCTGGTCTAGATCACCATCCTAGAGTCGAAATTGACTCCTCAGAGATTATTCAATATCTCCATTTTGCACATGGAAAAACTGATGCTATGTGACTTTCCTAAGAGCACACAGGTCATAAATGGCAGAGCTATATGCTTGTCTTTCTCCTCCCAGCATTGTGGCAGAAGAGGTTTAGAAAACTGGCCTCAGAATCAGGAAGGCCTAGGTTTGGGCTGTCTCTGACATACATTGGCTATGTGACCTTGGACAAATCATTCAATCTCTCAGTGTCCTCAGCCACTCTCTTAGGCTATAAGTCTCAGCAGAGGCACTGACCTACATTGTTAAAAGGGGTTTCTTCACCAAGAAGATTCCTGTACCAAAGAAGTCACAGGTCCTGTACCTTTCTCTTTTTCTATGCATTATAGTATTTACTTAATAAATGTTAAGTCAAGTCAACTAACATTTATTAAACATGTAAAATTCCCTAGACATTGTACTAAGTTATTAGGATGCAAAAAAAAAACCTACCTAAACTCAAGAAATTCAGTCTAATGGGGAAAACAACATGCAAACACTTAAGTTTCTTGAAGTGAACTAAACTGAATTGAGGAGAACTAAACTGAAATAAAGATATTGCGAACACCAACCTTTGAAGAAAATGGAGGAAAGAGAAAGGCAGACAAAGATCCTTTTAGTGCATCAGTGCAAAGATTGGACTTGAAATCATGATAAAGACTGATAGATCTGTTATTTACCATGAATTAACGGTTCTGTTCTATTTTGTTCCAATAGCTCAATCCAGCTAATTGAGAACAACTGACCTTGTGATTCTGACACTTCATCTTTTTATTGAATAGAATTCATCTTTATGGACCCTTTAAACTATTAGAGAGGGGGGAAAATTCTCCTTTAAGAAAAAAATCAAGGCATTTGTCCCTAAATGTCTTAAAGATTGAATCATTGTCATTATTAACAATGCAGATGCAGGCTTGCTATGTATAGCTCTGAAAGCTCGACTTCTCTTCCCCAGCTTATATGTCTGAGTGTTGCATAATTAGGACCCCAATCTATTGACCAAAGTAACATATATGCCTTCAAAATCATCCTTGGGGATTTTTTCCAAGCAGAACTCCCTCCCATGACACAAATTGTCCTATGTATAGCTATGGATCTCAAAAAACTGGTAACCCTTCCCGCTCCCATCCCCAGCACACAAATCTCCACCATTCCTGAGAGGGATAATTTGCTGGCCTCAGCACTTTTGTGCTAATGCAGCAGCAGTGTGGTGGGAACAGTAAGCTCTGCAGTGGCCACACAGTGGCTGCAGTAGGAGCAGCTGGGATGGGGGGGAGGGGAACAATCAGATTGTACCATTTCTAACTCATTTGTGAGCCATAATTGCACCAGGTCACAAGGAAGACGGACGGATTCCTAGTCCAGAACAAGTTGGGGTGTGTCTCACTCCAAGGGTGGTGAGTACTGTAGGAAGATACTAGGTTACCAGATTTGGATAACAGCAAAATTTTGATTCGTTCTCTCTCTCTCTCTCTCTCTCTCTCTCTCTCTCTCTCTCTCTCTCTCTCTCTCTCTCCTCCCATATGTGTGTGTGTGTGTCTGCGTGACTATGTGCATGGAAAAAAAAAGCAGTTGTATCACCAGAGCTGTAGGTAAAATAAATGGATGCAAGGTGCCTCTCTCTTCACAAAGTTATTTACTTCCCTACAGCTGCAGCAGAACTATCTATAAGCCACATCTTGATGCTTCCTGTAAACATAAGAACTCATTTCTGACCAGCTGCAGTCTGGAGAACAGCAAGGGAATAGCTTTACTTGTTTTCTTTCAACAGTTCTATCCCTCATAGTCACCTTTTTCACCCAGACTGTTTTTGGGGGGGTGTTACTGGAAGCCATTGTGTACCAAGAAATTATCTTGGCAATGTCAAAGAGTGGTTAGTGGATGGGGAAGAAAGAGGTCAAAACTAGTTTGGGAAAGAAAAGATAATGAATACTTGAAGTCTTTTCATGATAAAAATTTCTAGGTGTATTTTTTTTGTCTGTTGTTGTCTCTAAAAGAAGCTATTCATTTTCTGTGATCTTTGAATTCATCCTTTCTAGGATGAGTTATAAAGGAAAGGGCATTAGAGTGGAAATTGGGGTGTCCCCATTTTTAATCTTAACTTACTAGACCATTTGACTTTTGATTAAGTTGTTTAATCTTTATAAACATCAGTTACTTTATCTGTAAAGTGAGTGGTTTGAACTAGGTAATCTTCAAGGTCCCTTTCCAACTCTGGATCCTATGACATCAATATTTAATTTAGAAACTAAATGGAAATTCATTTATGTTGGCCTCTATTTAGAGCTGTTCATTATTCTCTTCAATTTTTATGGTCTGAAAGTCAACTGTTCCCAATCTTCAAATTTGCAGACATTTACTATCACTATCTCATCACATGTTAGAGTTTTGACCATAGCCCATATCAACTCATTTTAAGTCTGTGTCTACACATTCCCCAGACCAATTTCCATGCCACCACTTTTAGCAAACAGTCACTGTCCAGTTACATGATTACACAATCATAGTGACCAGTACTTGGAGTTCTCTAATGATGACACAACCAAAAATACTGGACTAAGGTTTCTGAGGCCGCTAAAATTGTATTTGGGATATCTCAAAAATGTTTCTAATATCCATATACTTTAATCCTTAAGTGACTGTTTATAATAGATACCAGCAGCATTCTACTACCTATAGATTCCTATAAGCCATGGGAGACAGTGAAGTATAGTAGAAAGAACACTAGACTAAAAATCAAGAGTGTTAGGGTCTGGGATGAACCAACTCATTTCATCTTTCTGGATCTCAGTTTCACTATACAAAAAACAGAGTGTCCCATAAATCTTAATGCAGTTTTAAGCTATGAAAGCTTAAAAATTTTGAACATGCTTAATAATATTACTACTCATTATGGCGTTTACATAATGCATTAGGGTTGCAAAGCACTGTATATATCATATCTCACTTAATAATATGAGAAGGTTCCATTCTAGATAATGCTGAAGTCCTATGAAGAACAAACAAAAGGGAAGAAAAGACAATTAGAAGTCGGGGGGGGGGTCTACTCTGATTTCTTTTAGGTCTTTCTAACATGGTTTATGGTTCATTGTCTTGACTATATTAAACATTCTTTTTGAGTGATTTTTGTTTTTCAAGTTAATTCTTAACTAAAGAGTTTCAGCCTCCAGGTCTCTGCCCTATTTTATACATGCCTTCTCCTCCCACTCTGAAACCAGGAACTCTTTAGGATTTCTCTTTTCCTATACCTTTCCAGTATCTCAACTATTAAATACATGACCATTTACTTAGCTACAGTAGCTCCACACTGTGGACAAGAGTATTCTTTCATCCTGATTTCACTTCATTTGTCTTCAGAACAGTGAAAATAAAGATGAGTTTGGGGGAAGAGAAGATTAGCTCCTCAGCTAAATTTTTCTTCATGAAACCAACTCAGACAATGGTGTCTAGAGTTCACTACCACCTGTTTGGAAGAGCTGATTGTTAAATATTCAGGGTGAGCATTTAAACCTCAATTCACCAAATACTATGAATCAGGGCTTGGTTTATTGTTTTGTTGATTGCTTAGACTTGAGAAAGTAATGATGAAATATTCATAATGCAAATTAAACTTAAAAGTGTTCCAAAAATACCTTTCCCTTTCCTTGCACCTACCCCCCTCAGAAAGCTAGTTGGTAAACAGAAGCCAGCATATTTCTAACAACTTGGATGGAAATGGATTGGATAAGACAATATAATCAAAGCTTTCACTTTCAAGATCTCTTTCCTTTCTTTGGACTCTTCTCCCTCTTCCACTCTTGGCATTTTCTACAGCCCCAACCTATATATATATATATATATATACCCAATGATCCAAGTAGTCTTTCCCCTTGGACCTGACTAATCAAAATTCATCATTCTCTCAGGATCTTGCTAGCAGAAAGATCTGATATTTATGACAATGTCCTATAAAAGTTGAATTCTGACAATGACTTACTTCTCTGAAGAGTATTTACATTTTAAAAGGAGTTGAACTACAAGAGACATAATGACTAGGTATTATAATTTTCATCATTGTTATTATCATAATGACACCTCCCATTTCATAGTCTTTACAATCTACAAAATCTTTTCATATCTATTGTCTAATTTTTATATCATTATTGATAATAAGAGTAATACTGCAAATGGAGCAACTCGGTGATGAAGTGGATATAGAGTTGGACCTGGAGTCAGGAAGACCTAAGCTCAAATTCAAGTTTAGATTCTTAGTAGCTTTGGCTCAGACATTTTCAAGTGATTCTAGGCAAGTCACAACCCTATTTGCCTCAGTTTCCTCATCTGTCAAATGAGCTGGAGAAGGAAATGGCAAATCAATATCCAATATCTTTGCCAAGAAAACTCCAAATGGGTTCCCAAAAAGTTGGGCACAACTGAACAACAACAGCAATTTATGAAACACTTTTATCAACATTTACTAATCTGATTCTAACACATCCCTGTGTGAGACAAGGTAGGAATTATCAGTCAATCAATAAGCATTTATTATCATCTTCTTTTTTTAAAAGTGAAGGACATTGTGATAGAACCAGAAGAACACTCTGTGGAGTTTAAGTATCAATTCTACCACCTACTAATCCTGCCCTCCAGGAACTTACTTCTACTTTCTCTGGAACTCTATTTCCTCACCTACAAAGCTAGGGCTCTAAAATGGATGGTTTCAAGAGTGTCTTCCAGTTCTAAGTCTATGACCAAAGTCATTAGATGTTTATGAAGTTCACTAGACAAGGTCCTTAAGTGATTTGTCATTAACAAACATTGCTGTAGACATCAGCTGATACTGTGGGGTGATGGGCAAATCACTTAAATTCTCATTTTTCCCATCTTTCAAATGACAATAATAGTGTTGTACTTACTGTTTCAAAGTGGTTGAGATTTAAATATTATATATGTGTTATGTTTTGCAAACTTTGGTGCACTATGTTAATATCAATTCTCATCATATCATCATTACAACCTCCATTCAACTAAAAAACTTCCTGATCTATAATTCTACAGAAGTTTCCCATGTGCCAGAGTTAGTTTCTCTAGTTCTAGTCATGGGTTTTGTAAAAATTGAGGTTACACTTGCTTTTCTGCCTTTCAGAAATCTTTCTACAAAATGGCACCTCTGGGAGAGGAGCCAAAAGGAATGAGTCAGCAATGTTAAACCATTCTCCTATATGACTCTGGTTCTTTCTCTATATTGAGTGGAAAATCCTGAAAAATCTCAGGATTATCAAACTTCATACAAAAGTCACTCTAGCTGGAGATCAGTTTGGGGCAAGGCAGAACCTAAAGAAGTCTTTTGGACAGTGGTGGATGAGGTTCTAGATTCTTACCCCCCCCCCAGTTAGAGAAAGAGATGGTAGGAGTAGGGATAGTGGATGGAATTTCAAAGTTCTACTTGGGATCTTTCTTCATGATTCGGAATTCATTAATTCACACTAGATGGTTTTGATGATATAAATAAAACCTTCAGACACATCCCAAGAGAACCTGAGAAAATCTTTTTTGCTCAAAGAACTCCCTTCTCAAATGATCCATGAAACTCCTTTCCCAGGACAGAATCCTTTATAAATAGAGAGAAAGTAAAAAGAATATAGGTCTCCTGAGAGGTTATATAGGACCCCAGATTACATGTAAATAATCAATATCAGATAATTTTCTGACAGCAGGTTTTTGAGAGGCAGGAAGAAAAAACATGAAGACATTCAGGGCAGATGGGGGACAGATATCATGGATGGATAGGAGGCTGGTAATCCTAAAGTCTTCCTACTTCAACGTTTTGCCTTAATAAAGGATTAAACACAAATACATAGGAACTAGTATAGCTAATATATATAAAAAAAATTGAAATACTCAGCCTACCATCCTTATGTCCTAGAAAATGTTTCCCTTCTGCTAAAAATGTTGTTTCAGAATTGATCAAATCCCAGGAAAACAAAAATAGGTGATTATTTAACTATTAGGAGAAAATAAAGAAAGGGAAACAATGGTTCTCTTGAAAGAAAACTTAAGTTTTTGATTCATGAGAATCTTCTCTATATAACTTTGAGTTACTAATTACAAGACACCTTCAGCAAATCACTTCATTTTCCTCCACCTCAGTTTCGTTCTAAGTAATAAGAGGTTTCTCCTAATTGGGGATTTTTAATCTTTTTGTCTTGCAGACTACATTACCAGTTTTCAGAATAACATTTTAAATGCATAAAATAAAACATATGGAATTATAAAGAAAGATAATTATATTGAATGAACATAATTATCACAGTTTTTTTTTGAAGTTCATGGACACCAGATTAAAAACCCCCAAGAATAACCCTAAGACCCTTTCCGACTTCAGAAGTCTGTGTTTTTGATCACCTAAACCAAGGATCTGGCATGTCCTTGTTATCAATAGGAGTACTGATTAAGGTATGGTTACTACTATGCCCACTAAGTGTACAGTGCAAGGACTATTTCCTTTCTCTGTTTGCTCAACAATTTAAATGTGTAACATTGGCAAATTCAAATATACAGAGTCAAAACTAAGGAAAGTCAGAGTAAATAATTGCCTCCCATAAGCAGAGGAGCACAACAACAAAGACTTAATAGTACTTCTTATAAAAAAAAACATATCTTTTCATTGCCAAAGAATTCCATTGCCCACAGATGTTTATTTGGTGATGTTACATGTTATTGTGTGGGTTATATGGTGGGGTGGTTGGGAGGGGTAGGGCACAGAGAGCTCACAAAATACTATCTCTGAAAAAAACAGATGGAAATCAAAATTTTGCTGTACCTGCTCCTTCTTACATCATCCATTTTATTTTAATCTCCCTCAGTCTTTGAGAGCTCATAGACCAACTAGAAGGGACCTTAAAGACCAAATGGTTCTGCTCTCTTATTTTATAGATGAGTCAGCTAAGGTTTAGAAAGATGAAGTAACCAGCTTCAAGGTCATATAGCTGGAACCAAGGTCTTTTAACTCTGAAGCCTATGCTGTCTCCCCACTGTATGCATTTCCTGCCGAGACAGAAATCATCCTCAGATATAAAGGAGTGTGTTAGAGAGTTCCCTTCTCAGTTGCCTACATTTTGATGTACTCCATAACTATTTCTGTGGCTTCTTAATATAAAAAAAATTCCAACATAATCACCTTGGAGGTGGCTCTTACTAAATCCTGTTCACTGTGGTGCTGAGTAATTTGATACTCAATTAGACCTCATTCTTGGGGATCTTCCATCCAATGATACAGATCACAAATTTGTTCACCTTATGTAACTCCACATCTTCTCATAAAAATGCTCTATGGAGCATCTACTAAACTTGCCTTCCTTTAATTTTGGCATTACAAGGCTGCTAGTGCAGCATATATGATCCAAAGCTTCTGTCACATAATTAACCCTTCATGTTATTGGAAACAATATCCCTTAAAAGGGATAACCTTCCCTATCTCCAGGTTAGCTTATAGTTGTCTACTCTGAGAGAAGGGAGGAAAGAAATAAGCAGGTACTATGTAAAACATTATCCCATTTTAATCATTATCACAACCCTGGGAGGAAGATGCTATAATAATCTCCATTTTTCAATTGAGTAAACGGAGGCAGAAAGAGATTACATGATTTGCTAGTAAATATCTGAACTCAAGTCTTATTAACTTCAGGCTCAATGCTCTAAATTACTTTGAGTTGCCAGACACCCCCATCTCTGCCCCCCCCAGTAAAGTTACAAGTATTGTTAAATCCTATTTAAATGCATAGTGTTATTATAGCTATAGATCACTACATCAATATATTCAGTCTTTCTAGGTCATATGGAGATGTCAGAGTGATGCAAGCCAACATTTTTATTATTTAAGATACTGTATACTAAGTTTATGTTGATTACTCTAAGTATCATCTTTGAAAGATAACTAGCATTAAAGTGTTGATAATGTCCCACTTTGGCAATCATATTTGCATAGTGTACAACAGAGTTTAGCAGAAAAAATTATCTTAAGTGGTGTTTTTCATCAGCTCTGTCAGTCTCACTATTTGCTTCAACATGGTATATGAGCCTTGGGTGACAAATGTAAGGAAACTTTTTCATCCAGGCTTTACATTATAACATAATTATCTTATTCTTTATGGAAAATCTGATAAGAAGTCTCATCTGTTTTATATATGTAAAGGTTATGTAAGTGTGCATAAACTCCACTCTTTAAATTAAAGATGGAAAGAAGATAAACACCTATTTCTTGTTGCTAGCTAGTTCACAGGAGGATAGTGTTTCTCCCCCCTCTACAATACTTAATTTCATGAGATATACATAGAGAAAATTTGCTTGATATTGTTCAACACAGTAGGAACAATGATTATATTTTATGGAAAACAGTAAGATGTCTCTCAATGTTGGCCATGGGAAATAAATAATCTGATGTCATTCCTTTATTTTAAAGTAGTCACCTACTAAACTACCCCCTCCTTTCTTTTCCCCTTTAATTACCCACCAAACTACTCCTTCCTTCCTTCTTCCCCACCAAACTGTCCTTTCATCTTAGGTACATAGATTCAGAACTGGAAGAAATTTTAGAGGTCATTCAGTCCAAAGCCCTCATTTCACATTAAATGATTACACAGGCAGCAAGTAGTAAATTGCATCCATTCATCCCAGGACCTCTGAATCCAAAGCCTGTCTATAACCATACCTTTCTGCCCTTTTATCTCCTTCACCAAACTGTTCCTTCTTTTCCTTTTCTACCTTGCCTCCCTACCAAACTGTTCATAGATTTATTTTTGCCCCAAATGGCTACATTTCTCATTTCCAGTTTGGCACCTATGATTAATCTAAATTCATTTAAATCATCTTCAGAACCAAACTCATAATGTACCAGGATATGAGACAAATGTGGTTATCCCTAAGCATTTCTGGTTGTCCTCTCTTGGGTGAGCGGTAGGATTTTGATGTACTCTAATTCTGTCTTTGGTTTGTATATTTAAAGAACAGATCAATTGGCACCTCATTACCAGTCAGGCCTTTTTCTCTTAAGAATAATGAGTCCATAATGACTAATACATGTTCTGCTACCTTTGCATAGAGTACAGACAAGGGCACCCTAGCTCTAATAGCTTTTGTTGGCCTACTAACATTTCAAGGTCTCATTCATTCTCCCGGCAAGAAAAAACATCATGCTCATGCCAATGTCAGTTAAATAAAAACTAACAATCATCTTTACATTGAAAGACATGTTCAGATGGATAGATCTACATTAAACCCATAAAAAAAAGTTTTTCCTATATCTTCCCCATCTCCACTCTCTCCTCTAGGCTCCACCACCAACACCTAAAAAAGCCTCAAATCTTGGATATAAACATATGCTAAAAATTGTCTGCAGCTCTGGTGAGATATAGTCCTTCTCTCGGGGATAGATAATTCATGAGAAAATCGCCTCCTACCGAGTGCATAGCAATAGTACCAAAATATTTACTTATAGCACTAGCAGTTGGTAATGGTATAAAGGTTTCCTGAATAAGGAGAGAAGAAAGGAAGTTTTAAAAAATACTGAAGGAGCTGCCCATCATAAGCATTGCAAATGAATCATTAGACTTGGTATTGCAATCTAGGTCAGGATTTAGGGCTAAGTAGGAGAGCTTTTAAATCTGCTTATGTGAACAAACACTAGGCAGACATTTATATTGTGCTGGATGGCACAAAGGGGAATGGGAAAATGCTTTTACCTGATCCTGGGACCTTTTCCTGGCCCAGAAAAAAATCAGAATAAAAAAAAGTGATAATTTCAGATGAATGCTATTTAAACACAGGAGTCAGAGTTTCAGGCAAGTGTTAGCACACACAGAATAAAATGCCTTCTTTCAAGTTTTCAGTCCTCCGCGTCCTATATGAGCTTAGCCAGGTAAATTTTTAAACGAAAATGATATTTTCAAGATTCAGGAGCCTGTTATCTTCACTTTTTTGTTTTACTTCTTTTGCAGTAAGATTATGAAATCTTAACACCAGATAGGAATCTTGGACATCAATTAGTCCTACCCATTTATTTTACTGATAAAAATCTGAGACCCATAAAAGTGACATCATTTGCTCAGATCACACAGCAAATTCAAAATAGAACTTAAGCAAGGACAAAACTAAGAAGACAAGCCAGGTGTCCTGTTTGGTAATTTTAGTGGTCTTTCCCTTATACTATTTTTGCCTCCTAGTCTTAATTAAATAAAAATGATTTTGTTAGTGAACTCTGCATGCCAAGAATCTTAACCCAAGAACTATTACGTCTATTAAAAAAAAAACTAGAGAACTATGAGCTGAGAGAGGAGAAAATAGGAGAAATATGCTTCTTTTTTTCTTAAAACAATCAATGAACTGATTCTCTGTGCTGCCCAGAAGCTATCTGTCTCTCCCACAAAACCTCTCCACTTCAAACTTGTTCACATACTAAATGCAGAACAGCATATGATTTACTCACAACATTATGATTTTTATCTTCCCCCCCTTCCCAAAACCTCCAAAAAAAAAAAACCATTTCTTCTATAAAATGTGGTCTCTGGGGAAACTGGGGAGGAAAATGGAAGAAATTTAAAACAAATTCATAAATATGTTAGATGAACTAGTTAAGGACTTTCTGCTTATTATATTTGGTCTCATTCCAAATTGCAGGTAACCTGAAAGTTTAGCTAGAAAATCATCATGGCAGACAATGAGGTAAAGTAGTGAGGATGCTAGGCTGCAGGTTTAAACAGGTCTCAAACTCTCAATGGGCATCAATTTCCTTATCTATAAAATTAAAGAGTTAAGATAAATGACCTCTGAGGTGTCTTCCAGGATATGTAAATGGATAGATGAATAGATGTTTAGATGGACAGATAGATGGGTGGGTGTGGAAAGCTAGATCAATAGATAGAAAGATAGTTAATAGATAAGATAGATCCATCTAGATCTACCACAAAGCATTTCTGCCCATTTCTAAAGATGGGGGAAAGAAACACTTCTGGACCTACTAAGTTTGTTTGAAGTTTTAAAATTAAGCTAAAAAACAGGTAAAGCATTTCATCCAGATAACATTTAAAGATGATTCAGCTTAATTCCAGTCTTAGACCAGGAGCCTAGAGTTTATATTTATAAACAACTTTTTTAAATATTATTTTCTAGTTTTACCTATGTAAGTTTTTTCTTCTCTTTATATTGGTTGTGTCTGCTGAAAATTGAAAAGCTGATATTTTCAAAATATATGAGTATGTAATTGTATATCCATACATATGAAATAAACACTCTACAGAGGAATATATACATATATAGAACCTTTTCATTTCTTTGGCTCTAAATCTCACACTCTTAGAAATTTCACTGAAAACAAGAGGGTTTTTTTTTGGTGTCACTTCACTGAGCTTTACACAAAGAAAACTTGAACTTCATTTCCTCGGCCACTGCCACTGGAAGGTTATAGAATATTCTATTTGGGGACATCTTTTTAAACTAGGTTATGTTACAATAGCAATCTCACTCAAGCAGGCTTAGCATTATTCTGGTTCTTGCCATAGAGCAAGTGAATCACTCATTCTGAACGCAAACACCAGTGAGGAATGCGTTAGAGGATACGCCATCATATTAAAAATTAAATCTGGCTGCAGTTTATAATGGGCTTTCTTTTTTTAAGCAGTGTTTCATCTTTCAGCTGAGACCATCAAACTGTGAAGCCATATTTTTATAGTTAAGGCTGGAGCATTGGCTGAGGTCAGAACCCCAACTTTCCTGAATATAGAACCACAAATTTCACTGACACATGGTGCTCTTGGCAAATAATATATGTTCCTCCTCGTTACCCCCCTCCCCAGTCCCACCTCCCTGATCTTCTTTGCCTTCAGTCTGTTCAGCTAGAGTCTGAGGTAAGCTGATGAAGGTTATATCTGTAATTCTCCTTAAGCAAGAAAGCACACAGTACTGGAAGTAGCATCAATGACTTAAAAGCCCCGTCTAATTTTTTTTTTTTATTTTTGTTTTGGTACTTTAAAAATAACATTCTGAAATGAGAGAGATTTAGCTCATTCACACCCCAGGCTAAGTTAATACTTAGGTCATGTTTGAGCTCTCTGGGGAACCCCCCTGGTTGATGCCATCCAAGGGGCAATGGTGTCTTTTCAAGTGGAGTCAGCACAGCTGCCGAGCCATATGGGCCTGGAGCATCCCAGGCAATCAGATTTAGGGCAATTTCACGATGTCATTTCTTAACGTGTTAATATTTTTGGTGGCACCTGACCAAGGGCAGAGATCATCACTTAATCCCAAGATTTTAGGTTTTAAAGGGACCATCAAGATTGGCCCAGAGTATTATCAGAATGATCATAAATATCTAGGAAATGTGTGTTAGGTAAAGTAAGATAGGATTCCTTCTCCCTCTAGCTAAAGAAGGCCCCAGGGGTACATTTTAACTATTAATTCAGCATCAGCTGCTTTTTAAACCCAGGAATCGCCATTTGAAGCATTCCAGTCAGTCCTGAAGAACTGCATTGCACTTAAAACAACAGATCTTTCTCTTCTCCCTTATCCCCTGCCTTGGATGGGAGAGTAAAGACCCTATAACACTAGAAGAAATGGAAGGAAATAGTTGTCATCTAAACAAAGACAGGGTGTTATGAATTGTTTGCTTTTTTCAAAAAACAGAAAGTAGCAATATATTGTATAACCTTTGCCCTGTCATTCAAGAATCCTATATAGCCTATAGCCAACAACAGCAAAGGTCCAGGATCTAAAATGCTTTGCAATTTAAGTTCTGAAACAAACGATTCTAGTCTCTTCCCTCTGGACCACTTTTTTTGAGCTTGAGGGGGGGAAGTTGGGAGGATCAAAGTAGTAACTTTCTCCAATGAAGTATCTAAGTTGCTGACTTGTTTGCAGGTGCAATTTGTCCTTTATGACGCTACTCGCCTTTCCATACTTTTTTAACAAAACTTTTTCCTTACAAGCACATTGACCTGACTTGGGAATCTGATTATTTTCTTCCATTAAAGTATCCTCCCTCCTTCTCCTCCCCTCTTACAAGAAAATGACTTTTTCTTTTCTTGAAATTTCCTGACTTCTAGGAGGCAAATTTCCAATAACCTACCAAAAAAAATTTTTTTTTAATGAAATGGACTTTTAGAAGGTGAAAAAGTGCCTGAGGTCAGCTCTGCCACTGGAAATAACACTCATTCCTATAGTCTGTCTCTTTATGCACCTGCCCAATTCCTACTGGATTCGTTTCATTTAACCAATTGTGTTGAGTTTTATTTGGGGCTAGCTGTCTGTAGTTGGAAGGAGGAAGGGATAATGTCGTAGCTAATGTTCATCCCACATTGTAGATTTTTTTTCAATTATCATCAAAGCAAATGCTGTGAATGAAGGTGAAGAGCAAGGAGACAGAAGAACTCAGACCCCAGGTAGGAAGCATAGCCTCATAAAAATGGAAAGATGGAAAAGATTTTTATTATGCCTGGTTGTTTTTCTCTTTGTTTTGTTTTGTAGCGTCCTTGCGGTGCACAAGGTTACCGCCGTGCACACCGGAAGAATGAAGGGCCATCCAAAACGCTTCTAAATTTAAAGGGGATGGATGGGCGGGCACGCGCCGCTCTTGCCCATTCTCTTGGGGGGCCCTGGACTCGCGGCTGGGCGCTCGCGCACGTGGGCTTGCCTGCGCGTGTCCGTCTCTCCTTCACAGTCACCTTTGAATCTCCGAGGGTGGGCGAATAAGTCTCTCTATCTATTCATCTGCCGGCCTACCCCCTGGGTCTGGGGGGGCTATCTATCCAGCCAGCCTTCCTCCCCGAAGATTATGGGAGGAAAAAAACTGCAAAATCCCTGTCTCCCCTGCAGTAGCCCAAGGAGCTAGCTCATCCTCTCTCTGCAGTGATGTCAGCTGCAAAAGCCAGCCGGTCCCCGCCCCCGGAGCTCAGCATCTCTGGCTGGCAAAATCCCAACAAACCTACCCCAGCCTCCGCAGGCTTTGCACCCAAGGGAAGGACTCCGGAGTCCGGATCCCCCATTTTCTGCTCCCCCCCCACCCCGCCCCCCACTCAAATAGCACCCCCCCCTCACTTTGCAAACTCGGGTGGCTTTATAATAAATAAGGAAGTAAATAAATGAATGGATGCTGGCGAGGAGAGGCTCCAGGCGGAGGTGGGGGTGGGGTGGGAGGTGGGGGGGCGAGCGCTCCTGCTTCAGCTTCAGCTGCACCACATGCCGCTGGGAGAAATTTGCAGGCAGTGGATGGAGGCTGTGCGGTGCCCAGGAATCCGGGGGAGGAGGGTGGGAGGGAGGGGGCGCGTCCAAGGGGGCTGGAGACACAAACAGCAGCAGATCCCAAATTGATTTGTAAGGAGGAAACGCCCTGGGGATGGAACCTGATAGACAGAAGTGAGGGAGGGAGAGGAGGACTGGGGGGGGGGGGGGGGGGGGGGGGGGGGGGGGGGGGGGGGGGAGGATGCGGGGTCCAGCCTCCTCCAGCTCTTCCTTTCCCCGCTTTTTCTATGATCCTCCGCTTCTCACTTCCCAAAAAAACCCTCATTTCCTATGACAGCAGCTATCCTGAGCTGAGCAAAAACGAGGAAGGGAGGTAACGGGGGGAATATGACGTGCTAGTTTTTAAAGATGGGGGGGGGGGGCAGAGAAGCCTCAGTCTTGATCTCAAGTATTCTAATCTTGTTTTCTGCAAATGTGACTTTTTTGAGATGAATAATCCTTTAACGATATAGCCACAACAACAGTAAAGTTCATTCTCACCAAAAGAGGACAGGGAACGAGATTCGGGTTTATTAAAGATCAATTGGAAAGGCCGCCAGCGTTTGCTTGCTCTCTGTCTCTCTCTCTCTCTGTCTCTCTCTCTCTGTCTCTCTCTCTGTCTCTCTCCTCTCTCTCTCTCTCCTCTCTCTCTCTCTCTCCCTTTCTGTCTCTGTCTCTGTCTCTCTCTCCCTTCCTGTCTCTCATGTTTTCCTCTCTCTTCTCTGTCTCTCTCTCTGTCTCTCTCTCTGTCTCTGTCTCTGTCTCTCTCTGTCTGTCTCTCTCTCTCTCAGCCCCACCACCGCCTTCCCAGTTTTTCATCTCCCTTCTCTATCCTTTACAAAACTCACTTCATATAAAATTAACTGCCGCTTACAGGTTTTCCAATGCAAAAGCCATCTTGTTCTCTGCACGTTATCATGATTAATATTATACGGATGCCTTTTGATCCGCTAGCCTTGCCCACCAGCAGCAGCAGCAGCAGCAGTCCCTCCTTTTGCACGCATGCCTCTGGTTCACCAAAGGGAGATCCTGAAATTTTTTATTCATTATGATGATGATGATATTCCTTATCATGGTTATTATTTTTCTCCTGGAAGGTGGAAAGACCACCATCGCCTGCCTCCTGGGCCTCTTGCTTTTTCTCTGGACTCTCTGGGAAAGGATTCGACCTTGGCCACCCAGTCTGTTCTTTGATTGGTGTTTATCTGGTACTATTTCAGGCTAGCAGCCCTTTGATTACCTTTTCTCCTCCTCCTCCTCCTCCTCCTCCTCCTCCTCCTCTCTCCTCCTCCTCCTCCTCCTCCTCCACCACCACCACCACCTCCCTCCTCCTCCTCTTCCTCCTCCTCCTCTTCCTCCTCCTTCTTTTTCTCTGGTTCTCTCTCTCTCCTCTCTCTCTCTCTCTCCTTCTCTCTCCTCTCTCTCTCTCTCCTCTCTCTTTCTCTCCTCCCTTCTTTCTCCTATCTCTTCTCCTCCCTATCTCTGTCTCTGGTTTTGTCTCTGTCTCTTTACATTTTCGGTTTTTATTCCCGGTAGATGCTTCCTGGCTTTCGTGGCCATGGGTTGGGATGCTGCTGTCAGTGACCAGCCCCCTTAAAAAAAAACCCTTGGATTGACACCCAGTCCCAGCACCTTCGACTCGCCTTCTCTGCGGCCGCTGCTGCATCATCCGGTTGGAAGGATAGGACCTGAGAAGGACTGAAGGGTGTTGGAGGAGCATTCTCTAAATTTCGCACAGCTTTTCTCTGCGACAGATGGGCGCCAGGGCGTTTGAGCTTCCAAGACAGAATTTAGGGGTTGACATTTTTTGTCCTTATAAGGTACTTTATATTATTATTATTACTACCTACTATCATTTGGTTCTTTCTGTTTTCCTCTGCCCTCTTCTTCCTCCCGTTTTGAAAGGTTGAGGGTGGGCATGATAAAGGTGCATTTACTATCTTTTTTTTTTAATTTTCTGGACCCAGCAACTTCTCTTTCTAGCTTCCTCCTACTCCTTTCCATTTCTCACCTTCTTATCATAATCTTCTAGCATGGTATTGGGGTGTTATGGGACATGGGGGGGGGGTAATGGTGGAAGGTCAGTGATTCCGTTTAGGAAAGGCAAGATTGAAGAGAGATATTCCTTGTGCGGTGTTAGGGTGGGGTGAGGAAATGTGTAAATTGGTATTTCAAGAATGAGAATCTTAAAATGTACCGGGGAAAGATAACTGTATTTAGTAGCGGGAGGATAGAATCGATGGGGCTAAGGTTATTTCTATCAATATCCTGTAGATGCCTTGGAAGGGAA